>NC_134358.1:461035789-461360164 GCF_048569485.1 Anomaloglossus baeobatrachus
TCTTCAGTTTCTTGGCAATTTCTCACATGGAATATCCTTAATTTCTAAGAACAAGAATAGACTCTCTAGTTTCACATGCAAGTTCTCTTTTTCTGGCCATTTGGAGAGTTTAATAGAACCAACAAATGTAATGCTCCAGATTCTTAACTAGCTCAAAGGAAGGTCAGTTTTATAGCTTCTCTAATTAGCAAAACTATTTTCAGCTGTGCTAACATACTTGCACAAGGGTTTTCTAAACATCCATTAGCCTTCTAACACAGTTAGCAAACACAATGTATCATTAGAA
This sequence comes from Anomaloglossus baeobatrachus, assembly GCF_048569485.1. Classification (NCBI taxonomy): domain Eukaryota; kingdom Metazoa; phylum Chordata; class Amphibia; order Anura; family Aromobatidae; genus Anomaloglossus; species Anomaloglossus baeobatrachus. Next base: position 461,036,076 of record NC_134358.1, read on the forward strand.
CACTGGAGTGTTGGTTGTTGGAAATGGGCCTCTATACACGTATGTAGATGTTGCATTCAAAACCAGACGTTTGCAGCTAGAATAGTCATTTACCAAATTAACAATGTATAGAGTGTATTTCTGTTTAATTTAATGTTAGCTTCATAGAAAAAAAATGTGCTTTTCTTTCAAAAATAATGAAATATCTATGTGACCCTAAACATTTGAACTGTAGTGTGTATATATATATATATAAATATGTATATATATATATATATATATATATATATATATATATATATTTATATATAAAAATAAACTATATATATACAGTCAGGGCCAGAAATATTTGGACAGTGACACAAGATTTGTTATTTTAGCTGTTTACAAAAACATGTTCAGAAATACAATTATATATATAATATGGGCTGAAAGTGCACACTCCCAGCTGCAATATGAGAGTTTTCACATCCAAATCGGAGAAAGGGTTTAGGAATCGTAGCTCTGTAATGCATAGCCTCCTCTTTTTCAAGGGACCAAAAGTAATTGGACAAGGGACTCTAAGGGCTGCAATTAACTCTGAAGGCGTCTCCCTCGTTAACCTGTAATCAGTTAAGTAGTTAAAAGATCTGGGGTTGATTACAGGTGTGTGGTTTTGCATTTGGAAGCTGTTGCTGTGACCAGACAACATGCGGTCTAAGGAACTCTCAATTGAGGTGAAGCAGAACATCCTGAGGCTGAAAAAAAAGAAAAAATCCATCAGAGAGATAGCAGACATGCTTGGAGTAGCAAAATCAACAGTCGGGTACATTCTGAGAAAAAAGGAATTGACTGGTGAGCTTGGGAACTCAAAAAGGCCTGGGCGTCCACGGATGACAACAGTGGTGGATGATCGCCGCATACTTTCTTTGGTGAAGAAGAACCCGTTCACAACATCAACTGAAGTCCAGAACACTCTCAGTGAAGTAGGTGTATCTGTCTCTAAGTCAACAGTAAAGAGAAGACTCCATGAAAGTAAATACAAAGGGTTCACATCTAGATGCAAACCATTCATCAATTTCAAAAATAGACAGGCCAGAGTTAAATTTGCTGAAAAACACCTCATGAAGCCAGCTCAGTTCTGGAAAAGTATTCTATGGACAGATGAGACAAAGATCAACCTGTACCAGAATGATGGGAAGAAAAAAGTTTGGAGAAGAAAGGGAACGGCACATGATCCAAGGCACACCACATCCTCTGTAAAACATGGTGGAGGCAACGTGATGGCATGGGCATGCATGGCTTTCAATGGCACTGGGTCACTTGTGTTTATTGATGACATAGCAGACAAGAGTAGCCGGATGAATTCTGAAGTGTACCAGGATATACTTTCAGCCCAGATTCAGCCAAATGCCGCAAAGTTGATCGGACGGCGCTTCATAGTACAGATGGACAATGACCCCAAGCATACAGCCAAAGCTACCCAGGAGTTCATGAGTGCAAAAAAGTGGAACATTCTGCAATGGCCAAGTCAATCACCAGATCTTAACCCAATTGAGCATGCATTTCACTTGCTCAAATCCAGACTTCTATGGACAGATGAGACAAAGATGAACCTGTACCAGAATGATGGGAAGAAAAAAGTTTGGAGAAGAAAGGGAACGGCACATGATCCAAGACACACCACATCCTCTGTAAAACATGGTGGAGGCAACGTGATGGCATGGGCATGCATGGCTTTCAATGGCACTGAGTCACTTGTGTTTATTGATGACATAACAGCAGACAAGAGTAGCCGAATGAATTCTGAAGTGTACCGGGATATACTTTCAGCCCAGATTCAGCCAAATGACGCAAAGTTGATCGGATGGCGCTTCATAGTACAGATGGACAATGACCCCAAGCATACAGCCAAAGCTACCCAGGAGTTCATGAGTGCAAAAAAGTGGAACATTCTGCAATGGCCAAGTCAATCACCATGTTTCTGAACCCAATTGAGCATGCATTTCGCTTGCTCAAATCCAGACTTAAGACGGAAAGACCCACAAACAAGCAAGACCTGAAGGCTGCGGCTGTAAAGGCCTGGCAAAGCATTAAGAAGGAGGAAACCCAGCGTTTGGTGATGTCCATGGGTTCCAGACTTAAGGCAGTGATTGCCTCCAAAGGATTCGCAACAAAATATTGAAAATAAAAATATTTTGTTTGGGTTTGGTTTATTTGTCCAATTACTTTTGACTAGAGTTGAGCGCGGTTCGTGGTTCGTGGTTCTCCAGTTCTAGGCTCGAGTGATTTTGGGGCATGTTCTAGATCGAACTAGAACTCGAGCTTTTTGCAAAAGCTCGATAGTTCTAGAAACGTTCGAGAACGGTTCTAGCAGCCAAAAAACAGCTAAATCTTAGCTTGGTTTCTGCTGTAATAGTGTAAGTCACTCTGTGAATCAAACTATTATCACATTTCAGTGTATAGTGTGCGTGAACAGCGCCTTCAGATCACTGCTGTTTCTATAATGGCGATCGCCATTTTTTTTTTTTTTTCTTGTCTTCCTTCCCTAAGCGCGCGCGTCTTGTGGGGCTGGCCAGCATGTCAGCCAATCACAGACACACACACACCTAAGTGGACTTTGAGGCAGAGAAGCAACGGCATGTGTGATAGGATCTGCATGTCACATGTCCCTGCATTATAAAACCGGACATTTTCTTCACGATCGCCATTATCTGCCTTCTGCGTCTTTGGTGTCAGACATCACTGTCGCAGTTCCGTCCTTTGTCCTATCGCCGATACAGCTGTATGCGCTGCATACACAGCGTTAGACAGCTTAGGGAGAGCACATTCTAGCAGTCCTTTTAAGGGCTCGTACCGGCAGGGTCAGAGAGCCATAGGTGACAGGTCCTGCAAACAGCAACAGCGTCTGTGTAGCCCAGGTCAGGGATTTCCTCCCTGCATTTCACCATTAGGAGGGAATAGAAAGGCAGGCTTCCATTCCTCTACCCAGAGCACCACAATCCTGCCACTGTACCCTTTTGTCCTCTGCACACTCCAACTCATTCTAACTAAGCCATTACACTAGCAAACACTCAGTGTACCTAGTGGCATCCTATACGTGGCTATTGGACTTTGCTATAGTCCCACTAGTGCCAAGACATTTGCAGAGCGCATCTGCCTGCGTTGCACACTCCAACTAATTATAACGAAGCCATTATACTAGCACACACTCAGTGTACCTAGTGGCATCCTATACGTGGCTATTGGACTTTGCTATAGTCCCACTAGGGCCAAGACATTTGCAGAGCACATCTGCCTGCATTGCACACTCCAAGTTTTTTAAACTAAGCAATTTTACTAGCAAACACTCAGTGTACCTAGTGGCATCCTATACGTGGCTATTGGACTTTGCTATAGTCCCACTAGTGCAAAGACATTAGCAGAGCACATCTGCCTGCATTGCACACTCCAAGTTTTTTAAACTCAGCCATTATACTAGCAAACACTCAGTGTACCTAGTGGCATCCTATACGTGGCTATTGGACTTTGCTATAGTCCCACTAGTGCCAAGACATTTGCAGAGCGCATCTGCCTGCGTTGCACACTCCAACAAATTATAACGAAGCCATTATACTAGCAAACACTCAGTGTACCTAGTGGCATCCTATACGTGGCTATTGGACTTTGCTATAGTCCCACTAGTGCCAAGACATTTGCAGAGCGCATCTGCCTGCGTTGCACACTACAACTAATTATAACGAAGCCATTATACTAGCACACACTCAGTGTACCTAGTGGCATCCTATACGTGGCTGTTGGACTTTGCTATAGTCCCACTAGTGCCAAGACATTTGCAGAGCGCATCTGCCTGCGTTGCACACTACAACAAATTATAACGAAGCCATTATACTAGCAAACACTCAGTGTACCTAGTGGCATCCTATACGTGGCTATTGGACTTTGCTATAGTCCCACTAGTGCCAAGACATTTGCAGAGCGCATCTGCCTGCGTTGCACACTCCAACTAATTATAACGAAGCCATTATACTAGCACACACTCAGTGTACCTAGTGGCATCCTATACGTGGCTATTGGACTTTGCTATAGTCCCACTAGGGCCAAGACATTTGCAGAGCACATCTGCCTGCATTGCACACTCCAAGTTTTTTAAACTAAGCAATTTTACTAGCAAACACTCAGTGTACCTAATGGCATCCTATACGTGGCTATTGGACTTTGCTATAGTCCCACTAGTGCAAAGACATTAGCAGAGCACATCTGCCTGCATTGCACACTCCAAGTTTTTTAAACTAAGAAATTTTACTAGCAAACACTCAGTGTACCTAATGGCATCCTATACGTGGCTATTGGACTTTGCTATAGTCCCACTAGTGCCAAGACATTTGCAGAGCGCATCTGCCTGCGTTGCACACTCCAACAAATTATAACGAAGCCATTATACTAGCAAACACTCAGTGTACCTAGTGGCATCCTATACGTGGCTATTGGACTTTGCTATAGTCCCACTAGTGCCAAGACATTTGCAGAGCGCATCTGCCTGCGTTGCACACTCCAACTAATTATAACGAAGCCATTATACTAGCACACACTCAGTGTACCTAGTGGCATCCTATACGTGGCTATTGGACTTTGCTATAGTCCCACTAGGGCCAAGACATTTGCAGAGCACATCTGCCTGCATTGCACACTCCAAGTTTTTTAAACTAAGCAATTTTACTAGCAAACACTCAGTGTACCTAATGGCATCCTATACGTGGCTATTGGACTTTGCTATAGTCCCACTAGTGCCAAGACATTTGCAGAGCGCATCTGCCTGCGTTGCACACTCCAACAAATTATAACGAAGCCATTATACTAGCAAACACTCAGTGTACCTAGTGGCATCCTATACGTGGCTATTGGACTTTGCTATAGTCCCACTAGTGCCAAGACATTTGCAGAGCGCATCTGCCTGCGTTGCACACTCCAACTAATTATAACGAAGCCATTATACTAGCACACACTCAGTGTACCTAGTGGCATCCTATACGTGGCTATTGGACTTTGCTATAGTCCCACTAGGGCCAAGACATTTGCAGAGCACATCTGCCTGCATTGCACACTCCAAGTTTTTTAAACTAAGCAATTTTACTAGCAAACACTCAGTGTACCTAGTGGCATCCTATACGTGGCTATTGGACTTTGCTATAGTCCCACTAGTGCAAAGACATTAGCAGAGCACATCTGCCTGCATTGCACACTCCAAGTTTTTTAAACTCAGCCATTATACTAGCAAACACTCAGTGTACCTAGTGGCATCCTATACGTGGCTATTGGACTTTGCTATAGTCCCACTAGTGCCAAGACATTTGCAGAGCGCATCTGCCTGCGTTGCACACTCCAACAAATTATAACGAAGCCATTATACTAGCAAACACTCAGTGTACCTAGTGGCATCCTATACGTGGCTATTGGACTTTGCTATAGTCCCACTAGTGCCAAGACATTTGCAGAGCGCATCTGCCTGCGTTGCACACTCCAACTAATTATAACGAAGCCATTATACTAGCACACACTCAGTGTACCTAGTGGCATCCTATACGTGGCTATTGGACTTTGCTATAGTCCCACTAGGGCCAAGACATTTGCAGAGCACATCTGCCTGCATTGCACACTCCAAGTTTTTTAAACTAAGCAATTTTACTAGCAAACACTCAGTGTACCTAGTGGCATCCTATACGTGGCTATTGGACTTTGCTATAGTCCCACTAGTGCAAAGACATTAGCAGAGCACATCTGCCTGCATTGCACACTCCAAGTTTTTTAAACTCAGCCATTATACTAGCAAACACACAGTGTACCTAGTGGCATCCTATACGTGGCTATTGGACTTTGCTATAGTCCCACTAGTGCCAAGACATTTGCAGAGCGCATCTGCCTGCGTTGCACACTCCAACTAATTATAACGAAGCCATTATACTAGCAAACACTCAGTGTACCTAGTGGCATCCTATACGTGGCTATTGGACTTTGCTATAGTCCCACTAGTGCCAAGACATTTGCAGAGCGCATCTGCCTGCGTTGCACACTCCAACTAATTATAACGAAGCCATTATACTAGCACACACTCAGTGTACCTAGTGGCATCCTATACGTGGCTATTGGACTTTGCTATAGTCCCACTAGTGCCAAGACATTTGCAGAGCGCATCTGCCTGCGTTGCACACTACAACAAATTATAACGAAGCCATTATACTAGCAAACACTCAGTGTACCTAGTGGCATCCTATACGTGGCTATTGGACTTTGCTATAGTCCCACTAGTGCCAAGACATTTGCAGAGCGCATCTGCCTGCGTTGCACACTCCAACTAATTATAACGAAGCCATTATACTAGCACACACTCAGTGTACCTAGTGGCATCCTATACGTGGCTATTGGACTTTGCTATAGTCCCTCTAGTGCCAAGACATTTGCAGAGCGCATCTGCCTGCGTTGCACACTCCAACTAATTATAACGAAGCCATTATACTAGCAAACACTCAGTGTACCTAGTGGCATCCTATACGTGGCTATTGGACTTTGCTATAGTCCCACTAGTGCAAAGACATTAGCAGAGCACATCTGCCTGCATTGCACACTCCAAGTTTTTTAAACTCAGCCATTATACTAGCAAACACACAGTGTACCTAGTGGCATCCTATACGTGGCTATTGGACTTTGCTATAGTCCCACTAGTGCCAAGACATTTGCAGAGCGCATCTGCCTGCGTTGCACACTCCAACTAATTATAACGAAGCCATTATACTAGCAAACACTCAGTGTACCTAGTGGCATCCTATACGTGGCTATTGGACTTTGCTATAGTCCCACTAGTGCAAAGACATTAGCAGAGCACATCTGCCTGCATTGCACACTCCAAGTTTTTTAAACTCAGCCATTATACTAGCAAACACACAGTGTACCTAGTGGCATCCTATACGTGGCTATTGGACTTTGCTATAGTCCCACTAGTGCCAAGACATTTGGAGAGCGCATCTGCCTGCGTTGCACACTCCAACTAATTATAACGAAGCCATTATACTAGCAAACACTCAGTGTACCTAGTGGCATCCTATACGTGGCTATTGGACTTTGCTATAGTCCCACTAGTGCCAAGACATTTGCAGAGCACATCTGCCTGCGTTGCACACTCCAACTAATTATAACGAAGCCATTATACTAGCAAACACTCAGTGTACCTAGTGGCATCCTATACGTGGCTATTGGACTTTGCTATAGTCCCACTAGTGCCAAGACATTTGCAGCACGTCTGCCTGCGTTGCACACTCCAACGAATTATAACTAAGTTACATTGTCAGGGATATTTATTCTTTATTATTCTGCTGTTAATAAAGCTAGACCACCACTGCAATCTTCACCACCTCTCAATTTTTACTACCACATTTTCAGTCCACAATCTTGTCGCAATCAACATGAGTGGCAAAATGACAGATGCTGGTGGAAAGGGGAAGAGGCGTGGTGGAAAAGGCAAAAAATGTTTTGTCAGTGGGGAAGGTGGCAAAGCTCCATTATCATCTGCTGAAGATAGACCATCTACTAGCAAAAGTAAGATGTCTACTACTTATTGTGGGCAATCCGATGTGCTCCCTTTTTTACGGACACGAACAAGAGGAACAAAGGTAGATGATGGGCAAAAAAGGAAAATGCTTGAATGGATCTCAAGTGGTCCAACAAGTGCCCTCTCAGCCACTTCAAGTACCGCATCCAAAAAACACCATTCCTCTGAGTTGTCATCCCAATCACACTTGATTTCTCCCAGCTCTGAAGTCTCCATCAGCCCTGCACAGTATGGTGGAACTGAGATGGCTGAGTCTGCAGAGCTGTACAGTCACACTATAGCCTGGGAATCAGAGGTCTGCTCCCAAGCTACAGTGAGTACAGAACAGGAAATGGTCTGCAGTGATGCCCAGAACCTTTGTGACTCAGATTCAGGCCGTGAGGACCAAGTTTCTGAGCATAATGTTGACCCTTTGTCACAAACTGTAACACCTGTGGTTATAGACAATGAGGAACATACTGATGAAGATGAGACGCAGATACCCGATTGGGATGACAACTTAAATATTCGGTCAGGGCAAGAAGAGGCTCGGTCTGAGGGGGAGGGGAGTGCAAACACAACAATTGATGATGACGTTCTAGATCCCACCTACTGTCAACCCCCAGTCAGGCACTCGAGGAGGTCAACAGAGGCGGTGGAGGAGGATGCAACCGACGACGAAGTTACCTTGCGCCTTCCTGGACAGAGTCGGAGCACTGGTAGCACGTCTACAACTGCATCCTCAGCCACCACTCTGCCTATGAGCATTATTCGGGGTGGATCAACAGGTCGCATGGCCTCTAAGCCTTGCCTAGCCTGGGCCTTTTTTCACATCGAAAAAGATCGCCCAACTCATGTGATATGTAACATTTGTCATGATTCTGTTAGTAGAGGTCAAAACCTCAGCAGTTTGACAACTTCTTCCATGAATCGTCACATGAATAAATATCATAAGTCCCGGTGGGAAGCTCACCGTGCTGCAATGCCGGCTAGCGGAGCGAACCATCCACCGCCCGCCCCTTCCAGTGCATCCGCGCGCTCTTCATCTTCTAGGACTGTGGGGACAGCTGTCACACCTGTTTTTCCACGCAAAACTTCCACCACTGTAACCGCAACAGGCAGTTTGCTTGTAAGGTCGTCAGTTGGTTTGGAAGGGGAAACAAGTGAGTGTGTACAGCTCTCTCAGACATCGATAGCACCAACGTTGGATGAAGGCAACATCATGTCTCCGCCTGCACTTTCCTCACAAACCTGCATTTTTCCAGGGACACCCTACTCAACACCGTCTACACACAGCAGCCAGATCTCTGTCCCTCAGATGTGGTCAAATAAAAGGCCACTTCCTCCGACCCATGACAAAGCTAAGAGGTTGACTCTATCCCTCTGTAAGCTGTTGGCTACCGAAATGCTGCCTTTCCGCCTAGTGGACACACAGGATTTTAGAGACCTTATGTCTGTCGCTGTGCCCCAGTACCAGATGCCTAGTCGCCACTACTTCTCTAAGAAAGGTGTGCCCGCGCTACACCAGCATGTCGCACACAACATCACCGCTTCCTTGAGAAACTCTGTGTGTGAACGGGTGCATTTCACCACCGATACTTGGACCAGTAAGCATGGACAGGGACGTTACATGTCGCTGACTGGGCACTGGGTAACTATGGTGATAGATGGTGAAGGGTCTGCTGCACAAGTCTTGCCGTCCCCACGACTTGTGTGTCAATCCTCTGTCTGTCCAAGTTCCGCCACAGCTTCTGCATCCTCCACCTCATCTGGGTCCTCCACCTCCGCCCCAAGCCTGCCTGGTCAGGCCACCAGCGTTCTCACTGCGCAGAAGGAATCACGCACGCCTCATTACTATGCTGGCAGCCGAGCGCAACGGCATCAGGCGGTCTTTAGCTTGACATGTCTTGGTAATAAGAGTCACACAGCTGAGGAGTTGTGGTCAGCTCTGCGGTCCGAGTTTAATAAATGGTTGTCTCCACTCAACCTGCAGCCTGGTAAGGCCGTGTGCGACAATGCTGCAAACCTGGGTGCGGCCCTTCGCCTGGGCAAGGTGACACACGTACCTTGTATGGCTCACGTGTTGAACCTTGTCGTGCAGCAATTTTTAACACACTATCCCGGCCTAGATGGCCTTCTGAACAGGGCACGAAAACTGTCTGCTCACTTCCGGCGTTCAAGCGCCGCAGCTGAGCGACTTGCATCGCTCCAGAAGTCTTTCGGCCTGCCGGTTCATCGCCTGAAATGCGATGTGGCGACACGCTGGAATTCAACTCTACACATGTTACAGCGACTGTGGCAGCACCGCAGAGCCCTGGTGCAATACGTCATGACGTATAGCCTGGGCCAACGAGATGCAGAGGTGGGGCAGATCACCCTGATGGAGTGGTCTCAGATCAAGGACCTATGCACCCTTCTGCACAGTTTCGACATGGCGACGAATATGTTTAGCTCTGACAATGCCGTTATCAGCATGACGATTCCAGTCATTTACATGCTGGAGCACACGCTAAACACTATTCGGAGTCAGGGGGTGGGACAACATGAAGGGGAGGAACTACAGGAGGATTCATATGTGCAAGGGACAACAACATCACCAAGATCCAGACGTTCATCATCACCAACGCAGCAGGCATGGGACCATGGGGAACAGGGATCGACAAGGGCGCATAGTAGCAGGCGAAATGTTGAGCAAGGTGCAGGAGAACATGAAGAAATGGAGGACGAACTGTCCATGGACATGGAAGACTCAGCGGATGAGGGAGACCTTGGTCAAATTTCAGTTGAAAGAGGTTGGGGGGAGATGTCAGAGGAAGAAAGAACGGTTAGCACCTCTATGCCACAAACACAGCGTGGACTTGGTCCGCATGGCTGCGCAAGACACATGAGTGCCTTCTTGTTGCACTACCTCCAACATGACAGTCGTATTGTCAAAATTAGAAGTGATGATGACTACTGGATTGCCACACTATTAGATCCCCTGTACAAGTCCAAATTTTGTGACATAATTCCAGCCATAGAAAGGGACGCACGTATGCAGGAGTATCAGCAGAAGCTGTTACTCGATCTTAGCTCGGCTTTTCCACCAAACAACCGTGCAGGTGCAGGGAGGGAATCTCCCAGTTGTAACTTGACAAACATGGGACGGTCTCGTCATCTTCACCAGTCTACCCGTACCAGTAGGACCGTATCTGGTGCCGGTAACAGCAATTTTATGGAATCTTTTCATAATTTTTTTAGACCCTCTTTTGCAAGGCCACCAGAGACAACAAGTCTGACACATACTCAACGGCTGGAGAGGATGATACAGGAGTATCTCCAAATGAACATCGATGCCATGACTGTGCAACTGGAGCCTTGCTCCTTTTGGGCTTCAAACATAGAAAAATGGCCAGAGCTCTCCAGTTACGCCTTGGAGATTTTGTCGTGTCCAGCTGCCAGCGTTGTCTCTGAACGTGTATTCAGTGCTGCTGGGTGTGTGCTGACAGATAAGCGCACGCGTCTGTCCAGTGACAATGTGGACAGACTGACGTTCATCAAAATGAACAAGTCATGGATCCAGAAGGAATTTACTACCCCTGTGTCATCCTGGGGAGAGTAAATGCTTGTGGATTTGGAATGTGCTTGATGCAAATCAAAACATCCTGTTTGCAACTAGGGCCCAAGTGCTGCCACTGATGGGGTGGGTGTCTGTGTGGCCCAATTTTTGGAAAAAAGGGAGACTCCGCTTGGAGTAACCCTTGCTTGCTGTGTTTTTAAAAGAAGCCAAGATGAACAGAGCTGGGATCAGGAAAGACTTTGCTACCTACCCCGGTGTCATCCTGGGGACGGATAAGAATGGCGTATTTTTGAATGTGCTTGATGCAAATCTAGCTGTGAAGTGTACAACTGGGGCACAACTGCTGCCACTGAAGGGGTGGGTGTGTGTGGGCCCAATTTTTGGAAAAAAGGGAGACTCCGCTTGGAGTAACCCTTGCTTGCTGTGTTTTTAAAAGAAGCCAAGATGAACAGAGCTGGGATCAGGAAAGACTTTGCTACCTACCCCGGTGTCATCCTGGGGACGGATAAGAATGGCGTATTTTTGAATGTGCTTGATGCAAATCAAAACATCCTGTTTGCAACTAGGGCCCAAGTGCTGCCACTGATGGGGTGGGTGTCTGTGTGGCCCAATTTTTGGAAAAAAAGGGAGACTCCGCTTGGAGTAACCCTTGCTTACATTGTTTTTAAAAGAAGCCAAGATGAACAAGTCATGGATCAGCAAAGACTTTATCTACGTACCCCGGTGTCATCCTGGGGACGGATAAGAATGGCGTATTTTTGAATGTGCTTGATGCAAATCAAAACATCCTGTTTGCAACTAGGGCCCAAGTGCTGCCACTGATGGGGTGGGTGTCTGTGTGGCCCAATTTTTGGAAAAAAGGGAGACTCCGCTTGGAGTAACCCTTGCTTGCTGTGTTTTTAAAAGAAGCCAAGATGAACAGAGCTGGGATCAGGAAAGACTTTGCTACCTACCCCGGTGTCATCCTGGGGACGGATAAGAATGGCGTATTTTTGAATGTGCTTGATGCAAATCAAAACATCCAGTTTGCAACTAGGGCCCAAGTGCTGCCACTGATGGGGTGGGTGTCTGTGTGGCCCAATTTTTGGAAAAAAAGGGAGACTCCGCTTGGAGTAACCCTTGCTTACATTGTTTTTAAAAGAAGCCAAGATGAACAAGTCATGGATCAGCAAAGACTTTATCTACGTACCCCGGTGTCATCCTGGGGACGGATAAGAATGGCGTATTTTTGAATGTGCTTGATGCAAATCAAAACATCCTGTTTGCAACTAGGGCCCAAGTGCTGCCACTGATGGGGTGGGTGTCTGTGTGGCCCAATTTTTGGAAAAAAGGGAGACTCCGCTTGGAGTAACCCTTGCTTGCTGTGTTTTTAAAAGAAGCCAAGATGAACAGAGCTGGGATCAGGAAAGACTTTGCTACCTACCCCGGTGTCATCCTGGGGACGGATAAGAATGGCGTATTTTTGAATGTGCTTGATGCAAATCTAGCTGTGAAGTGTACAACTGGGGCACAACTGCTGCCACTGAAGGGGTGGGTGTGTGTGGGCCCAATTTTTGGAAAAAAGGGAGACTCCGCTTGGAGTAACCCTTGCTTGCTGTGTTTTTAAAAGAAGCCAAGATGAACAGAGCTGGGATCAGGAAAGACTTTGCTACCTACCCCGGTGTCATCCTGGGGACGGATAAGAATGGCGTATTTTTGAATGTGCTTGATGCAAATCAAAACATCCTGTTTGCAACTAGGGCCCAAGTGCTGCCACTGATGGGGTGGGTGTCTGTGTGGCCCAATTTTTGGAAAAAAAGGGAGACTCCGCTTGGAGTAACCCTTGCTTACATTGTTTTTAAAAGAAGCCAAGATGAACAAGTCATGGATCAGCAAAGACTTTATCTACGTACCCCGGTGTCATCCTGGGGACGGATAAGAATGGCGTATTTTTGAATGTGCTTGATGCAAATCAAAACATCCTGTTTGCAACTAGGGCCCAAGTGCTGCCACTGATGGGGTGGGTGTCTGTGTGGCCCAATTTTTGGAAAAAAGGGAGACTCCGCTTGGAGTAACCCTTGCTTGCTGTGTTTTTAAAAGAAGCCAAGATGAACAGAGCTGGGATCAGGAAAGACTTTGCTACCTACCCCGGTGTCATCCTGGGGACGGATAAGAATGGCGTATTTTTGAATGTGCTTGATGCAAATCTAGCTGTGAAGTGTACAACTGGGGCACAACTGCTGCCACTGAAGGGGTGGGTGTGTGTGGGCCCAATTTTTGGAAAAAAGGGAGACTCCGCTTGGAGTAACCCTTGCTTGCTGTGTTTTTAAAAGAAGCCAAGATGAACAGAGCTGGGATCAGGAAAGACTTTGCTACCTACCCCGGTGTCATCCTGGGGACGGATAAGAATGGCGTATTTTTGAATGTGCTTGATGCAAATCTAGCTGTGAAGTGTACAACTGGGGCACAACTGCTGCCACTGAAGGGGTGGGTGTGTGTGGGCCCAATTTTTGGAAAAAAGGGAGACTCCGCTTGGAGTAACCCTTGCTTGCTGTGTTTTTAAAAGAAGCCAAGATGAACAGAGCTGGGATCAGGAAAGACTTTGCTACCTACCCCGGTGTCATCCTGGGGACGGATAAGAATGGCGTATTTTTGAATGTGCTTGATGCAAATCAAAACATCCTGTTTGCAACTAGGGCCCAAGTGCTGCCACTGATGGGGTGGGTGTCTGTGTGGCCCAATTTTTGGAAAAAAAGGGAGACTCCGCTTGGAGTAACCCTTGCTTACATTGTTTTTAAAAGAAGCCAAGATGAACAAGTCATGGATCAGCAAAGACTTTATCTACGTACCCCGGTGTCATCCTGGGGACGGATAAGAATGGCGTATTTTTGAATGTGCTTGATGCAAATCAAAACATCCTGTTTGCAACTAGGGCCCAAGTGCTGCCACTGATGGGGTGGGTGTCTGTGTGGCCCAATTTTTGGAAAAAAGGGAGACTCCGCTTGGAGTAACCCTTGCTTACATTGTTTTTAAAAGAAGCCAAGATGAACAAGTCATGGATCAGCAAAGACTTTATCTACGTACCCCGGTGTCATCCTGGGGACGGATAAGAATGGCGTATTTTTGAATGTGCTTGATGCAAATCAAAACATCCTGTTTGCAACTAGGGCCCAAGTGCTGCCACTGATGGGGTGGGTGTCTGTGTGGCCCAATTTTTGGAAAAAAGGGAGACTCCGCTTGGAGTAACCCTTGCTTGCTGTGTTTTTAAAAGAAGCCAAGATGAACAGAGCTGGGATCAGGAAAGACTTTGCTACCTACCCCGGTGTCATCCTGGGGACGGATAAGAATGGCGTATTTTTGAATGTGCTTGATGCAAATCTAGCTGTGAAGTGTACAACTGGGGCACAACTGCTGCCACTGAAGGGGTGGGTGTGTGTGGGCCCAATTTTTGGAAAAAAGGGAGACTCCGCTTGGAGTAACCCTTGCTTGCTGTGTTTTTAAAAGAAGCCAAGATGAACAGAGCTGGGATCAGGAAAGACTTTGCTACCTACCCCGGTGTCATCCTGGGGACGGATAAGAATGGCGTATTTTTTAATGTGCTTGATGCAAATCAAAACATCCTGTTTGCAACTAGGGCCCAAGTGCTGCCACTGATGGGGTGGGTGTCTGTGTGGCCCAATTTTTGGAAAAAAAGGGAGACTCCGCTTGGAGTAACCCTTGCTTACATTGTTTTTAAAAGAAGCCAAGATGAACAAGTCATGGATCAGCAAAGACTTTATCTACGTACCCCGGTGTCATCCTGGGGACGGATAAGAATGGCGTATTTTTGAATGTGCTTGATGCAAATCAAAACATCCTGTTTGCAACTAGGGCCCAAGTGCTGCCACTGATGGGGTGGGTGTCTGTGTGGCCCAATTTTTGGAAAAAAGGGAGACTCCGCTTGGAGTAACCCTTGCTTGCTGTGTTTTTAAAAGAAGCCAAGATGAACAGAGCTGGGATCAGGAAAGACTTTGCTACCTACCCCGGTGTCATCCTGGGGACGGATAAGAATGGCGTATTTTTGAATGTGCTTGATGCAAATCTAGCTGTGAAGTGTACAACTGGGGCACAACTGCTGCCACTGAAGGGGTGGGTGTGTGTGGGCCCAATTTTTGGAAAAAAGGGAGACTCCGCTTGGAGTAACCCTTGCTTGCTGTGTTTTTAAAAGACGCCAAGATGAACAGAGCTGGGATCAGGAAAGACTTTGCTACCTACCCCGGTGTCATCCTGGGGACGGATAAGAATGGCGTATTTTTGAATGTGCTTGATGCAAATCTAGCTGTGAAGTGTACAACTGGGGCACAACTGCTGCCACTGAAGGGGTGGGTGTGTGTGGGCCCAATTTTTGGAAAAAAGGGAGACTCCGCTTGGAGTAACCCTTGCTTGCTGTGTTTTTAAAAGAAGCCAAGATGAACAGAGCTGGGATCAGGAAAGACTTTGCCACCTACCCCGGTGTCATCCTGGGGACGGATAAGAATGGCGTATTTTTGAATGTGCTTGATGCAAATCAAAACATCCTGTTTGCAACTAGGGCCCAAGTGCTGCCACTGATGGGGTGGGTGTCTGTGTGGCCCAATTTTTGGAAAAAAAGGGAGACTCCGCTTGGAGTAACCCTTGCTTACATTGTTTTTAAAAGAAGCCAAGATGAACAAGTCATGGATCAGCAAAGACTTTATCTACGTACCCCGGTGTCATCCTGGGGACGGATAAGAATGGCGTATTTTTGAATGTGCTTGATGCAAATCAAAACATCCTGTTTGCAACTAGGGCCCAAGTGCTGCCACTGATGGGGTGGGTGTCTGTGTGGCCCAATTTTTGGAAAAAAGGGAGACTCCGCTTGGAGTAACCCTTGCTTGCTGTGTTTTTAAAAGAAGCCAAGATGAACAGAGCTGGGATCAGGAAAGACTTTGCTACCTACCCCGGTGTCATCCTGGGGACGGATAAGAATGGTGTATTTTTGAATGTGCTTGATGCAAATCTAGCTGTGAAGTGTACAACTGGGGCACAACTGCTGCCACTGAAGGGGTGGGTGTGTGTGGGCCCAATTTTTGGAAAAAAGGGAGACTCCGCTTGGAGTAACCCTTGCTTGCTGTGTTTTTAAAAGAAGCCAAGATGAACAGAGCTGGGATCAGGAAAGACTTTGCTACCTACCCCGGTGTCATCCTGGGGACGGATAAGAATGGCGTATTTTTGAATGTGCTTGATGCAAATCAAAACATCCTGTTTGCAACTAGGGCCCAAGTGCTGCCACTGATGGGGTGGGTGTCTGTGTGGCCCAATTTTTGGAAAAAAAGGGAGACTCCGCTTGGAGTAACCCTTGCTTACATTGTTTTTAAAAGAAGCCAAGATGAACAAGTCATGGATCAGCAAAGACTTTATCTACGTACCCCGGTGTCATCCTGGGGACGGATAAGAATGGCGTATTTTTGAATGTGCTTGATGCAAATCAAAACATCCTGTTTGCAACTAGGGCCCAAGTGCTGCCACTGATGGGGTGGGTGTCTGTGTGGCCCAATTTTTGGAAAAAAGGGAGACTCTGCTTGGAGTAACCCTTGCTTGCTGTGTTTTTAAAAGAAGCCAAGATGAACAGAGCTGGGATCAGGAAAGACTTTGCTACCTACCCCGGTGTCATCCTGGGGACGGATAAGAATGGCGTATTTTTGAATGTGCTTGATGCAAATCTAGCTGTGAAGTGTACAACTGGGGCACAACTGCTGCCACTGAAGGGGTGGGTGTGTGTGGGCCCAATTTTTGGAAAAAAGGGAGACTCCGCTTGGAGTAACCCTTGCTTGCTTGCTTGCTGTGTTTTTAAAAGAAGCCAAGATGAACAGAGCTGGGATCAGGAAAGACTTTGCTACCTACCCCGGTGTCATCCTGGGGACGGATAAGAATGGCGTATTTTTGAATGTGCTTGATGCAAATCTAGCTGTGAAGTGTACAACTGGGGCACAACTGCTGCCACTGAAGGGGTGGGTGTGTGTGGGCCCAATTTTTGGAAAAAAGGGAGACTCCGCTTGGAGTAACCCTTGCTTGCTGTGTTTTTAAAAGAAGCCAAGATGAACAGAGCTGGGATCAGGAAAGACTTTGCTACCTACCCCGGTGTCATCCTGGGGACGGATAAGAATGGCGTATTTTGAATGTGCTTGATGCAAATCAAAACATCCTGTTTGCAACTAGGGCCCAAGTGCTGCCACTGATGGGGTGGGTGTCTGTGTGGCCCAATTTTTGGAAAAAAAGGGAGACTCCGCTTGGAGTAACCCTTGCTTACATTGTTTTTAAAAGAAGCCAAGATGAACAAGTCATGGATCAGCAAAGACTTTATCTACGTACCCCGGTGTCATCCTGGGGACGGATAAGAATGGCGTATTTTTGAATGTGCTTGATGCAAATCAAAACATCCTGTTTGCAACTAGGGCCCAAGTGCTGCCACTGATGGGGTGGGTGTCTGTGTGGCCCAATTTTTGGAAAAAAGGGAGACTCCGCTTGGAGTAACCCTTGCTTGCTGTGTTTTTAAAAGAAGCCAAGATGAACAGAGCTGGGATCAGGAAAGACTTTGCTACCTACCCCGGTGTCATCCTGGGGACGGATAAGAATGGCGTATTTTTGAATGTGCTTGATGCAAATCAAAACATCCAGTTTGCAACTAGGGCCCAAGTGCTGCCACTGATGGGGTGGGTGTCTGTGTGGCCCAATTTTTGGAAAAAAAGGGAGACTCCGCTTGGAGTAACCCTTGCTTACATTGTTTTTAAAAGAAGCCAAGATGAACAAGTCATGGATCAGCAAAGACTTTATCTACGTACCCCGGTGTCATCCTGGGGACGGATAAGAATGGCGTATTTTTGAATGTGCTTGATGCAAATCAAAACATCCTGTTTGCAACTAGGGCCCAAGTGCTGCCACTGATGGGGTGGGTGTCTGTGTGGCCCAATTTTTGGAAAAAAGGGAGACTCCGCTTGGAGTAACCCTTGCTTGCTGTGTTTTTAAAAGAAGCCAAGATGAACAGAGCTGGGATCAGGAAAGACTTTGCTACCTACCCCGGTGTCATCCTGGGGACGGATAAGAATGGCGTATTTTTGAATGTGCTTGATGCAAATCTAGCTGTGAAGTGTACAACTGGGGCACAACTGCTGCCACTGAAGGGGTGGGTGTGTGTGGGCCCAATTTTTGGAAAAAAGGGAGACTCCGCTTGGAGTAACCCTTGCTTGCTGTGTTTTTAAAAGAAGCCAAGATGAACAGAGCTGGGATCAGGAAAGACTTTGCTACCTACCCCGGTGTCATCCTGGGGACGGATAAGAATGGCGTATTTTTGAATGTGCTTGATGCAAATCAAAACATCCTGTTTGCAACTAGGGCCCAAGTGCTGCCACTGATGGGGTGGGTGTCTGTGTGGCCCAATTTTTGGAAAAAAAGGGAGACTCCGCTTGGAGTAACCCTTGCTTACATTGTTTTTAAAAGAAGCCAAGATGAACAAGTCATGGATCAGCAAAGACTTTATCTACGTACCCCGGTGTCATCCTGGGGACGGATAAGAATGGCGTATTTTTGAATGTGCTTGATGCAAATCAAAACATCCTGTTTGCAACTAGGGCCCAAGTGCTGCCACTGATGGGGTGGGTGTCTGTGTGGCCCAATTTTTGGAAAAAAGGGAGACTCCGCTTGGAGTAACCCTTGCTTGCTGTGTTTTTAAAAGAAGCCAAGATGAACAGAGCTGGGATCAGGAAAGACTTTGCTACCTACCCCGGTGTCATCCTGGGGACGGATAAGAATGGCGTATTTTTGAATGTGCTTGATGCAAATCTAGCTGTGAAGTGTACAACTGGGGCACAACTGCTGCCACTGAAGGGGTGGGTGTGTGTGGGCCCAATTTTTGGAAAAAAGGGAGACTCCGCTTGGAGTAACCCTTGCTTGCTGTGTTTTTAAAAGAAGCCAAGATGAACAGAGCTGGGATCAGGAAAGACTTTGCTACCTACCCCGGTGTCATCCTGGGGACGGATAAGAATGGCGTATTTTTGAATGTGCTTGATGCAAATCTAGCTGTGAAGTGTACAACTGGGGCACAACTGCTGCCACTGAAGGGGTGGGTGTGTGTGGGCCCAATTTTTGGAAAAAAGGGAGACTCCGCTTGGAGTAACCCTTGCTTGCTGTGTTTTTAAAAGAAGCCAAGATGAACAGAGCTGGGATCAGGAAAGACTTTGCTACCTACCCCGGTGTCATCCTGGGGACGGATAAGAATGGCGTATTTTTGAATGTGCTTGATGCAAATCAAAACATCCTGTTTGCAACTAGGGCCCAAGTGCTGCCACTGATGGGGTGGGTGTCTGTGTGGCCCAATTTTTGGAAAAAAGGGAGACTCCGCTTGGAGTAACCCTTGCTTACATTGTTTTTAAAAGAAGCCAAGATGAACAAGTCATGGATCAGCAAAGACTTTATCTACGTACCCCGGTGTCATCCTGGGGACGGATAAGAATGGCGTATTTTTGAATGTGCTTGATGCAAATCAAAACATCCTGTTTGCAACTAGGGCCCAAGTGCTGCCACTGATGGGGTGGGTGTCTGTGTGGCCCAATTTTTGGAAAAAAGGGAGACTCCGCTTGGAGTAACCCTTGCTTGCTGTGTTTTTAAAAGAAGCCAAGATGAACAGAGCTGGGATCAGGAAAGACTTTGCTACCTACCCCGGTGTCATCCTGGGGACGGATAAGAATGGCGTATTTTTGAATGTGCTTGATGCAAATCTAGCTGTGAAGTGTACAACTGGGGCACAACTGCTGCCACTGAAGGGGTGGGTGTGTGTGGGCCCAATTTTTGGAAAAAAGGGAGACTCCGCTTGGAGTAACCCTTGCTTGCTGTGTTTTTAAAAGAAGCCAAGATGAACAGAGCTGGGATCAGGAAAGACTTTGCTACCTACCCCGGTGTCATCCTGGGGACGGATAAGAATGGCGTATTTTTTAATGTGCTTGATGCAAATCAAAACATCCTGTTTGCAACTAGGGCCCAAGTGCTGCCACTGATGGGGTGGGTGTCTGTGTGGCCCAATTTTTGGAAAAAAAGGGAGACTCCGCTTGGAGTCACCTTGCGGTGTTTTACATGATTTTAGAAGGGCGTGCCATGCCTATATCTGTGTGTCCTCCTCTTTTTCCTTGTCCAGCTGTTTTGTTTTCGCATGAGTATATGTCCTTGTCACTTTCCAATGTGTTTGAGTTGTTTGTCACCTTTAGGACACCTTTGAGGGTGTTTTCTAGGTGTTTTTCTGTGTTTGTGATTGCCTGCCATTGTTTCCTATGCAGTTCGAGTTCGGTTCGTCGAACCGAACTCGAACGGGAGGTCCGTTCGGCGAACCAACCTCGAGCCGAACCGCGACCGGTTCGCTCATCTCTACTTTTGACCTCCTAAAATGTGAGTGTTTGTAAAGAAATGTGTACAATTCCTACAATTTCTATTAGATATTTTTGTTCAAACCTTCAAATTAAACGTTACAATCTGCACTTGAATTCTGTTGTAGAGGTTTCATTTCAAATCCAATGTGGTGGCATGCAGAGCCCAACTCGCGAAAATTGTGTCACTGTCCAAATATTTCTGGACCTAACTGTATGTATATATATATATATATATATATATATATATATATATAGTGCAGTCACTTGTGACAAATATTGTAAACAGTGTTGTATTGCTTTGCTGCTGATTTTTAGTGCATTAAGAACTAAGAAAACAAATTTATAATTGTAATTAAGATGCATCAGGACAGAAGCTACCTGCACCCTATTCCTAACCAATTACACAGAGTGAGGCACTGCTGCTGGCACCTCTCTTATCTCTTTCTCTCCCTTTCTATGGAAACTTTGCATTATTCCCAGACTACAACATTGATCTCCTTATGTACTGCAGTTGTACAACACACACTGTTGTCTGGAGTATTTGTCCAATGTTTTAGCGCTTTCTCTTACAAGTAATATTGCTTAGCTTTGAGCTCTGATGATGACTATCTTAAACTACCCTAAAATTGCTGTTGTATTTCCTGCCTTGGCTTCAGTATAAACTATGATTTTCCCTCCTGATTGGATGCGCTATACCACGGGATGTTAAAGCTTCAAGTCATTATGGAGAAGTGAGAAAGGTCATGCAAATGGTCACGTCAACCTTCTATACCTAATGTATCTTTGATCATGTAAAAAAGATGCTGACATTTTTTTTAAGCAATTTGCACTGAAATTTGATTTGAGTTCTATTCGTTGCAAATATGTTCACTCAATTTTAGTTCAGAGACCTGGTATGATCCCTTTAAAAATTTACAAATTGCTTGATTGAAAAGTTGATTGAAAGTCTTTCTCTATATCTAAATTATACATTTTTTTATGACAAATGTGAAGAGTTTAAATACATTGTTCCAAAGTTGAAAGCTGACAGAGGTGAACAAATTTTACACAATTTAAAATGACAAGTATAACATTTTCATTAAATTTTGTAAGACTGTAAGCTACTGGTAGAAATGGTCAAATTAAAGGTGGAATTGAATTCTAGTAAAATGTTATAAAAATCTACATTATGGAGAATATGCATTATTTGTAATTCCCTCCTCACAGCTGAACAGTTAAAGGCCAACAAAATGTTCAACCCACTTCATCGCTCATCTCTCTGCCTATACCAGCTGCTACTTACCAGTTACCGAGCCTACTCACCTCAATCGCACCATAACTTACAGAATGGTGTTAAGTCTAGGTAAGGAATTTCAGCCAAGAGCAGTACTAGAAGTTTACTGCACATGTTCCAGGGTTTATTTGCAGCTGGAACTTGTGTATATAGGCATCCTATTGTATCCAAACCATAATCATATGTCTAGTAGGGTCACAGTGTAATAATAAAATATAACTTTTAATTAAACTGTTTAAATTATCTTCTCATACAGACAATCCATGTACAAAGTGATAAAGTGCTTAAAGTGTAACAGTGCTCAAATATAAAAAAAATTGGTTCGGTCTCACCATATGTTCTTGATGAAGATGCCGTTCACAAATGAGAAATGAGATCCTTATCCAAGGTAGATGACCCTATTAATCAATTATTAATGGCTCTCAGGCCCAGGGAATAGTTTTAGTCTATTAGAACACACAAAATATTCCCCAAGTAAATTTAATTTATTTTATTACAATAGATAAAATTTTTAACACCACACCATTTTGTGCATGATAAACAAAGCATAAATCAAATTATCTCAGACCAACTTATTGGCTACCCCTGATCTTGAACATCAAGACCAGGGTTTACAGTAGATATATGACAAATTGATACAATTCACAGATACATACAGTGCTGGTTCACACAGAGGACATAAATATACATCACACCAAGCCAAACTTAGCTTTTTAGCTTCCTATGTAACTCTGCTGACACGTTAGTGCTGATAGGGTAAATCACGGTCAGCTGCAATTATCCAGAAGCATCCACATAAAGGTCACAAGGCGTTAGATATTGTGTCCCATAGTCAATATGGTAAACCGCCGACCATTTCTTATTAAATTAAAGACTAGAGATGAGCGAACCGGTCGCGGTTCGGCTCGAGGTTGGTTCGCCGAACGGACCTCCCGTTCGAGTTCGGTTCGTCGAACGTTCGACGAACCGAACTCGAACTGCATAGGAAACAATGGCAGGCAATCACAAACACAGAAAAACACCTAGAAAACACCCTCAAAGGTGTCCTAAAGGTGACAAACAACTCAAACACATTGGAAAGTGACAAGGACATATACTCATGCGAAAACAAAACAGCTGGACAAGGAAAAAGAGGAGGACACACAGATATAGGCATGGCACGCCCTTCTAAAATCATGTAAAACACCGCAAGGTGACTCCAAGCGGAGTCTCCATTTTTTCCAAAAATTGGGCCACACACACACCCACCCCTTCAGTGGCAGCAGTTGTGCCCCAGTTGTACACTTCACAGCTACATTTGCATCAAGCACATTCAAAAATACGCCATTCTTATCCATCCCCAGGATGACACCGGGGTAGGTAGCAAAGTCTTTGCTGACCCATGACTTGTTCATCTTGGCTTCTTTTAAAAACAATGTAAGCAAGGGTTACTCCAAGCGGAGTCTCCCTTTTTTCCAAAAATTGGGCCACACAGACACCCACCCCATCAGTGGCAGCACTTGGGCCCTAGTTGCAAACAGGATGTTTTGATTTGCATCAAGCACATTCAAAAATACGCCATTCTTATCCGTCCCCAGGATGACACCGGGGTAGGTAGCAAAGTCTTTCCTGATCCCAGCTCTGTTCATCTTGGCTTCTTTTAAAAACACATCAAGCAAGGGTTACTCCAAGCGGAGTCTCCCTTTTTTTCCAAAAATTGGGCCACACAGACACCCACCCCATCAGTGGCAGCACTTGGGCCCTAGTTGCAAACAGGATGTTTTGATTTGCATCAAGCACATTCAAAAATACGCCATTCTTATCCGTCCCCAGGATGACACCGGGGTAGGTAGCAAAGTCTTTCCTGATCCCAGCTCTGTTCATCTTGGCTTCTTTTAAAAACACATCAAGCAAGGGTTACTCCAAGCGGAGTCTCCCTTTTTTTCCAAAAATTGGGCCACACAGACACCCACCCCATCAGTGGCAGCACTTGGGCCCTAGTTGCAAACAGGATGTTTTGATTTGCATCAAGCACATTCAAAAATACGCCATTCTTATCCGTCCCCAGGATGACACCGGGGTAGGTAGCAAAGTCTTTCCTGATCCCAGCTCTGTTCATCTTGGCTTCTTTTAAAAACACATCAAGCAAGGGTTACTCCAAGCGGAGTCTCCCTTTTTTTCCAAAAATTGGGCCACACAGACACCCACCCCATCAGTGGCAGCACTTGGGCCCTAGTTGCAAACAGGATGTTTTGATTTGCATCAAGCGCATTCAAAAATACGCCATTCTTATCCGTCCCCAGGATGACACCGGGGTAGGTAGCAAAGTCTTTCCTGATCCCAGCTCTGTTCATCTTGGCTTCTTTTAAAAACACATCAAGCAAGGGTTACTCCAAGCGGAGTCTCCCTTTTTTCCAAAAATTGGGCCACACAGACACCCACCCCATCAGTGGCAGCACTTGGGCCCTAGTTGCAAACAGGATGTTTTGATTTGCATCAAGCACATTCAAAAATACGCCATTCTTATCCGTCCCCAGGATGACACCGGGGTAGGTAGCAAAGTCTTTCCTGATCCCAGCTCTGTTCATCTTGGCTTCTTTTAAAAACACATCAAGCAAGGGTTACTCCAAGCGGAGTCTCCCTTTTTTTCCAAAAATTGGGCCACACAGACACCCACCCCATCAGTGGCAGCACTTGGGCCCTAGTTGCAAACAGGATGTTTTGATTTGCATCAAGCACATTCAAAAATACGCCATTCTTATCCGTCCCCAGGATGACACCGGGGTAGGTAGCAAAGTCTTTGCTGATCCCAGCTCTGTTCATCTTGGCTTCTTTTAAAAACACATCAAGCAAGGGTTACTCCAAGCGGAGTCTCCCTTTTTTTCCAAAAATTGGGCCACACAGACACCCACCCCATCAGTGGCAGCACTTGGGCCCTAGTTGCAAACAGGATGTTTTGATTTGCATCAAGCACATTCAAAAATACGCCATTCTTATCCGTCCCCAGGATGACACCGGGGTAGGTAGCAAAGTCTTTGCTGATCCCAGCTCTGTTCATCTTGGCTTCTTTTAAAAACACATCAAGCAAGGGTTACTCCAAGCGGAGTCTCCCTTTTTTTCCAAAAATTGGGCCACACAGACACCCACCCCATCAGTGGCAGCACTTGGGCCCTAGTTGCAAACAGGATGTTTTGATTTGCATCAAGCACATTCAAAAATACGCCATTCTTATCCGTCCCCAGGATGACACCGGGGTAGGTAGCAAAGTCTTTCCTGATCCCAGCTCTGTTCATCTTGGCTTCTTTTAAAAACACATCAAGCAAGGGTTACTCCAAGCGGAGTCTCCCTTTTTTTCCAAAAATTGGGCCACACAGACACCCACCCCATCAGTGGCAGCACTTGGGCCCTAGTTGCAAACAGGATGTTTTGATTTGCATCAAGCACATTCAAAAATACGCCATTCTTATCCGTCCCCAGGATGACACCGGGGTAGGTAGCAACGTCTTTGCTGATCCCAGCTCTGTTCATCTTGGCTTCTTTTAAAAACACATCAAGCAAGGGTTACTCCAAGCGGAGTCTCCCTTTTTTTCCAAAAATTGGGCCACACAGACACCCACCCCATCAGTGGCAGCACTTGGGCCCTAGTTGCAAACAGGATGTTTTGATTTGCATCAAGCACATTAAAAAATACGCCATTCTTATCCGTCCCCAGGATGACACCGGGGTAGGTAGCAAAGTCTTTCCTTATCCCAGCTCTGTTCATCTTGGCTTCTTTTAAAAACACATCAAGCAAGGGTTACTCCAAGCGGAGTCTCCCTTTTTTTCCAAAAATTGGGCCACACAGACACCCACCCCATCAGTGGCAGCACTTGGGCCCTAGTTGCAAACAGGATGTTTTGATTTGCATCAAGCACATTCAAAAATACGCCATTCTTATCCGTCCCCAGGATGACACCGGGGTAGGTAGCAAAGTCTTTCCTGATCCCAGCTCTGTTCATCTTGGCTTCTTTTAAAAACACATCAAGCAAGGGTTACTCCAAGCGGAGTCTCCCTTTTTTTCCAAAAATTGGGCCACACAGACACCCACCCCATCAGTGGCAGCACTTGGGCCCTAGTTGCAAACAGGATGTTTTGATTTGCATCAAGCACATTCAAAAATACGCCATTCTTATCCGTCCCCAGGATGACACCGGGGTAGGTAGCAAAGTCTTTCCTGATCCCAGCTCTGTTCATCTTGGCTTCTTTTAAAAACACATCAAGCAAGGGTTACTCCAAGCGGAGTCTCCCTTTTTTTCCAAAAATTGGGCCACACAGACACCCACCCCATCAGTGGCAGCACTTGGGCCCTAGTTGCAAACAGGATGTTTTGATTTGCATCAATCACATTCAAAAATACCCCATAATTAACCGTCCCCAGGATGACACCGGGGTAGGTAGCAAAGTCTTTGCTGACCCATGACTTGTTCATCTTGGCTTCTTTTAAAAACAATGTAAGCAAGGGTTACTCCAAGCGGAGTCTCCCTTTTTTCCAAAAATTGGGCCACACAGACACCCACCCCATCAGTGGCAGCACTTGGGCCCTAGTTGCAAACAGGATGTTTTGATTTGCATCAAGCACATTCCAAATCCACAAGCATTTACTCTCCCCAGGATGACACAGGGGTAGTAAATTCCTTCTGGATCCATGACTTGTTCATTTTGATGAACGTCAGTCTGTCCACATTGTCACTGGACAGACGCGTGCGCTTATCTGTCAGCACACACCCAGCAGCACTGAATACACGTTCAGAGACAACGCTGGCAGCTGGACACGACAAAATCTCCAAGGCGTAACTGGAGAGCTCTGGCCATTTTTCTATGTTTGAAGCCCAAAAGGAGCAAGGCTCCAGTTGCACAGTCATGGCATCGATGTTCATTTGGAGATACTCCTGTATCATCCTCTCCAACCGTTGAGTATGTGTCAGACTTGTTGTCTCTGGTGGCCTTGCAAAAGAGGGTCTAAAAAAATTATGAAAAGATTCCATAAAATTGCTGTTACCGGCACCAGATACGGTCCTACTGGTACGGGTAGACAGGTGAAGATGACGAGACCGTCCCATATTTGTCAAGTTACAACTGGAAGATTCCCTCCCTGCACCTGCACGGTTGTTTGGTGGAAAAGCCGAGCTAAGATCGAGTAACAGCTTCTGCTGATACTCCTGCATACGTGCGTCCCTTTCTATGGCTGGAATTATGTCACAAAATTTGGACTTGTACCGGGGATCTAATAGTGTGGCAATCCAGTAGTCATCATCACTTCTAATTTTGACAATACGACTGTCATGTTGGAGGTAGTGCAACAAAAAGGCACTCATGTGTCTTGCGCAGCCATGCGGACCAAGTCCACGCTGTGTTTGTGGCATAGAGGTGCTACCCGTTCTTTCTTCCTCTGACATCTCCCCCCAACCTCTTTCAACTGAAATTTGACCAAGGTCTCCCTTATCCGCTGAGTCTTCCATGTCCATGGACAGTTCGTCCTCCATTTCTTCATGTCCTCCTGCACCTTGCTCAACATTTCGCCTGCTACTATGCGCCCTTGTCGATCCCTGTTCCCCATGGTCCCATGCCTGCTGCGTTGGTGATGATGAACGTCTGGACCTTGGTGATGTTGTTGTCCCTTGCACATATGAATCCTCCTGTAGTTCCTCCCCTTCATGTTGTCCCACCCCCTGACTCCGAATAGTGTTTAGCGTGTGCTCCAGCATGTAAATGACTGGAATCGTCATGCTGATAATGGCATTGTCAGAGCTAAACATATTCGTCGCCATGTCGAAACTGTGCAGAAGGGTGCATAGGTCCTTGATCTGAGACCACTCCATCAGGGTGATCTGCCCCACCTCTGCATCTCATTGGCCCAGGCTATACGTCATGACGTATTGCACCAGGGCTCTGCGGTGCTGCCACAGTCGCTGTAACATGTGGAGAGTTGAATTCCAGCGTGTCGCCACATCGCATTTCAGGCGATGAACCGGCAGGCCGAAAGACTTCTGTAGCGATGCAAGTCGCTCAGCTGCGGCGCTTGAACGCCGGAAGTGAGCAGACAGTTTTCGTGCCCTGTTCAGAAGGCCATCTAGGCCGGGATAGTGTGTTAAAAATTGCTGCACGACAAGGTTCAACACGTGAGCCATACAAGGTACGTGTGTCACCTTGCCCAGGCGAAGGGCCGCACCCAGGTTTGCAGCATTGTCGCACACGGCCTTACCAGGCTGCAGGTTGAGTGGAGACAACCATTTATTAAACTCGGACCGCAGAGCTGACCACAACTCCTCAGCTGTGTGACTCTTATTACCAAGACATGTCAAGCTAAAGACCGCCTGATGCCGTTGCGCTCGGCTGCCAGCATAGTAATGAGGCGTGCGTGATTCCTTCTGCGCAGTGAGAACGCTGGTGGCCTGACCAGGCAGGCTTGGGGCGGAGGTGGAGGACCCAGATGAGGTGGAGGATGCAGAAGCTGTGGCGGAACTTGGACAGACAGAGGATTGACACACAAGTCGTGGGGACGGCAAGACTTGTGCAGCAGACCCTTCACCATCTATCACCATAGTTACCCAGTGCCCAGTCAGCGACATGTAACGTCCCTGTCCATGCTTACTGGTCCAAGTATCGGTGGTGAAATGCACCCGTTCACACACAGAGTTTCTCAAGGAAGCGGTGATGTTGTGTGCGACATGCTGGTGTAGCGCGGGCACACCTTTCTTAGAGAAGTAGTGGCGACTAGGCATCTGGTACTGGGGCACAGCGACAGACATAAGGTCTCTAAAATCCTGTGTGTCCACTAGGCGGAAAGGCAGCATTTCGGTAGCCAACAGCTTACAGAGGGATAGAGTCAACCTCTTAGCTTTGTCATGGGTCGGAGGAAGTGGCCTTTTATTTGACCACATCTGAGGGACAGAGATCTGGCTGCTGTGTGTAGACGGTGTTGAGTAGGGTGTCCCTGGAAAAATGCAGGTTTGTGAGGAAAGTGCAGGCGGAGACATGATGTTGCCTTCATCCAACGTTGGTGCTATCGATGTCTGAGAGAGCTGTACACACTCACTTGTTTCCCCTTCCAAACCAACTGACGACCTTACAAGCAAACTGCCTGTTGCGGTTACAGTGGTGGAAGTTTTGCGTGGAAAAACAGGTGTGACAGCTGTCCCCACAGTCCTAGAAGATGAAGAGCGCGCGGATGCACTGGAAGGTGCGGGCGGTGGATGGTTCGCTCCGCTAGCCGGCATTGCAGCACGGTGAGCTTCCCACCGGGACTTATGATATTTATTCATGTGACGATTCATGGAAGAAGTTGTCAAACTGCTGAGGTTTTGACCTCTACTAACAGAATCATGACAAATGTTACATATCACATGAGTTGGGCGATCTTTTTCGATGTGAAAAAAGGCCCAGGCTAGGCAAGGCTTAGAGGCCATGCGACCTGTTGATCCACCCCGAATAATGCTCATAGGCAGAGTGGTGGCTGAGGATGCAGTTGTAGACGTGCTACCAGTGCTCCGACTCTGTCCAGGAAGGCGCAAGGTAACTTCGTCGTCGGTTGCATCCTCCTCCACCGCCTCTGTTGACCTCCTCGAGTGCCTGACTGGGGGTTGACAGTAGGTGGGATCTAGAACGTCATCATCAATTGTTGTGTTCGCACTCCCCTCCCCCTCAGACCGAGCCTCTTCTTGCCCTGACCGAATATTTAAGTTGTCATCCCAATCGGGTATCTGCGTCTCATCTTCATCAGTATGTTCCTCATTGTCTATAACCACAGGTGTTACAGTTTGTGACAAAGGGTCAACATTATGCTCAGAAACTTGGTCCTCACGGCCTGAATCTGAGTCACAAAGGTTCTGGGCATCACTGCAGACCATTTCCTGTTCTGTACTCACTGTAGCTTGGGAGCAGACCTCTGATTCCCAGGCTATAGTGTGACTGAACAGCTCTGCAGACTCAGCCATCTCAGTTCCACCATACTGTGCAGGGCTGATGGAGACTTCAGAGCTGGGAGAAATCAAGTGTGATTGGGATGACAACTCAGAGGAATGGTGTTTTTTGGATGCGGTACTTGAAGTGGCTGAGAGGGCACTTGTTGGACCACTTGAGATCCATTCAAGCATTTTCCTTTTTTGCCCATCATCTACCTTTGTTCCTCTTGTTCGTGTCCGTAAAAAAGGGAGCACATCGGATTGTCCACAATAAGTAGTAGACATCTTACTTTTGCTAGTAGATGGTCTATCTTCAGCAGATGATAATGGAGCTTTGGCACCTTCCCCACTGACAAAACCTTTTTTGCCTTTTCCACCACGCCTCTTCCCCTTTCCACCAGCATCTGTCATTTTGCCACTCATGTTGATTGCGACAAGATTGTCGACTGAAAATGTGGTAGTAAAAATTGAGAGGTGGTGAAGATTGCAGTGGTGGTCTAGCTTTATTAACAGCAGAATAATAAAGAATAAATATCCCTGACAATGTAACTTAGTTATAATTCGTTGGAGTGTGCAACGCAGGCAGACGTGCTGCAAATGTCTTGGCACTAGTGGGACTATAGCAAAGTCCAATAGCCACGTATAGGATGCCACTAGGTACACTGAGTGTGTGCTAGTATAATGGCTTAGTTATAATTAGTTGGAGTGTGCAACGCAGGCAGACGTGCTGCAAATGTCTTGGCACTAGTGGGACTATAGCAAAGTCCAATAGCCACGTATAGGATGCCACTAGGTACACTGAGTGTGTGCTAGTATAATGGCTTAGTTATAATTAGTTGGAGTGTGCAACGCAGGCAGATGCGCTCTGCAAATGTCTTGGCACTAGTAGGACTATAGCAAAGTCCAATAGCCACGTATAGGATGCCACTAGGTACACTGAGTGTGTGCTAGTATAATGGCTTAGTTATAATTAGTTGGAGTGTGCAACGCAGGCAGACGTGCTGCAAATGTCTTGGCACTAGTGGGACTATAGCAAAGTCCAATAGCCACGTATAGGATGCCACTAGGTACACTGAGTGTGTGCTAGTATATTGGCTTAGTTATAATTAGTTGGAGTGTGCAACGCAGGCAGACGTGCTGCAAATGTCTTGGCACTAGTGGGACTATAGCAAAGTCCAATAGCCACGTATAGGATGCCACTAGGTACACTGAGTGTGTGCTAGTATAATGGCTTAGTTATAATTAGTTGGAGTGTGCAACGCAGGCAGACGTGCTGCAAATGTCTTGGCACTAGTGGGACTATAGCAAAGTCCAATAGCCACGTATAGGATGCCACTAGGTACACTGAGTGTGTGCTAGTATAATGGCTTAGTTATAATTAGTTGGAGTGTGCAACGCAGGCAGACGTGCTGCAAATGTCTTGGCACTAGTGGGACTATAGCAAAGTCCAATAGCCA
The DNA here is from genome assembly GCF_048569485.1 of Anomaloglossus baeobatrachus. Classification (NCBI taxonomy): domain Eukaryota; kingdom Metazoa; phylum Chordata; class Amphibia; order Anura; family Aromobatidae; genus Anomaloglossus; species Anomaloglossus baeobatrachus. Next base: position 461,067,216 of record NC_134358.1, read on the forward strand.
CGTATAGGATGCCACTAGGTTCACTGAGTGTGTGCTAGTATAATGGCTTAGTTATAATTAGTTGGAGTGTGCAACGCAGGCAGATGCGCTCTGCAAATGTCTTGGCACTAGTAGGACTATAGCAAAGTCCAATAGCCACGTATAGGATGCCACTAAAAAACACTTAGTGTGTGCAAGTATAATGGCTTAGTTATAATTAGTTGGAGTGTGCAACGCAGGCAGATGCGCTCTGCAAATGTCTTGGCACTAGTGGGACTATAGCAAAGTCCAATAGCCACGTATAGGATGCCACTAGGTACACTGAGTGTTTGCTAGTAAAATTGCTTAGTTTAAAAAAGTTGTAGTGTGCAATGCAGGCAGACGTGCTCTGCAAATGTCTTTGCACTAGTGGGACTATAGCAAAGTCCAATAGCCACGTATAGGATGCCACTAGGTACACTGAGTGTTTGCTAGTAAAATTGCTTAGTTTAAAAAACTTGGAGTGTGCAATGCAGGCAGATGTGCTCTGCTAATGTCTTTGCACTAGTGGGACTATAGCAAAGTCCAATAGCCACGTATAGGATGCCACTAGGTACACTGAGTGTGTGCTAGTATAAAGGCTTAGTTATAATTCGTTGGAGTGTGCAACGCAGGCAGATGCGCTCTGCAAATGTCTTGGCACTAGTGGGACTATAGCAAAGTCCAATAGCCACGTATAGGATGCCACTAGGTACACTGAGTGTTTGCTAGTAAAATTGCTTAGTTTAAAAAAGTTGTAGTGTGCAATGCAGGCAGACGTGCTCTGCAAATGTCTTTGCACTAGTGGGACTATAGCAAAGTCCAATAGCCACGTATAGGATGCCACTAGGTACACTGAATGTTTGCTAGTATAATGGCTTACTTAGAATGAGTTGGAGTGTGCAGAGGACAAGAGGGTACAGTGGCAGGATTGTGGTGCTCTGGGTAGAGGAATGGAAGCCTGCCTTTCTATTCCCTCCTAATGGTGAAATGCAGGGAGGAAATCCCTGACCTGGGCTACACAGACGCTGTTGCTGTTTGCAGGACCTGTCACTTATGGCTCTCTGACCCTGCCGCTTTGAGCCCTTAAAAGGACTGCTAGAATGTGCTCTCCCTAAGCTGTCTAACGCTGTGTATGCAGCGCATACAGCTGTATCGGCTATAGGACTCAGGAGGACGGAGCTGCGACACTGATGTCTGACACCAAAGACGCAGAAGGCAGATAATGGCGTTCGTGAAGAAAATGTCCGGTTTTATAATGCAGGGACATGTGACATGCAGATCCTATCACACATGCCGTTGCTTCTCTGGCTCAAAGTCCACTTAGGTGTGTGTGTGTCTGTGATTGGCTGACATGCTGGCCCGCCCCACAAGACGCGCGCGCTTAGGGAAGGAAGACAAGAAAAAAAAAAAAAAAATGGCGATCGCCATTATAGAAACAGCAGTGATCTGAAGGCGCTGTTCACGCACACTATACACTGAAATGTGATAATAGTTTGATTCACAGAGTGACTTACACTATTACAGCAGAAACCAAGCTAGGATTTAGCTGTTTTTTGGCTGCTAGAACCGTTCTCGAACGTTTCTAGAACTATCGAGCTTTTGCAAAAAGCTCGAGTTCTAGTTCGATCTAGAACATGCCCCAAAATCACTCGAGCCGCGAACTGGAGAACCACGAACCACGAACCGCGCTCAACTCTATTAAAGACGTCTCCACCTCGACGCGTTTCCCCACATAAACATGCGGTTCATCAGGAGGCTGGGAAAGTAAGCAAAGTCTATCAGCGTTCAATCAAACATAGATAGACAGACAAGCATAGAAAGCATGTGCACAAAATTCTACCAAACATATAAACAGAAACAATTATATCACTCACTTGTCAGATCAATAGATATAGGGGATGCAGGTCCATGGCACCATTCAATCAGATCAGCAGCATCACAGTACGATCCTGTCTTGATAATAATGTACTGTCATCCTCCAGGTGTCATGGAGCTGCATGCCCCTCTGTGCCCTAAATAGCCCTCACTAAGACTGATCAGCTGTGGGAGACCTAGACCCTCCCACAATCAACATAACTGCAGCTGCGACTGCGCATGCGCGACTAGCGCTACCAATGCGCATGCGCCAAACAAGCAGCACGGACAGGGAGATAAACAGTGCGTCCAAGCACGGGAGCGGGAAGCCCCAATGAATACCGCCTCCCACATCGTGAGCTCATATGATCACATGATCGAGCGTGGGCATGCTGGAATGGACTGGGATGCAGCCGCACTAAGATAAATATGGGACTTAGAGATTCCACAGCTAAAAAATGACGTGGATCAAGCAGAGATACTTTAGGGGGCAGAGAACCGATAACTATATACATGGAAGGCATTACAGTTAGGGATCCCGCATCCCTGAAATCAATTTAAAATAACATGCCAATACCCGAATTAAGCACAGCTCATAAATATGATATTTATTATATATACAGCATTTATGTGTATTAACAAGCCACATTGGGGCAACTAAAGTTGATATAAACCAAATCCATCACAGATATCATAATACATTCAAAGCCCCACTGTCAATTCATTATCTCAGAATATATTTCATTTTATTTCTCCAACAAGCGAAAAATTTAAAGATAATTCAGAAGATGTCTCCCAGCAATGCGGGTAGTCCCCCAAAATATAGGTCTCCCACAGCTGATCAGTCTTAGTGAGGGCTATTTAGGGCACAGAGGGGCATGCAGCTCTATGACGCCTGGAGGACGGCAGTACATTATTATCAAAACAGGATCGTACTGTGATGATGCTGATCTGATTGAATGGCGCCATGGACCTGCATCCCCTATATCTATTGATCTGACAAGTGAGTGATATAATTATTTCTGTTTATATGTTTGGTGGAATTTTGTGCACATGCTTTCTATGCTTGTCTGTCTATCTATGTTTGATTGAACGCTGATAGACTATACTTACTTTCCCAGCCTCCTGATGAACCGCATGTTTATGTGGGGAAACGCGTCGAGGTGGAGACGTCTTTAATTTAATAAGAAATGGTCGGCGGTTTACCATATTGACTATGGGACACAATATCTAACGCCCTGTGACCTTTATGTGGATGCTTCTGGATAATTGCAGCTGACCGTGATTTACCCTATCAGCACTAACGTGTCAGCAGAGTTACATAGGAAGCTAAAAAGCTAAGTTTGGCTTGGTGTGATGTATATTTATGTCCTCTGTGTGAACCAGCACTGTATGTATCTGTGAATTGTATCAATTTGTCATATATCTACTGTAAACCCTGGTCTTGATGTTCAAGATCAGGGATAGCCATTAAGTTGGTCTTGAGATAATTTGATTTATGCTTTAATTATCATGCACAAAATGGTGTGGTGTTAAAAATTGTATCTATTGTAATAAAATAAATTAAATTTACTTGGGGAATATTTTGTGTGTTCTAGATGACCCTATTAACCCTGTTGTGCCCCGTGCTTTGTCTCCCATTCTCACAAGGACAGTGCCTAGTGTCATCTGTCCAACTAATTGATGTCTCTTCTGTATGGGAAGGTACTTTTATCAGTTTTATTAAACATTATATTTTATTATTACACTGTGTCCCTGCTAGAGATACAGCTGGAACTTCTGCCGTAAAGTGCACAGGGCTGTGACATCCAAACGCAGGCCACTACTTATGCACAATGATCTCTGGAGACTGCTCACAGTCGTAAACCCACCTAACAATCAGATGATCACCGTAGAGCTAAACAGGTGGCAAAAGTTTAAAAATAACCAGTTAAAACATGCTTCACCACTCGCGTTTTTTGGCTTTACCCATTATTAACTGCCCAGTACATTCACTTTTCTGGACCAAAGTTTAATCTAGGCCAGGGCTTCTGGCCTCAAGTAGGTCACAGAGTATGTGTAGTAAACTCTGAGGCCTGGTCACAGTCAGAAGTTCTGGCTTAGAGTGAACACCAGTCTTATGGCCAGAAGTCATTGCCTGGTGATTACTCTGTGCAAAGACTTCTGTCAACATGTAGGCCTGGAACATTCATAGTGAACTCTAAGGCCTTATTGTGGCCAGAACCCTGGCTAGAGTTAACACTGGATTAGGCGATGTGGTGCAATGGGAGCACAGAGGACCAGATAGCAGGAAGGGAGCAGCAGGTATGGTGAAGAGGTGAGCGGTGAGGAGAATATAAGTTTTTTAACATTTTTATATCTAATAGTTATTTTGCTCTGTGATCTGTAGACACCAGGGAGCATGATAAGGGGAATTAAATGTGCTGAGGACAACATAACTGCACATGGAATTGCCTAGTAAAATTTGTGCGAATACATAATATCAAATTTTTCCTGATCTGTTCATCTCTAGCTACTGGTTTACCTTAAAATATTACCTCAAATGTATGTCCAAAACTAAAATGGTTACATAATGTCTCAAGGGATGACATATGATAGCACAAGGAAAAACAAACCTAGTAGAGGTTAGACATGATAGCATGAGTGTCTTGTCCAAAAATAGTGTTGCATTTCAATACAATAATTAAAAAGTAAAGAAGGTCTTAGTTAGGGCTTTAAGTAAAACAACCAAGGAGTAATGGATTATTGACAAATTGATTACAAAAATTAAATGTGTAATAATATTAAAATAACTAATATCTGCTACATTGTATGTCATTTCAACTCTGATGCCACTGTGGTCCCAACTGGTTTAAATTTATTTTCTTTCATCAATGACCTCTGTACACCCATTTGACTTTTGCAGACAATCATTTCCCCAATTGGCTCATAGCATAGAGCATTACCACATAGATGTGCATGATGTCATACATCATCTGTCATCTGTGACCTAGTCTCCCGCTACCTACCTGCATGCAAACTCAGATCCTCACAAGACGTCCTTCTCTACTCCTCTCTTATCTCCTCTTCCCACAATCGCATACAAGATTTCTCTCATGCCTCGCCCATAGCTCTTCCACAACATACCAGACTCTCACCTGCCATGGAAAGTTTCAAAAGGAACCTGAAGACCCACCTTTTATGACAAGCCTACAACCTACAATAACCCTCAGACCAGTATATCACTGCGCAACCAGTTCTGTCCTCATTTATTGTTCCCTCACCCATCCCCTGCAGACTGGGACCCCTCGCAAGCAGGGTGATCTCTTCTCCTATACCAGTCTGTTTTTGTAATGTTCATGATTGTTGTACTTGTTTTTTATGTATACCCTTTTCACTTGTAAAGCACCATAGAGTAAATGGCATTATAATAATAATAATAATAATAATACAGGGCTACAGGGAAGTAAACAGAGCTGTGTACACAAAACCAGTTGAGCTGGAACAACAAGGAATTGAGCAGGTGAGTATTGCTTATTTCATTATTTTTACACATTTCCACCTCTTACCACATTTTTATTAAATTCTTGACATTAATTATTTTCAAGTGACAAATCAAATCTATATACATCTGAACATACACATCAGAGTCAAATTTAGGGTAGATTCCACAATTTCAGAGTTTAGTTTTCTAGGCATCCTAAAAAATTCTCTGAGAATCTTAGGACACATAAATTAATTGTGGTGTATAGGAGTCTAGAAGAAAACCTAGACCAAAAAACATATATACATTAAGTTAACAAATTATGGTAGTTATATGTATATGGTACATACAATCTCAGTAAAATGATCAAAAAATAATAATGAGAACTATATAAATTACATTTAGCATAAATACATTTTTAAATTTATTTAACAAATTACTGGGTAAATAAAAATTGAATATATTTCTGAGCTTACTAACCAAACATTGTTTTAGCAAGTATTCACGTATACGAATTAAAAAGCAATAATTCTTCATTTTTATGCTATTTAAGAAATGTTTGAAGATAGCCTTGTTGTTTCATAAAGTAAACCCAAGACAATAATTATCATATTTCAGATGCCTTAGAAACTGACAAGAGGGTGTTAGAATCCCTTTTCAGACTGTCAAGCTGAATATTTAGTGATGGCGTTTTCTGAGTGTAATAAATTCTTAGGTATCATACATAGCATGGAAAATACATGATACAGGATGTTGATTTCTTCACTTTATAGATTTTACTCTGCAACGACTTTAGGACTGTACATTGTAATCTAATATCTGTGTGCTAGAATAACAAATTTCCTATATAACATAGAATAAAAAAATCAGAAAAAACTCTAAAATTATCCTTTTGCTTACCATTATGTGTAGATTATAGCCAACTACTGTATATATAGTATATACAATATATAATTTTATAGAAAGTGTTCAATCATCTCCAATAAATAGTTCCAAAAAATGTTTCTTTTTTTAGTTATAGGTTGAAATGCTTTTAGCATACATGCATATGACTATTTAATAAATTGGTCTTGTATCGATCTTAATAGGGAACCAAGAAAGAAAAAGGGGTTTATTATGTACCTAAGTGGGCTACTGAGATTGCACAGACTTCTTCTCATTGATTCATATTGCACATGTCATATTATTATTAACAACAATGTCCCACTAGTAATATTATATGCTGCACTACCTATGCAAAACCAATTGTACAACATTTAATCATGATTTGATTGAAAAAATAGAAGTAACAAAGGCATAAATAAAAACAACAATTTTAGTAAAGTAATAGTTAAAAAATACATAAAAGTCACAGACAGTGAGGAAGCAAGTGTGAAACACATGTTGGAGTGAGGGGACGCTGGCAACCTGGTTCATTATTTTTGAAGGTAATTATGAGCTTATTTAATTCTTGTCTTTGAAACCCACCACCTATCTATACATGCAGTTACTGGAGGTAAATATGACGTTTAGTACATGTCAATGTGCACCCTGTTACCTCAGTTAATAGTGATTATTGGTGGGTGTTCTCTATGTTTACATACTATATCCTTATAGGCTCAATTCTACCTCACAATGCCAGTTATGATTACAACATAAGATTTTCTTCGGTTGCATACTGATATACTTAAAGTATGTTCCGGACGGAGTCCCCTGTCTTAATATATTTTCCATCAATTGATGCACTGTCTGTGATTTTTATGTCTTTTTAACTATTACTTTAATAAAATTGTTGTTTTTATTTATGCCTTTTCACTTCTATTTTTTCAATCAAATCATGATTGAATGTTGTACAATATGTCATTTTATGCAGTATACTCTTCCCTCTATAGTGGAGAATATGAAGCTTGCTGGGGAACCAAAATTAGACTGAGGAATCTGGTTTATAATATGGAATTCTGGGTACAGCACATGCCATCAGACAGGTTCCAAGCATAAAGTTTTACATTGTTGATGTAATCCTTAAAGGCATTATCTGGTCTTCTGATAAATGTCTGCAGCCACTCTATATGACCTCAGACTTCTAAATCCTTACTGCATGCACACTGCACACAGTCAAGATTCTCCACTATTGCCCTCATTCTGACTACACATGATTGGCATAACTCAATTCATTTGCATTGATCGAAAAACAGCATGTCTTGTCAAAATGTGTTCGCGTATATGGAAATTCAGAACATATGAAATTACAACAGTTGGAATCTACTACTACTCAACTACAGGTTTACTATTGGTAAATTTCAGATGGATAAGGATTAGGGATGATCGAATACCTCAAATATTCGGCTTTGCGAATATTTTCTGAATAGATCGCCGCTATGCGAATACTCGATGCCCAATGTAAGTCTATGGGAAGCCCGAATAGTTCCGAATAGTTGTTATTCGGGTTTCTCATAGATTTGCATTGCGCATCGAATATTCGCAAATAGTCGAATAGCTGTGACCTATTCGGAAAATATTTGTGAAGCCGAATATTTGAGGTATTCGATCATCCCTAATAAGGATCTTTCTATTCATAAAAACAAACTATCAAAAACACTAGATGGCCTAAAGGAAACAATCATGTCTACGTACATTTAATCATGATTTAAAAGGCAATAAGACTAATCATGTGTTTACATGGAACCATGATAAATAAAATGCATATTACTAAAATCTATTCTTAAAACTGTCCCTCCCTCTAGCAAACAACATTCACGTCTGCTTCAGCTTGGCAAAACTTGATTCTTTTACAGATGTTTTACAGATTTCTTCCTTAAACTGCCAAAAACTATATGGTCACAAGGCTGGGAAAAAAACATTAAAAAAGGGTCACAATTATCTAAAATGTGGAAACAAATTATATCTATTAATACTAATTATTACATCTAACCAATTTACCATTTTGAATTTATCTGCCTCTATTATTTCTAATGAACAACAACTCATTTTATCCAGTGGTTTGAATTTTGCTCCATCTAAGGCTGCTTTCACACATCCAGCTTGAGCTCTGCGGCTCAATCCGGCTGTGCAAGCTATGCAACGGATGCGGTGAACACACCGCATCCTTTGCATATAAGTTTTTCCTTTGCGGCCAGTCCGTTTTTTGCCGCTTGCGGCATGCTACTGAGCATGCGCAGTGGCAAAAACCACATGCGGCGGCCGGATGCGGTTATTGCCGCATCGCGCCGCATCCGGCCGCCATAGGCATGCATTGAAAAATGCGCCGCATCGACCGAATGCGGCGCAATGCATTTTTTTTGCCGCATGAAAAAACGTGCCAGGCAACGTTCCATCCGGCCGCCGCATCGGCTAAATCTGCCGGATGCGGCAAAAACCGGACGGAACGCAAGGCCATGCGGCACAATGCGGCACTAATTAAAGTCTATGCAGGAAAATCACAACCGGCAGCAAAAAAATACGGTTGCGATTTTCCTGCAAAGTGCATTGTGTGGATTGTACCACATTGCAGAAACCGGAGGTGTGAAAGCAGCCTAAAGAAGCTGAGATTTTTGATACCCTTGTAGATATCAATAAATTTGTTAGACTGTTATGAGTTAAAATACATTTTTTTAATTGAATACTACAACACAATCTTCTGTAACAATTACTACATCTGAGGTTTTAAATGCTATGGATTGAAATTGACCTCTAAGGCGGGCTTTGCACGTTGCGACATCGCAAGCCGATGCTGCGATGTCGCACGTGATAGTCCCCGCCCCCGTCGCAGGTACGATATCGTGTGATAGCTGGCGTAGCGAAAATTATCGCTACGCCAGCTTCACACGCACTCACCCGCCCTGCGACCGTCGCTCTGGCCGTCGCCCCGCCTCATAGCGTCATAGCGACGTCACACGGCAGGCGACCAATAGCGGCGGAGGGGCGGAGATGAGCAGGATGTAATCATCCTGTCCACCTCCTTCCTTCCACATATCCTACGGAAGCCGCGGTGACGCTGGTAGGAGATGTTCCTCGCTCCTGCGACTTCACACACAGCGATGTGTGCTGCCGCAGGAACAAGGAACCACATCAGACCGTCGCGTCACCGTAATTATGGATTACGCCGACGCTGCAGCGATGATACGATTACGACGATTTTGCGCTCGTAAATCGTATCATCTAGGCTTTACACACTACGATGTCGCATGCGATGCCGGATGTGCGTCACTTTCAATTTGACCCCACCGACATCGCACCTGCGATGTCGTAGTGTGCAAAGCCGCCCTTAGGGCGGCTTTTCACGTTGCGACATTGCACGTGCGATGTCGATGGGGTCAAATCGAAAGTGACGCACATCCTGCGTCGCAGTCGATATCGCAACGTGTAAAACCTTTTTGATACGATGAACGAGCGCAAAAGCGTCGTTATCATATCATCGCTGCAGCCTCCGACATTTCCATAATGCCGGTGCAGCGACAGGTGCGATGTTGTTCCTCGCTCCTGCGGCAGCACACATCGCTGTGTGTGAAGCCGCAGGAGCGAGGAACTTCACCTTACCTGCCGCCGGCTGCAATGAGAAGGACGGAGGTGGGCGGGATGTTTACATCCTGCTCATCTCTGCCCCTCCACTTTAATTGGCCGCCTGCAGTGTGACGTCGCTGTGACGCCGCACGGCCCGCCCCCTTAGGAAGGAGGCAGGTCGCCGGCCAGAGGGACGTCGCACGGTAGGTATGTGCGTGTGAAACTTCCGTAGCGATAATAATCGCTACGGCAGCTTTCACTAGATATTGCATGTGCGACGGGGGCGGGACTATCGCTGCAGCATCGGTAACACATTGTTACTGATGTCGCAGCGTGCAAAGCCCGCCTTAGTTTCCATGAACAATGTTCTGTAGCTATTCTTATGGAGTTACTTGATGAGTATTTCTGATCTACATATTGATCTGTCCAACATTATAGTGTTCATTCCCTTATTTTTCATCCTATCCAATCTCAGGCTATGAAAGATTTTCAGCACATTATGAATATAAATCTTACCATCTTTTTAAATCTAAGACACCTGTCAAGTCCAATATGTCCTATCAACAGAAGTAATCAGTCCAGGAACTTCAAAATAATCCTATTATTGGTATTCGTTTATCTGATAAAGGCAATTCTATTGTCAATTTGTATAAGATGCTTTATCATAAGCTTATCATGAAACTATTAATGGACAAATATACTTATCACCGTATTCAATGTGATCCTATTAAATGGTTCTCTGAATCCTTGACTAATCTAATTCAAGATGGATATTATTACTAATGAGTGAAAGGATTTTCTCCTATGAATGAACCAGTTTGCTCTATATTCTATTGTCTGCCCAAGATGCATAAGGGGATTTTCCCTCCACCATTGAGACCCACTGTTCTGGGTATAAATTCTCTAAATGAACGTCTTTCCTTTTGACTTGATTACTGCAACCACTAGTATCTCAAACATTAAGGGTGGGTTCACACATAGTGACAGCGACAATGACATCGCTGTTACATCACCATTTTCTGTGACGTAACAGCGACCTTGTAAGTCACTGTTATGATCGCTGCTTAGCTGTCAAACACAGCGACGCAGCAGCGATCATAACGTCGCTACATGTGCAGAGAGCAGGGAGCCGCGCACACTGCTTAGCACTGGATCCTTGCTTTCCTAGCTACAGTACACATCGGGTTAATTAACCCGATGTGTACTGCAGCTACATGTGCAGAGAGCAGGGAGCCGCGCACACTGCTTAGCGCTGGCTCCTTGCTCTCCTAGCTACAGTACACATCGGGTTAATTAACCCGATGTGTACTGCAGCTACATGTGCAGAGAGCAGGGAGCCGGCACTGTCAGCGAGAGCGGCGGAGGCTGGTAACGAAGGTAAATACCGGATAACCAGGGAAAGGGCTTCCCTTGGTTACCCGATGTTTATCTTGGTTACAGCTTACCGCAGCTGCCAGATGCCGGCTCCTGCTTTCTGCTCGCTTCATTTCGTCGCTCTCTCGCTGCCCCATAATTTTCTTCAAAATAATCCCAATAAAAGTATAAATAATCTGAAGAGAAATAATGATATAAAAATGGGATTACCTTCATTACTTCCTTCAGCCCAGGCTATACTCACCATTTTCATTAAGAATTTACCCCAATTGTTTCAAGATAAAAACTGACTAAAGTTTTAACTGGTGTTGTAAACCATGCAGCTTATAGAGAAATGTCTCTGGGGAATATTCTTTGACCCAGCCTGTTCCATGATCATTCCAATAATCAAAACTTGTGGCTCAGTTTCAAAGGAAACTCTGGGTGCAGTTTTGTTAAATGTAATATCTGCAAGTTCATGAGTTAATCAGCTGAATTTGCCCAGACTCCCAGGTTCCTACTGCATTAATACATTTATTAACTGCAATAAAACTTGTGTTGTATATCTTGCTGAATACAGCGAATGCCTGGTTCAATACATGGGATGTACGGTGTGCAAATTTAAAGTCAGTCTAGCAGAGTATATCCCCAACGTCGTTCCCTATCCTTTGAAAATTGAAAGGTCCCTTTCTGGTTTATTTCAACATTTCCTAGAACAACATCAAGGTGTATTTTTTCCTTGTCAGTCAAAGTCATTGAGAGCGCTGATTGCACACCAGTGGGGGAGATTGGATTAAAACTCTCCTTAAGAGAGAAGCATTTTGAATTTTGAAACTTGAAACTAGGAAGCCCAAGAGATTGAACTATAGGACAGATCCCATTTATCTTTATTAATTATTCAGCTTTTTTTACTTATTCATCTACATAATATGGACTGAATTTTAATTATAATAATAGATTATTTTTCTCTCCTGTTATGACAACACAGTTTTTATGTCCATTGCAACATGCCATTTTTTTCTAGTTGATTATTTATTCTTTATATGTATGTATTTTTATTACATAATTTAACCCATATTCAATGAATTTCTCTGCTGTCTGCCACATTCTGTGAATTATCATGTTAATTACAGCAATTTGTTTTCCTTTTCCACCTATTGGTGTTCAATCTTTGACTTCGTATTTAATGTTTGAGATGTAGACAGTACCTTTACACAAGTGCCACACTCGAAACACGTAGACTGAATGTTTACTCCACTTGTAGTATGGTTTTTTAAATATTTTTTCTACTATTTTAATCATGGAATAAAATTGAAGGTTTATCATATTTTTTTTGCAAAAGCTAGACTATTTTATGCTTAATTTTTCATGAAAATTGCATACTTGCGGTCATGAGACCACCCACTTTAGCCAGCAATCCTGATGTGCATGCTGTAAGAATCCAAAAGTCTGCAGTCACATTGAATGACTGCAGAATTAAAAGAAGATTGGACAACTCTATTACTTTTAAGAAATTTTGATGTTATAGCTTATTTGTAATGTTATGTATAAAAATTAAACTATAAAACAAAATAAGTATAGTAGCTACAATAAAAGAACAACATCTATAGTATCACTGGAATGGCAGATTTTTAGATCCACAATTGTTTTCATCTTCAAATAGGCAGTATAGTACTAGTAATTCAATGCAAAAAATATTTCCTCTTCTGTGCTGTATAATTAGAAACATGGATTCTAATAAAAATATATTTTGAGCACTTTGCTTTTGCTCCATGCAAATAGAAATGAGTGGGCCTACAGAAATTTAAATTTGGCAAATCACTTAAACTTTTCATGCAAATTTGATTCACAACAAAGTTCTTTTATGGGTTTTAAATGCTGTGTAGTTGTGTATTATGCAAATAGAACATAATAAATGCAGTATAGTAAAAAAAAATACACCACCTTACTGCTGTCTCAACCACCATCTATTTCTCTTTAACCCTTATTTTCATCTTCCCCATCTTCCTTGAACTTACTTCAATTGTAGCTAAAGGTTGCAGCCTATCATGCTGTAGTGACACGTTATGCTGTCATGACGTAACAATGTGCATCACTCAAAGCATAACTCAAAGCCTAGTCAGCCCTACAATGACATATGTTATGAAATTACGAAGTGTGCAGTGATGGCATGTCATGCAGGGACATCATAACTTCAGTTAACTGAAATCAATGGCCCAGATTGAAGAAGTCCGAAGAAAATGTATGCGGCTAGGGAATGTGAAAAGGAGAGGATCAGAAGACCAGATAGCAGGTCTGAAGTAACAGTAAAACATGGGAGCAGTGAGGTGAGTATTATTCTTTTAACTTTTGCGGGCCCTCTGCATTCAAAATACCAGTCAAATTTGCAATGAACATGATGCAAAAAATCCATATTTTTGAGATTTCACATTTTGGCGATGGAGAATTCAATTTCACTTGAATAAATTTGCATATCTCCACTCAGTACTTTTGAAAACTGACTTCTCCCCCTTGTCAATATCAATACAATAACAGCTAATACAAATATAACATAAAGGCAACTAAACTATTCAAAAAAGTAAAAAAAAACAGTGCTACTATTTCAATTCAAACAAATTTTCACCCCCAAAATTGTTGGTATTTTATATTTTTTTAAGTATTTGCAAGCCAGGTGGTGGGTGTGGTTGTGACACAATCAAATACAGTCAAAGCAATAGAACTCTATGCAGCTGAATTTTTTAAAAACATACTTTAACAGTACATTTTTCAACTTTGTGTTGTTTAGCAGGGTCCTTATTAACAGTTGTGTTCCATGTTGACTATTATGGCCTATTAAACTTGGGCAATGCAGTACAAAAATGCACAAACCACATGTGGTTTTTGACAATGTCATAGCTACTTTGTCTGACTTTACCCTGAGTGTTTGATATTTATCCAGAGGTCATCCACCTAAACAGATTATTCTAGCTATTTCTTTTGCATATTATGATAAAGTTTATAAGTTATATTTAAACTGAGATGAATCAATACATTTTTTTAATATTTAAGACAGTATAGGCGTATAGGCATGGTTTCCATTTAACCCAAACAAATCATTTTCTTTATGCATATTACATTGAAAATCACATAGAGATACATTATTTGCCATTTTGCGTTTTTCAATGTTAACAAATTTGAAATTCTATATTTTTTTGAACTTGGTGTTAATAAAGAAATCAATTTATAATATGTCTTTAACTTTACATTTCTTTGAATGCATTAATTTCTGAAACATATTTTGTAATGTTATGCAACTAAGAAACATTAATTTTATGAGTTAATTTTAGTACATTCTTTATAAGGATTGGTTAATAAATATATATTTAAAAAAATGCATGAACCCTATGATAATGAACCTGATATTTTTGTTTTTTAACCTTATTTGAAATTATTGAAAAATAAATTATGAGGACTAGTATAAAGATTAAAGTAAATTTAAATTAAATATGTCATCTAATTTTAAATATCTATTAAATAATTTAATGTTTATTGTTAATTTTAAAAGTATGTGATATTTTAAATGTTAAATGAAAACTTTTAAACTTTAATTAAATTAGGAAAAGTTATCTTTAAGAAATATAAAGAATAATACAAATTTGTAATAGATAATATGGAAAGCTTTACTTTCTAAGCATTTTTTATCAACAGAAATATATATTTTGGAGGAATTTTCAATTTTTATCAAAATATATCAATTGGCCAAATTTATTAACGTTATATGAAAAAAATCAGGATAAAATAAGGCACTTACTTTTAGGGCGGATTTTTAGAGCCTTAGATTCAATGGTGTTTGACACAGTTACAATCCACTTCCCGGACTTATTTGTTTCTTCATTGTGAATACACCCAGAGAAACAGGAAGGGAAAAAAGATGACAGTAGTGTAATAAGGATCTAATCGATTTGGTTCTGACATTTAATGGTTGCTATTCTAATTAGCTACACATCTAGTCTTATTATTTGACAGGGATCAATATATATATTTCATATAAATTAAGGAACGTGTAATTTGATATTTTTAAATATACAATATTAATTAACATTAGTAAAAAAATGTAGGGTGATATGAAATATAAGAATCACAGATAGGACTACATATAGAGAATGAAAAAGATGGGGAAAGGGAAACTGATTTGTATAATTTGATTTGAACAATTCTGATATTGCAGACAGACTACAATCACAAACTTGTTAATACTTAGTTACACAGGTCAATGCTCTAGCTATGATGAAAGTGGTTTAAGTGACAAGGATATCTAGATATGAATAATCTGAATCAGTGCTACCTAAAATTGGTTCACATATTACCATAATATCCTAGTTAGCTTGTTGTTAGAAGAGTTAGTTTATTTGACCATTTGACATATAGGGATAACCTTCAATTTTTTGCTGATTTTTGCTAAATGTCACATTTTGGAGCACTTTAATGTCAAATTTGATTACCAAAATTGTAAAGCACATTTCAGAGCAAGTTGCTAGGTATGATAGAATTGATCCAAAGCCAAAGATATACTACATAACCAATTAAGGATCCAATGGAGAATTCAATAGATATGACATCTTGGACAATATTGATTAGCAGAGTTTTGACCAGATTTTCCTAACTTTTTATTTATTATCAGACATTGTAGCTCCATAGTGAAGGATTACATTTTCCAGTTACTTAATGAGTCGACTTACGTTGTCTGAAGCCAAAAATTTGAGCAGCAGGAAGAGGGTCTGAGAGAATGACAATATTTGGCAGGAATTACTAACTTGTTTCATCATTCTTACACTATATATATATTTGGTATTGTTGGTTTTATTTGCTTTTTATCTACATTACGATATACTAATCTTCTGTACATTGACAGATTAAATTCATATAGCCGGACTAAGGAATAAAATAATGTGTTGCAATGTATCATGTACACAAGCCCTCCAAATTATTGAAAATAATACATTCTTTAAAGGGATTCATGTTTGGTACTAAAGTTTGCAGTTACTCTATGTGACTGCAGACTTGTGAATCCTCTTAGTATACACATCCCGGCCACATTCCAAAAAGATGTGTGCAACCTCACTCAATGCATAATTGCAGTCACATTAATGCCAGCTGTTTGTGGCAAGACCATGGGAATTTGATTAAGATTATCTCTTAATGACTGCAATACGCCTTTTAATAGCAGTCGTTCAGGGTACTTATTCCTCATTGTTGAATTTTAATGGCGCAGAGGAATAAGTGAATAACTTCCGACTGGTGTCAGCTGTACATGAACTGATCAGGGCTGATTAATCCCCTAAATATCACTGGCAATTACAATAGCAGTATCTAAGATGTTTAAAAGGGGTTAAAAGACAAAGACACAATTGCCATGGTACCCTGGGGTCATCTGATGACCCCTTGCATAGGATGACCTGTACGATCCTAATGACAGGTCTCATGTGTTTCTGTACAGTGCGTAAGACCAGTGAGCAAACTGAAAATATACATATACCACAGTGGGACTAAGACACAAATAAGCTGGGTAAAAAGGTAAAAACGACACAAAAGTGCACACAAACCACAAAAACCCGTTTCACTACTAAAAACACAGCTTTTCTGCTAAAGCAAAAATAAACAAAGAAACGTACACATAATTGATTTTGCCACATCCAAACGACCTGATCTATAAAACTGTGACATAACCTATTACGTATGGCAAATACCGTAAAAAAAAAACCCTCCAAAAAAGGCCTTTCTTCATAATACTGACCTACTGTACATCAAGTGAAAAAGCCCTATGTAAAAAAAAAAGCGAAAGTGAAAGTATCAAATCATTCCACAAAAAACAAGCCCTTCCTAATATGTGTCATTTGGAAAAAATAGTTACAGCTCTAGGGATATGGCAATTGAATAACAAATTATTTTTGCAAAATATTGTTTTTAGCGTGTAAAAGTTGCAAGGCATAAAAAAGCGATATAACTCTGGTATTGCTGTAACCATACTGACCTGAAGAATAAATCGGTCTTATCACTTTCACCACTCAGTCAACTGCGCACACAAATTATTTAAAAAAATAAGTGAATTGCTGTTTTTGGTTCACTTTTCATCTGAAAAATCTGAATAAAAAGCCATCAAATAATGTTATGTCCTCTAAAATGGTAAAAATAAAAACTGGTGGTCCCAATAAAGCTGACATTGGGACCACTCACTATAATGAGGCAGATGGAGACACTTTGGACTCCGCCTGGACTTTGTTCTATCACGGCAAAGTTCCCATCATTTTAGTCATCTTTTTAGCACACAAATGAGGAATGACCACACCTCTGTGCATTCCTATAAAGATAGACACCAGAGAAACACATGCCAAACGGAGTCTAACGTGTATCCATCTATCTCATTATAGTGAGTGGTTCTGTCGGGACTTTTGTCTGAATCACATTTTTGAGGGATTTACATGGAAATCCCGACGTAAATGCTCAGCACAGAACACAAGAATGTGATCCCAGCCTTTTACTGAACGTGATCCCAAAATGTTTTGTACCCCAAAATGTTAGCAATTAAACCCCTAGCTTACCTCCACAAACCCAGCCCTCACTCAGGTCCATCTGTCACTGGAAATATAGGGGATCCCACGTTACTGGCAGAACAAAGATTTTGGAAAAGCCATATGCCTTCCACCCCTCAAAATAAAATCCATTTATGTCTGAGCTCCCAAATTTAAATCCCCCTCCTTCTGAACCCTCTGTGCCTAAATCGCAGTAAGCAGCCAACTCTGTGGCATTATTGTAAGAGAGAGAGCACAACAATTTACAGGGTGCGTGTCTCTAGAAATACAAGCTGGACACAATGTATGGGTGTGCTACAACATACGGGGGCACAATGTATGGGCACCTAACTGGCATATTTGTAATTCTCTGGAAAAAGCTTAGTGTGTCTGATACAAAATAATCAGTGCAGCCATAGACAAATTAATTGAGACTTGAAATTTCTTCATTCTGGTTACTTTTGTTGTTTTTCTGCTGTTCTGGCACCTTAGGGCTCTGCAAATGTCACCCGCAAACTATTCAACCAAAATCTGTGCTACAAAAGCCAAATAGCGTTACTTCCTGCACAGCCCTGCCATGTGTCCAAACAGTAGTTTCTGATGACATATAGGCCATCACTGTGTTTGGGAGAAATTGCAAAATCAATTGTGATGTCCATTTAAACCTTTTAACCCTTGTGTAACTGACAAATTTGCAGCTAATAAAAAAAATTACATTTTTGCTACTAAAATGTAATATTTCCACGTTCCAAGCTTATAAAATGATGCAAAGCACCTGTGCGTTCAAAATACTCACTACACCCCTAAATGAATTCCTTACACAGTGACATTGCAAATATGGGGTCACTTGTAGGATTTCTGCTGATCTAATACCTCTGTGGCTTAAGTAATTGAAGCCACTATCTATAATGGAATCTGTGTTCTAAATACCAAGCCTTACCTCTTCCCATCTTATCCATGCCATGTAGTCAAATAGGTACACATAACAAATTGTTCTGTCCATTTTTTCCTGTTACCCTTTGTGTGAATTAAACTTTTGAGGCTAAAGTAAAATTTTAGCTGAAAAGCCCTACATTTGTCATTGTCATGACCCCAATTTAATAAAATTCTGTGTAGTTTGTGGATTAAAAATAGTCAGTTAGTCACCACACCAATATTTACATTTTTTATAGGGTTTAGTTTGCTAAATGGTGTCACAAGGGGTCTTTTATGCATCTCAGGGGCATTTCAAATGCAACATGTCCAACTCCAAATATGCATTTGAAAAATCAAATAACGTTCCACCATGTAAGGGTATCTTTTTACAATTCATGAAATAATATGGTCAATTAATATGTCATCGCAGATAAGATCATTTATTCGATCACATGTAACTTGTGTATATGTTTCAGTTATAGTTAATGATTGATTAAGCCTTCTTCTCCCTTACCCTCTACTCTAATTTTTCCTTCCTCCATTCCCTGTTTCCCAAATTAATTTACACGTCTTTCAGCAGTCCAACCTTCCCTACATCATTCCCATCCTTATCTTATACCTAACCCTTAATAGAAGATTTATGATATACAAGTATTTTGTTATCTACGTTGTATTCAATCATATTCAACTATTAAATAGTATCAAATTCCTCTTCCCCTTTTCCCTTTCTTAATTATTGAAAATAAAAATATTTTGAAACATACAGTTTGAACCATGTATGGGGTATCACTGTGCACTGTGGGTATGTCTATGTTCCCAATCACACTATTTCTCATCCCAACATTTGATAGGTTCTATACAGTAATTGTTTTTTTTTTTGCATTTTCTAATAACCTATTGGTATATTGCACGTATAATGACTGACGTACATATTTTTACAATAACTTCTGATACCTTGCCCATTGGGTCTGCATTTCACTCTGAACATTTCCTAATTTTATAAATTTTATATATTTGTTCCTCATAACTATTATCAATAAAGGATTTTTACATCTTTATCAATTATTGTTTCATAGGGAGCCTATTATTTCAGATTCGGTTCTTTTAAAGTATGATTTGTATAAGTCTTATGAAATATAGCATTTTAGAGACTTCTGAGGACTATGATGATTTACCTCAGTTATCCTAACACTGGGTATATACTGTAGAAAATGGATGTTCTTTCTATCACTAGTAAATGAGGATTAGTCCGGATGATTCATCTGCTGATTGACGTCAGGACATCTCATTCAGGAACTGATACAGCTGTTCCTGAAACCCTGCATTAATTAGAGGAGGAGGGGGTTTGGGAGGCAGCTTAGAATCCTACTATTCTTAATCCTTATTTTAAACTATGCAGGATAGGCATTTAGATATCAAAGAAGCCATTCATTTCTCATAAATTGTAAGCTTTCAAGCAGGGCCTTCACTCTTCTTGTAATTGTTGAATTACGCGTTACTCTGTAATGCCAGCTATGGTCTGCACATGTACACTATGAATTATAAAGTGCTATGGAATATGTTGGCGCTATGAATAATGATTATTATTATTTTATTTATTAATTTGTTTACCAAATTGGGGTTTGACTAATGCTATGACAATCTTTGGTCAATTAAGTCAAACATCCTAATTAGTGATGAAATAGCGTGCTTGGCATTGCTTGCTACTCGATCGAGCACTAGGGTGCTCAAGACGCTTGATACTTGATAGAGCACCTTGTGGGTATTTGACATGCCTTAAGGTCCAGTCACACTAAGCAACTTACCAGCGATCCCAACAACGATAGGGATCGCTGGTAAGTTGCTAGGAGGTTGCTGGTGAGCTGTCACACTGCGACGCTCCAGCGATCCCACCAGCAACCTGACCTGGCAGGGATCGCTGGAGCGTGGCTACACGAGTTGCTGGTGAGCTCACCAGCAACCAGTGACCAGCCCCCAGTCTCCTAGTTACAGCACACATCAGGTTAATTAACCCGATGTGTGCTGCAGCTAAATGTGCACAGAGCAGGGAGCAGCGCACACTGAGCGCTGGCTCCTTGCTCTCCTAGTTACAGCACACATCGGGTTAATTGCCTGATGTGTGCTGCAGCTAAATGTGCACAGAGCAGGGAGCAGCGCACACTGAGCGCTGTCTCCCTGCTCTCTTAGCTACAGCACACATCGGGTTAATTAACCCGATGTGTGCTGCAGCTATCTGTGCACAGAGCAGGAGCCGGCAGCACAGGCAGTGAGAGCGGAGGAGGCTGGTATCAAAGGTAAATATCGGGTAACCAAGGACAGGGCTTCTTGGTTACCCGATGTTTACATTAGTTACCAGCCTCAGCAGAAGCTGGCTCCCTGCTCACTGCACATTAGTTGTTGCTGTCTCGCTGTCACACACAGCGATCTGTGCTTCACAGCGGGACAGCAACAACTAAAAAATGGCCCAGGACATTCAGCAACAACCAACGACCTCACAGCAGGGGCCAGGTTGTTGCTGGATGTCACACACAGCAACATCGCTAGCAACGTCACAAAAGTTGTTCGTTACCAGCGATGTTGCTAGCGATGTTGCTTAGTGTGACGGGGCCTTTACTCCCCACCTGGAGAAAGAGAGACCTCCTGTGGAGTTTCCTAAATAAAATGCTCGAGTTTCCCATTGCAATCCTTTGTGCTTGGTATTAGAGTCAAGCTCATCCGAGAGTCCAAGCTGCTCGATTCGAGTACCGAGCACTCGAGCATTTTAGTGCTCGCTCATCACTTGATATTATGAATTAAAATAATTGTATGATGAAGGAAAAATTTAAAAGGGTATATATTTTATGTCTGAACTAAAAGAAAACAACAAAAAAAACATCATATAAAGAAACAAAAAGCCCAAAACAGATTATATCCAGATTATTAAAGAGTGAAAAATAATTATCGAACAAAGTCAAACCTGAATGCAGTTCTACTCATTGTAACATTTAAGGTAAAGACTAAATTTTATAAAGCCACAAGCAATGGCAACCTGTATAAATCATATACATTATGGAGTAACAAAAAAGAGATTTAGAACCTCCTAACAATTAGAGGGGTAGATTGTCACGGGGGTGTATGGATGAAACAGAGGCTCCTAGGCTGACCCTAAGGGGTACTTTGCACACTATGACATCCGAAGACGATGCTTGCGATGCCGAGCATGATAGTCCCCGCCCCCATCACAGCAGCGATATCTTGTGATAGCTGCCGTAGCGAACAATATCGCTACGGCAGCTTCACATGGACTACACCTGCCCTGCGACGTCGCTCTGGCCGGCGACCCGCCTCCTTCCTAAGGGGGCGGGTCGTGCAGCATCACAGCGACCTCACACGGCAGGCGGCCAATAGAAGCGGAGGGGCGGAGATGAGCGGGACGTAAACATCTCACCCACCTCTGTCCCTCCGCATAGCCGGCGTGAGCCGCGGTGACGCAGGTAAGCTAATGTTCCTCGCTCCTGCGGCTTCTCACACAGCGATGTGTGCTGGCGCAGGAACGAGGAACAACATCGTACCGTCGCTGCAGCGAAATTATGAAAATGTCGGACACTACACCGATGATACGATTACGACGCTTTTGCCCTCGTTAATCGTATAAAAAAGTATTTACACACTACGATATCGACAGCGACGCTGGATGTGCATCACTTTCGATTTGACCCCACTGATATCGCAGCTGCGATGTCGTAGTGTGCAAAGTACCCCTAAGACTGGGTCCTCTGTGCTGTCCCTTATCTTGAAAGTAGACTTGATGGTAGCCAGGTTCAAGCCTCCAACATAGCCCTGTCTCCTGTCCAAGCCCTGATACTACTTTACTCCACTCAGGGAATGGGCCAGAAACCCAGTAATCAAAACCCCACAAATAATCACAGACAACGGTAAACAAAAACTCATGCACACTGCACTCAAACACAAAGGTGGGACAATATGTGAAGTGGGGAGTAGCACAAAAGGGGTAGGAAATAAATACACAACTGTAGTACTCACACACCACGCTGAACTGCAACTTCCAAATCACCACACGACTGGATAACCACAGGAACCAAGAAGTAGAAAGCTATATCCAGCAGTCAGCCCCAGTATCCAGAAGCTTATAAGGGTGAGGACAGCTGCTGGTAATCAGCAGCCTCGGCTCCCAGCAGATGATCACATGAAAGCAGGAATTACCTCCTGCTGTACTGGAGAACAGTGAAACCAAAACCAGCAAACGCCCAATAAATGCTGTGCAACTAAGTGATCCCAGGCTTGTGTCACACTCTGCAATGTAAACAGAGTCCGATGCTGCCATCACACCCAACGAGTGCAACGGTGAACACCACACGACATGGAGAGGGAGGTTCACAGAGATGACTGTGTGGCATCCCTCTTTTCTTTGTCATTGAAACTACATGAAAACAACCACATATAGGTAATCATTTCTGTGGCTAGATATTTTGAGGCAGCACAGAGTGGCTTAGCATGCCACATGTGGACCCTGGGCTGAAGGTTGTACATTCCTGCATTAAGCTATACAAGAATCTTATTGGTAGAATAATGAACGTTGTTTTATAAAAGCAACTTTTTTCAACTTATTACATTTACAAAATATTTTTTTTTGCCATTTTTCAAATTCATAGAGATGTAAAAAAAAAAAAGAAATCACCACACATAGAATATGCTGGCTTTAAAAAAAAGTTAAAAAAAATACAAAACACTGTTCCATTACATGCACCGACATTTCAGAAAAACCACCACAACCACACATTTGCAGTTTGCAGTGTATTTTATCTTTCATTATAGACTTTCATTAAACATCTAGCTACAGCATTTTTTTCTGCATGTTCTGTGTATGGTATATGGTAAGATGTATGCTGAAAATCTCACCCAATGTATACTGCATATTGATGTGCTTATAAACTTTAATCCTTGAAAATATTGCAAAAAAGGATATCCTTTAGGCATACATTTGGCTAGTATTTGATATTTGTACATTCTGCAGCCCCATCCGTGTTGAAAAGCAAATTTAACCATATTTTAACTACAACTGTAAACAAATAAAAATATACCACCTGCATTTGCTTCAATTACTTATTAATTGTCTCCAGTTTCTGCAACGGTAAATGTGTTTAGCTACCTATGTCATGGTGTACCGTATTTTTCAGATTATAAGACACACTTTTCCTCCCAAAAATTTGGGAAGAAAATGAGAGATGCATCTTAAAATCCGAATGTAGCTTACCGGGGGGTGGTGAAGAGGGGTCAAAGACGGCAGGGACAATACTATGGGTGTGCTACTGGCGCTGCTCTGTGCGTCAGGCGGCGTGGCTCTGCTCAGTGCAGCTCGCTATGCATTGTGCGGTGCGACGGGGCTTAGCTCTGTATTGTGTGGTGCTGCGGGGCTCGGTTCTGTGTGGCTCGCTCTGCATTGTGCGATGGGGCTCTGCTCGGTGTGGGGCTATTCTGCTTGGCGTGGGGCTGCTCTGCTCACCGCAGCTCTGCTTGGCATGGCTCTGCTCTGTTCAGGGTTACTCTCCTCGCTGGGGCACTTGTTTGTGCAGGGCTGCTTTGTGCAGTAGGCGGTAAGCCACCGGCCATTCTGAAGATGTCGGCGGTGAGGGCTTCCTCAAATAATGGCACCTAGAGTTGGCACATGTGCAGATGGAGCTCAAGCTATAATATGTGCACGCGCAGACTCCGTCCCCCTTTATTTGAAGCCCTCACTGCATCTTCAGAATGGCTGGTGCTTTACCGCCCGCTGCGGCAAGCAGAGCCATGGCGAGCAGACCCGCAGTGGGCAGAATAGTCCTGCACAGAGCAGAGCAGCCCCGCACAGAGCAGAGCTGTGCCGAGAAGAGCAGCCCTGCACAGAGCAGAGCTGATCAAAGCAGTCCCGCACAAAGCAGAGCTGCCCCACAGTGAGTATCTGGACCCCTCTCTGTACCACACGCAGCATTGCCGTACTCTAATACTGCCGCTGCCTTCTGTGACCCCCCACTCTGCTGCTACCCCCCTCCCTGGTAAGACATCTCTGGATTATAATATAGACCCCATGTTTGGGTTTTTTTTTTACCTTTTTTTCTCCAAATTTGGGGTGCGTCTTATAAATTGGTGCATCTTCCGAAAAATATGGTACATTGGTTGGGATCGTTTCAAATGGTCCCACTGAATTGTTTTACCCACAAAATATAGTTTAAAAATAAAGAAGTCTGTCTAAACCATTTCCCACAGCACAGTGATCAAAATGATTAAAGGCCCGTGCCCACCATCAGTGTTAGCAGCGTTTTGGATGCAGCGTGTTTTATCTGGTTTTAAAATGCTGCATTGCACAGTTCAAGCATAGTGGATGGGATTTATAGTAATTTGATAACCACTGTGCTTTTTAAATAAAAACTCCATAAACTGTCCTGAGGTGTGGTTTCCTATCCTCAACATGTCAATTTATTCTTGCAGAGAGTATAGTGTTCTGAAATAGAGAACAGAGCAAAATACGCTCTGGCAGTAATCCTGGTCATGGGCATGTACAGCATGTTCTACCGTTCAAGACACTAGCATCTTCAAAAGAGAAATTACCCTGCCGCCATAATGCAAGGAAGCATGATTGTTGGCACATACCCTAAATTTAAGAATGACTGAAAGAATGAATGAATGAATGAATGAATTCTAGTCTAGTTGAGTGAGTCTTTTGAAATTCAATGAATGAGTGAAAGGGAATCCATCATCATATTTTTGCACCTAATCTAAGCGCTGCATAGTGTACATAGAAAGCTATCAATCAGTAGTGTAGGTGGGGTTATACAATGTTCAGCATTCACAGAACTGGTGGATATGCGGCATATAAAACAGTGATTTTATCAAGACAACAGCATGCAGCTAAGAAAGCAATAAATTGCTGAACTCCTTGCATCCAAATCATCCTGCTCTTAGATGTGGTAGTAAAAACCAGGTAACATATTCCATTTAATGAAGGATAATTGATTTAAATTGAATGAATTTGATGTGATTTGAAGTGCCTGGGAATAAGTTAAAAATAATCTTATACTCAAATGTCCTCAAACCTTCCTGTGGCTGTTCCACCATTACTACTGTAATGGACACGACTGTCTTCTGTCTTACATTTCATCTTCTGTCTGAGTCAATTTTCACTATACCACACGTCATTACATAGGGAACCATGTACGACATTGACATGTATCTAACTCCGTATGACTAAATGAGGCCTAGTGAACAGAAGACTATGCCTGAAAGAAGATAAAAGTGCTGAAGTAGAAACTGGCAGTGGTGAGACAGGTATGGTAAGGCTCGTGGAGAAGAGAGCTTAAGATTTCTTATAAACCCTTCTCCTCCCCCTTCCTAGTAGATGTGAAGTCAGCAGCTCAAAAGAAGTGGTTACAGAAATTGAGTGATGAAATAAATGTATTCAAAACTGATTATATTCTATTTATATGAAGTGATAGCTCATTCTTTAAATGATCAATGCTATTTGAACAAACATTGCATAAATCTAAAGTATATGTAAATATAAGAAAACTGTAATATGTACTCAGCAAAATATGCTGCTTCTCCTCTCATGAGCCACTTTTTTCCCTCTCCTGTACCTCCCGAATTCCCAATCCATCTTTGTCAAAGCAAAATGGAGTGCAAGCACAGTGAGAAATCTACTTACACCTCCGAATATTCTATAAGGCCTCTTTCACACCTCAGTGATTCTGGTAAATTTGTGCTAGTTTTTATACGTTTTTATACGTACCAGAATCACTGACATACACAGACCCATTAAAATCAATGGGTCTGTGCATACATCAGTGATTTTTCACTGGCTGTGTCTCTGTGCAGTATGTCTGTGTGCTCCAAACGGAGACATGTCCATTTTTTTCTGGCATTACTGATGTCCTACGGACCACACTATGATGTGATCCATGAAACACGTACCAGACAAACACGTACATTGAAAATAAAAGGATTTTTATACTCACCTTCTCCAGCGACGCTCTCTCCAGCCTCTGCTGGCTGCTGCTTTCTGTCTTGCTAATTACTGTCATCCATTTGCATTTATGCACAGCACAGCTGACCCTGAAGTAGCTGCAGAGTTGACAAAGTGGCGGCTGGAGGCAGCATCCGGTAGACTTCAGCACCACGGACAGGAGGAGCGGGAACAGGTGAGTTTATCTCCACGTGCAATCATGGATCACAGAGCACGGACCACAGACTACCCATGGACAACCCATCATGGCACATGGAGGGACATAGGCGTTTTTTACACGTCAGTGAAAAATGTCTGTGTTTTTCAATGAAGTGTGAAACAGGCCTAAAAGGTTGCCAGAAATTGGACGATGGAGCTGTAGCTTAAACAAGTATGTATTTCGCCTTACTCCAAAGTTGGATTCACAACTTTCTGCTGCTTCTCTCTGTGAGCTACAGAGAGATGCAAGCAGTGATCTATATTTCTATGTGTGCTATGCTTGTAAGATTTCATATCAGCTAGTATCCACTAGCCAACTCTGAGGTGAATAAAAATTAGAGATAGAGTTGACAGACTTGAAAAGTAGAGAAAAATGTACTGTAGCATAGAAGTCAAATTATGACTAGAGATAGAGTTATTCTTTTAATCCACGCACATGACAACTTATCCTGAAAACTTAGTACACTTTAATTAGTCAATCTGGTACCAGAGGTATGACATGGTGGAATGGAATATGACATCTAAAGGTAAACCATTATTACAGGCAAGTCCATAACCTCTGTTTAAATAGATATTCTCATTTCTTTTTTTTTGCCATGCCAAAAGAGGATCTGTTTTTTGTGCCATGCAATCTATCAGACATTAATGGCATATCTCATATATTATCTCTTTAAGTGGAACTTAGTGAATAGAAAACAAAGAGAAAAACCTTAATTGCATAACAATAGCAGTGCCTGAAAAATTAAAAATCAAAAACCACTTGATAACCTTTTAGACCGAGATCTGACAGTTGCTTGTCTAAAGGCGGTGTTACACGCTATGATTTATCTGACAATATGTCGGTGGGGTCACGGTTTCCGTAACGCTCATCCGGTATCGTTAGCGACATCATTGCATGTGACACGAACGTGCGACTCCGAACGATCGCAAAAAGGGTGTAAATCTTTGATTGTTGACACATCGTTCATTTTCAAAATATTGTTCGTCGTTTGGATCGCAGCTGACATATTGGTACGCTTGACACCCTGCAAACGACGAACAACATCCACACGACCGCCTTGGTCAAACAATATATCGCTGAACGATTTGGCATCTCTTGTGAGATCGTTATGTGTGACCGCTAATAAATGACCTATGTGCGATCTCGGCAAATCGTAACTACGATCTGGGTGTGTCACATCGCTACTGAGATCGTCAGATAAATTGTAGCGTGTAAAGTGGCCTTTACGTCCGTCAGCTAGTTTGTTGCTGTAAATTATTAATAATATAAATAAATAAATAACTGTTAAATTATTATTAATAGTTATTTATTTATTTATCAGTTAGTTTGTTAGATGAGTTTAGTGTTCAATACTTGAAATGTATGCTGATCAAGGGTAGTACAGAGTTATCTGTGCTATAAATGGAGATCTTGGTTGCCTTCACTTTGGATCAGTTTTCCATACCTATGGTCTTTTTGGAGAATCTAGAATTCTCCTAAATGCATATTATTTGCAAATCTTGAAGCATCAGCATATGTCCCATCCAGTGATAGTGCTTTTCTCTTATCTATTGACCATGTAGTAATACATATTAAATAACAATACATAAACAACTGAACAAAACTCAAAGGGCAGCAGAGTTGGACACTACAGGTATTTAGAAATGTTCACAATATTTAAAATTTTAAAAGCATGTAAAATAAATTGAAATTCCATGCATGAGGCATGAAGCTATTGCCAGACTCCAGTTTCATCTCTTGGCTTCTTCTGAGACCAGCTTCTTTCAGCCTGGCCTGGAAGAAGCCAATGTGAGAAAATCAGTGTCAGCAATAGCTGGAGTTGTAACAGGGAGTGAAAATAGTTTTTATGCTTTAAAAATATTGCATTTTGCAAGTACATTTGGAATTTTGTGAGTATAATTAAGTTCCTGTTTGAAATGCCTTATTTGGCTGTTCTGCCTTTACTTGTTTCTTTAAGGTGATTTGTTACTTGCAGTGCCAATGGCCATAGCAAAATATGATGACAGAACTATTACAGAACAAATAGAAAGCAAAGGAGGAGACTTTGGAAGGATTTTAGAGCTGCATATAAGATCATAGATGCACAAAGAACATCCCAGACTTAGTCAAGTACTCTAGGCTAGAACTTCTGGCTGCAACTATTCCATTAACAACCTTGTATGTGGTCTAGCAGGACGTGCAAGTTACAAAGAAAAAAAATTCATTCTGGAGAATAGGAATTTTTGTAAAAATCAAGTGGAATTCAATTATACTCAAATAAATGTGTCAATCTCATATCGAAAACTATCCATTAAGTCTCTTATATACAGTCTACCTACAAATGCTACTTCTCGTGACTGACACTCAGTAGCAAGTGTATAATTTGAGGACAGAAGATTGTATACAATAAACCTGGGTTCATTGTCTATGTTCAGCCAAACAAGCTCACTTTACACTTGGACCACTCTCATAAAATGAAGTTGTTTGTTGTCAAAAATAATATTTTACTTTACACTGATTTAAAAAATGAGGCCCAATTTTTTCAACATACTGTGTTTATTTTCTATGAACCTATGTGGTTTATCATCTTTGGATTTTGCCATTTCCAGGACGCCACATGACAGCACGGTAGGAGTTGCTCCTTTGACCTTTACAGGGACAGGAAAACGCAAGAGGTTAAAAGCCCCTCCCCATCCCCCTTTCCTCAGTGTTTTTCCTGTCCCTGTACAGGACGGACGCAAGTCTTACCGTCGGAGGTACGGGGTCCAGGCGGATCGGGGGGGCTTGCTCTCTCCTTCCTGCCGGTCAAGCAGCCCCTGGCCGACACTTCTGTTGCAGAGGTCCCTCAGCCGGCCGGTGGAGCGAAATCTCCCGGCAACGAGCCGATTCCCTCAGGTGAGGGCTCTCGGCAGCCCGCTGTTTGCTGCCAGCCATGGGGCACTTCCGGGTCTGCGCAGGCCTTGCGTTCCAGCGTGGCACGCACGCGGACGCATGCGCAGTGCAGTGTTCACCGCAGTTCCGGGTTCGGAACGTGGCGGTGGCCTGGGAGGCAGCAGGTGACCAGGACGGAGCACTGAAGGCGGGTATGGACCCTGACGTCGCATGACCAGGTAATAAAACCGGGGGACCGGGGCACAGCTCAGTAGTCACTGTATTTTCACTTGTCATGGAGGAGGATGATCGGTCAGATGCTGGAGCACCTACAGAGTCCCAGGGTCATGTGAGTGCAGGTGTACCTGGGTTCGGACCAGGGTTAATAAGGGTGGTCACTGATGCAGTCTCCCCCTTCCTTTTAGGATTCTTCCACGCGCACCAGCACTATTCCTAGGAAAGCCCAGAGGAAAGCTGTCAGGGCTAAAAAGTGTGCAGTCTGCCATTCACAGCTGTCAGAGTCTTGTACGAAACAGTTATGTGATCCTTGTATAGCAGAATTGGTCTCAGCTGAGCAAAATTCCCTGCTGACGGACATGAGAGCGATGATACGAGAGGAAGTACAGTCGGTCATTGCTAGTACATCATCCCACCAGGAATGTCGAGTCCCGTCTCAAAAAAGACACCGACAAGACATAGAAATCTCTTCAGAAGAAGGAGAGATTTCTTATGACTCTGATTCTCAGTTAGAAGAAGAGACAGCAGGTCCGGCACCGGAGGAAGGCCGTAAATATCTCTTTTCATCCTGTGATACTGATGAACTGCTCCGAGCTGTCAGAAAGACAATGATGGTGGAGGAGCAGGAGAAACCGAGGTCTGTCCAGGATGAAATGTTTGGTGGACTCAGGACTCAACGCCATCGAGTATTCCCTGTCAATTCTCATGTCAGAGCAATGATAATGGAGGAATGGCAGGAGTCTGAGAAAAAATTAGTAATTCCCAGGGAATTTAGGGCTCGCCTCCCATTTGAGCCGGATGATATTAAGGACTGGGAAGATGTACCTAAAATTGATGTCCCGGTGGCTAAGGTAGCTAGAAAGACTGCTATCCCATTTGAGGACTCATCCGGGTTGAAAGACCCAATGGACAGAAAGGCAGACGGCCTTCTAAAAAAGGCATGGGAAGCCGCAGCCAGCACTATCAAAACTAACATTGCAGCTACGTCTGTGGCCCGGTCCATGTCTAGGTGGTTAGATGACCTAGAATCCCTGGTTGCGGATAGAGCTCCCAGGGAGACTATTCAGGAGTCTATGTCCCTCTTGAAACTCGCCACAGGCTTTATGGCAGATGCTTCAGCGGAAACAATTAGATTTTCTGCTAGAAATGAGGCATTAACGAATTCTGCCCGCAGGGCCATATGGTTAAAAACATGGTCAGGGGATTGTGCCTCTAAAAACAAATTGTGTGCTATCCCTTTTTCAGGTGTGAGAGTTTTTGGTCCCGCTCTTGACGAGATCCTGGAAAAAGCATCTGATAAGAAAGGGGGTTTCCCCGAGGAAAGGTCTCGTCGGGGTCCTCCTACCCGTCGGTTTCGTCCCTTTAGAAATCCCGACTACAAAAGTAGGGGTAAAACGGGTAGATGGAGTTATCTTAAAGGAGGTAAAGAGAGGAATACCTCTTTTGACATTAGAAAGAACCAAAATCGGTCCTGACGCCAGGGTGG
Organism: Anomaloglossus baeobatrachus; assembly: GCF_048569485.1. Taxonomy (NCBI): domain Eukaryota; kingdom Metazoa; phylum Chordata; class Amphibia; order Anura; family Aromobatidae; genus Anomaloglossus; species Anomaloglossus baeobatrachus. The sequence continues at coordinate 461,098,596 of NC_134358.1, forward strand.
GCGGACGTCTGGTGGAGTTTCAAGAGGCATGGGCTCGTATCACACACAACCCTTGGGTTCTACAAGTAGTATCAGAAGGTCTCATGATAGAATTCTCTCGGGTGCCCCCCGACAGATTTCTTCTCACTCAATTTCGCTCCCCAGACTCGTCCTACCAGCTCTGGTCCGAGGTCCAAAATCTGTTGAGTACCCGAGCAATACGCCCGGTTCCTCGTCGGGAACGCTTCAGGGGCCACTACTCCAGTCTCTTTACCGTACTAAAACCGTCGGGAGATGTGCGCACGATTATCAATCTCAAGCCCCTGAACCGGTTTGTTCGCTACAAAAAATTCCGTATGGAATCCATCAGATCGGCTATTCCACTCATCGGTCAGCATTCGGTTATGGCCACGATAGATCTATCCAGCGCGTATTATCACATAGCTATACACCCCACCAGTCAAAAATTCCTGAGATTTGCTTTGGAAAAACAGGGCGTAATCTATCACTACCAGTTCCGGTGTCTTCCCTTTGGCCTGTCATCCGCTCCCCGGACCTTCACAAAAATTATGGCAGAGGTAGTGGCCCACCTCAGAACGCTGGGGGTTATCATCGTTCCATACCTAGACGATCTCCTTCTCATTGCAGCCAACGCAAGAGAATTGTCCCACCGGGTGGAGCTCGCTCTATTCCACCTACAGAGTCTGGGGTGGATGGTGAACATTCACAAATCAAATTTACTGGCAGAAACCAGAAAAATTTTCCTAGGCATACTTCTGGACTCGGACGCAAGAATGTCATTCTTACCGGCCTTGAAGATAAAATCACTTCAAAGCAGGATACGAGCCTTCCTAAGCCAAAAGACATGCACTGTCCGGGAAGCTATGAGAGTGCTGGGTCTGATGACGTCCTGTATCCCATGTGTCCGGTGGAGTCAGTTCCATTCAAGACCGCTACAGCAGCTGATTCTGTCCAACCCAGTGGGTCGCCACTGCTCGCTGACCAGCCGAACCACATTGAACCGCAAGATTGTTCTTCCAGTACGGCTCCGCCACATTCTGCGATGGTGGACAAACGAAGAGCATTTATCAGTGGGGGTTCATTGGGACTACTCGCCATCAGTTACGCTCATTACCTACGCCAGCCAGACGGGCTGGGGGGCACACGTGGACCAGGTGGCTTTCCAGGGGACATGGCCACACCAGTTGATGACCTGCTCTTCCAACTACAGGGAGTTGAACGCAGTCTGGCAGGCCCTCAGCAGCAAACAGCACTTGTTCCTTCATCGACATGTTCGTGTCCTCTCGGACAATGTGACAACAGTCGCGTTCCTCAGACACCAGGGCGGCCCGAGACACTACAAGTTACAAGCATTGGCGCACCTGATTTTCCGCTGGGCCGAAACGTCTGTTCTGTCCATTTCGGCTGTACACCTGAAGGGATCAGACAATTGTCTGGCGGATTATCTCAGCAGACACCGGATCGACCCCGCAGGTTGGTGTCTCAACAACGAAGTGTTCCAGTCGCTGATTGCCCGGTGGGGGACTCCTCATTGGGATCTGTTCGCGTCCAGGGCCAACTCGAAGTGCAGGAACTTCTTCTCTCTCAATCCCAACGACCGACCTGCAGCAGTGGACGCGCTGTCTCAAACTTGGATCATGGACCTGGCATATGCCTTTCCCCCTCTTCCATTGATTTCCAGAGTCCTTCAGAAGATACGGCAGGACAAGGCCACAGTCATCCTCATTGTTCCATTTTGGCCAAGACGGAGCTGGTTCTCGCTCCTGAACTACATGGCGGTGGACGAGCCCGTTCTCCTTCCCCTGAGGGAGGATCTACTCAGCCAGGGTCCGGTCTTCCACGAGAATCTTCGCAACCTTCATCTGTCGGCTTGGATCCTGAAGGGCGATTCTTGAGGAATAAGGGCTTATCCGCAGCAGTTATTACTACCCTGCAGGCCAGTAGGAAGTCAGTTACCCAGACGATTTATCGGCGGATCTGGGCTCGGTTTTGTACCTTCCTTGGTGAGGAACCAAGGGACAGTGCACGTCCAGACATTCCTCGGATCCTTGATTTTCTTCAAGAAGGTTTCCACCAGGGCCTGAAACCCAGTACAATTAAAGTCCAGATCTCGGCGCTCAGTGTATTCTTCGATACTTCCCTCGCTTCTCATCCTTGGATTGTCCGTTTTGTCAAAGGCCTTCAGAGATTGCGGCCTACTGTTCGGTCCACAGTTCCTCCTTGGGATCTGGGTCTGGTTCTTAAGGGACTATGCGAAGGGCCATTTGAACCTCTGGATGATATCTCCATTCAGCACTTATCCTTTAAAACGGCTTTTTTGGTGGCCATTACCACCGCAAAGAGGATTGGCGAACTGCAAGCTTTGTCCATTCGTCCTCCATATCTCCAGGTCCTGCCTGACAGAATTATTTTGAAGCTTGATCCAAGATTCCGACCGAAGGTGGTGTCTGTGTCTAATCTTGAGCAGGAAGTGGTCTTACCGGCGGTATATTCCGGCTCTTCCGGCCGCACAGATGAAGATCTTCGCTTTCTGGATGTCAGAAGAGCGGTGCTGGCTTATTTGGAAGCTACCCGGAGCTGGCGGATAGATTCAACCCTTTTTGTGCAATTTGCAGGAAAAAACCGAGGGAAGACGGTGTCTAAGACAACTCTGTCTCGGTGGGTTAGGTCTACTATTTCTGCTGCTTACCAGTCCGCAGGTCGCGAACCCCCCACTCACATTAGGGCTCACTCCACCAGAGCTCTGTCTACTGCATGGGCAGAAAGGGCGGGGGTTTCCCTAGACCAAATTTGCCGTGCGGCGACGTGGTCTAGTCCCCACACGTTTTGTAAGCACTATCAACTAGATCTTCTCACTGATCACCAAACATTGTTCGGTAGGAAGGTTCTACAGGCTGTGGTCCCACCCGACTAGGGATTACTTTGGCATTCTCCTACCGTGCTGTCATGTGGCGTCCTGGAAAATAGGAATTACTACTTACCGGTAATGATGTTTCCAGGAGCCAATATGACAGCACTCTTATTTCCCTCCCGTTGTTTATGTATCGTGTTGTTGTATGTTCTGCATTAATAAAATGGTGTTATCTCCCATCCTGGTGTGGTACTTAAAAAATCACTGAGGAAAGGGGGATGGGGAGGGGCTTTTAACCTCTTGCGTTTTCCTGTCCCTGTAAAGGTCAAAGGAGCAACTCCTACCGTGCTGTCATGTTGGCTCCTGGAAACATCATTACCGGTAAGTAGTAATTCCTATTTTTTCTATCACAGATAGAAGGAGAAAAAAGTGCTGATTTGATGCAAGGGTAAGACCCTTATCAGTTTTATAAAATATTTTAAAATAATTTTAGGTGGCTTGTAGAGATGAGCAGATTGACCTGCAGAGGATAGAGTTCATTTCAATTTCGTAATTCCATGCAGGTTCAAACACTCGAGATTCGATTGTCAAAAAAAAATTAACCACCACTATTTTCCATACTGGAAAACATCATCAAGCAAACTAGTGTTCTGCATGGCTGATAGGACTTCCCCACAATGTCCAGAAGCTAAGACATAAGATAGTCTTTTTCAAGTGGATTAACCTGCCTTTTACAGTGGGGTGGTTAGTACTGGGTCATTGGAGATCAGTGGTACCCAGTGGAGTACAGTTTGGCATAGGATTTTGTGATATATATGAAAGAGGAGGATTCCATTTCCAGATTTATCAGGTAGAACAAATCACATTGAAGTGATATGTATTATTTTTGTGTATTCTCTCTCACTGCCGTTTTCTTTTTTCTTTCCTTTTCGGTATTGCGATCTGAACAAATTCATCTGCACAAAGCATTTTTAGGAAAATTTGATAAAGTTGGTAAAATTGAATTTCAAATTATCAGCTCATGTGTAGTGTATTTGCATGCACTATTAATGTGTGCACATTGACTTAAAGTGATCTCATGCTTACAATTAGAGAGGAGCAAAAACTTTGAGAGGCATTAAATTCCACTCCAATTTTACAAAAATCACTATTAACCACAATGCAGATGTTTTGTGATTTGCTTTCACACAAATTCCTCAAAATGGTGGCTATCCAATGTTTTGCTGAACCATAAAAGGCCATCAAAAAGTTAAAAATAAAAAAACTTATACTCACTTTACTGCTCACCGCTCGAGCGCCTAAGTTCCTCACTGTCCCTCGTTGCATCTTCTAACTGTAGCCACAAGCGCTGAAATCCAAGGCCTCTTCACGCTAGGTTGGGACATCTTGTTCTGATATGGCCTGAGATGCACCATGCTAGGTCTCATCAAAAGGTGGTGTCACACAAAGCGACGGCGACAACGACGTCGCTGCCAAGTCACCATTTTCTGTGACGTAGCTGCGACGTCCCGTCGCTGTCGCTGTGTGTGACATCCAGCAACGACCTGGCCCCTGCTGTGAGGTCGTCGGTCATTGCTGAATGTCCTGCTTCATTTTTTGGACATTGCTCTCCCGCTGTGAAGCACACATCGCTGTGTGTGACAGCGAGAGAGCGAACAAACTGAAGGGAGCAGGGAGCAGGGAGACGGCTTCTGGCAGCCTGTGGTAAGCTGTAACCAAGGTAAACATCGGGTAACCAAGCGAAGTGCTTTGTTTGGTTACCCGATATTTACCTTAGTTATTAGCGTCCGCCGCTCTCAGGCTGCCAGTGCTGGCTCCCTGCACGCATAGCCAGAGTACACATCGGGTAAATAAGCAAAGGTTTGCTTATTAACCCGATGTGTACTCTGGCTAGGAGTGCAGGGAGCCAGCGCTAAGCAGTGTGCGTTTGTAACCAAGGTAAATATCGGGTAACCAGCAAAGCACTTCGCTTGGTTACCCGATGTTTACCTTAGTTACGAAGCGCAGCATCGCTTCCACGCGTCGCTGCTGGCTGGGGGCTGGTCACTGGTCGCTGGTGAGATCTGCCTGTTTAACAGATCACCAGAGACCATGTAACGACGCATCAGCGATCCTGATAAGGTCAGGTCGCCAGTCATGATCGTCGCTGTGTCGCTACGTGTGACCCTAGCTAAAGCCTTGAGTCCTAATCTAATAACAAGAGGCAAGGGATTTCATCTCTTGTGGCAGTGAAGGAAAGTGCAACAGGTAGAAGGAGCATAAGTGTTGTCTAGGTGTACGGTAAGGTGAGTATAAGAATTTAGTTTAATTGTTTTACATGTTACAAGTATTATATGCTAAAGTCTGGAAAGATTTCAGAGCACATTATTGGACTTAATTTGCCAAGGATAACCTTGCTGCAAATCGAATTTCCAAGCAATCTGTCAAATTTCTATTTACAATCATCATTGTATTTTCATATCTATTTACAATCATCAAAATCCCCCGAGGAGGCCAAAATTATGAATATTGAGCTATGCTAAGCATTTTAATCACAACATTCTGTGTGTAAACATAGTCTCTCAATGGCACAATAACTAAATCATTCACCTATACTGATGAACTCTTTCTGTGCCATGTGCCTATGATTGTAATTTCATTTCGATATCCAAAAGCAATAAACTATAAGATATTTGCATAATAGAATTGTGTAAAACAATGCCTATCTTACAATCTCGTTTGGCTGTGTGATTGATTTAACAATGGATGCAGTAAAATATATATATATATATATATATATATATATATATATATATATATATAGAGAGAGAGAGAGAGAGAGAGAGAGAGAGAGAGAGAGAGAGAGAGAGAGAGATTTTCTTTATTTTCATGACTCTGAAAAGTGTAGATTCACATTGAAGGCATCAAAACTATGCATTAACACATGTGGAATGAAATATTTAACAAAAAAGTGTGAAACAACTGAAAATATGTCTTATATTCTAGGTTCTTCAAAGTAGCCACCTTTTGCTTTGATTACTGCTTTGCACACTCTTGGCATTCTCTTCATGAGCTTCAAGAGGTAGTCACCAGAAATGGTCTTCCAACAGTCTTGAAGGAGTTCCCAGAGATGCTTAGCACTTGTTGGCCCTTTTGCCTTCACCCTGCGGTCCAGCTCACCCCAAACCATCTCGATTGGGTTCAGGTCTGGTGACTGTGGAGGTCAGGTCATCTGGCGTAGCCCCATCACTCCCCTTTTTAGTCAAATAGCCCTTACACAGCCTGGAGGTGTGTTTGGGGTCATTGTCCTGTTGAAAAATAAATGATCGTCCAAGTAAACGCAAACCGGATGGAATAGCATGCCACTGCAAGATGCTGTGGTAGCCATGCTGGTTCAGTATGCCTTCAATTTTGCATAAATTCCCAACAGTGTCACCAGCAAAGCACCCCCACACCATCACACCTCCTCCTCCATGCTTCACGGTGGGAACCAGGCATGTTGAGTCCATTCGTTCACCTTTTCTGCGTCGCACAAAGACACGGTGGTTGGATCCAAAGATATCAAATTTGGACTCATGAGACCAAACCACAGATTTCCACTGGTCTAATGTCCATTCCTTGTGTTCTTTAGCCCAAACAAGTCTCTTCTGCTTGTTGCCTGTCCTTAGCAGTGGCTTCCTAGCAGCTATTTTACTATGAAGGCCTGCTGCACAAAGTCTCCTCTTAACAGTTGTTCTAGAGATGTGTCTGCTGCTAGAACTCTGTGTGGCATTGACCTGGTCTCTAATCTGAGCTGCTGTTAACCTGCAATTTTTGAGACTGGTGACTCGGATAAACTTATCCTCTGCAGCAGAGGTGACATTTGTTCTTCCTTTCCTGGGGTGGTCCTCATGTGAGCCAGTTTCTTTGTATCATTTGATGGTTTTTGCCACTGCACTTGGGGACACTTTCAAAGTTTTCTCAATTTTTTTGACTGACTGACCTTCATTTCTTAAAGTAATGATGGCCAGTCATTTTTCTTTACTTAGCTGATTTTTTCTTCCCATAATACAAATTCTAACAGTTTATTCAGTAGGACTATCAGCTGTGTATCCACCAGACTTCTGCACAACACAACTGATGGTCCCAACCCCATTTAAAAGGCATAAAATCCCACTTATTAAACCTGACAGGGCACACCTGTGAAGTGAAAACCATTTCCGGTGACTACCTCTTGAAGCTCATCAATAGAATGCCAAGAGTGTGCAAAGCAGTAATCAAAGCAAAAGGTGGCTACTTTGGAGAACCTAGAAAATAAGACATATTTTCAGTTGTTTCACAATTTTTGTTAAGTATTTCATTCCACATGTGTTAATTCATTATTTTGATGTGAATCTACAAATTTCAAAGTCACTAAAATAAATAAAACTCTTTGAATGAGAAGGTGTGTCCAAACTTTTGGTCAGTACTGTGTGCATATATATATATATATATATATATATATATATATATATATATATATATATATATATATTTGAAATAAAGGTTGTAGACCAGCTCACCTGTCAGAGCTCAAGCCCCGGCGTCCTTGTTCTCCTTATTGCACGGACCTGAAGTGGGAGACTTCGAAGATATGTAGAACAAGATGAAAAAGGATCCAGCAAGGCAGAATGACACCAAGGGCAACAAAAGTTTTTTTTTTTTTGTCTGACTTTATTATCTAAGAATAAAAAATTCCAGAGCTCTTCACAAGTTGTTAAGTGCAAGGTATATGCAGTATGGACTTTTGTCTTGGGACCGTGAAGAAGGCGGCTGCGTCCGCCGAGATGCGTAGTCCATACTGCATATACCTTGCACTTAACAACTTGTCAAGAGCTCTGGAATTTTTTATTCTTAGATAATAAAGTCAGAGAAAAAAAACAAAACAACTTTTGTTGCCCTTGGAGTCATTCTGCCTTGCTGGATCCTTTTTCATCTTGTGCTACATATATATATATATATATATATATATATATATATATATAAATGTATATTTATATATATAGATAAAGAGAGAGAGAGAGTTTTTTTGCTTGTCATAGAGTTATTATTGCCTTTGTGAGCTTGGATTCTTTATGAACATCATTATGATTGTGGCATATGCAATCATTAAGTTCCAATGATAGTGCTAATTTACAATAATTCCACCCAAGCAATATGATGATTAAAAAGTTCCTGGGGGTAGTCATTATACTGTAGATATATATTCAAGGCAAGAAACAGTAAGCTTAGGAGTGGTCAATATATTCCAACATTTCCTTGCCTTGAAGGAAACAGTTCATCACACTCGTAATCCGGAAGGGACATACGTAATGCTTGTGGCATAGCCAAGCAAAGATCATTTTCCTCCAGAAGTAAAGCATCCATAAATATTTTAAATTCCTTCATATGTAAATAGAGGCATGCAATGATAACAGATGGCTTTATAGACTTTTATCAATACCTCAATATGGCTTTGAGTAATTTGTGGTTGTTAAAAGCCATAATACGTTATGTTCTTGAGGTTTAAAGAAAACTGAGCTTTAAATTAAGCTACAACCTACAGGTTCCATAAAACATAAAGTCTTCAAAAATGTTCTCATCTTGCATAGGTGTGCATGGCGCATATGCACGGAAAACATATCCATTATTTTTCTCATAGAGGATGATGACAAATTCCCTTTATTATGTTTGAATTGAAATAGTGTATTTAATAAACTAAAGAACCACTCTAGCAGGGATTTTTCAGCACTGGAGTGGCTCTTTAAATCTAAGTCCCCTGCCCCTTGTCCTATATTCACCTTTTACCGAATCTGCTCCTATTTTACAACTTATACCACAAAGTCTCAATCCAGAGCCAGAACAAGGCCAGAATGAGGCTCTTATAAACTTGTATTGATTTGTGACCTCCGGCGCAGTCCAGCAAACACTGGTATAAATCACAGGAGACAGACCAGGGTGGTGGTAATATAAGATGAAGCCACTGGAAAATGAGTATTAGACAAGGGGCAGGAGACCTAGATTTAAATTATCACTTCAGCATTGCAATAAGAAGAAATGCTGAAGGGGTGCTTTAAATTAGCAATTCAATGAATGATACATTTCTATTGGAAGGAGTCTTACCTATATCCCAAGTAAGGGGATTATTTTCTTCCATTTCCATTCTGCCGATGACATACCAAATGCAAGCCATCCAATGAGCCAGAAGGGCAAACATGGACATTAATAAAGTAAGGACAATAGTGCTGTGTTGGGAATAGCGATCCAACTTCTGGAGAAGACGTAGTAGCCGTAATAATCTGATGGTTTTCAAAAGGTGAACAAGAGAAACCTACAGAGTAATCACAGTAATCACGTTAACATATGACTGCTCGATCTCTATACACATTTCTCTTTAATCTTTCAACTAGTTGTGTAGTGAAAAAAAAACAACAAAAAGCAACACTTGTAATGTTCAATTGACATAAAACAAATTGAACAGTTTTTTCCTAATAGAAACAATGAACAACAAAAAATACAACAATGAACAAATAATACCCTATGTTTGTAATAAAACCTAGTTATTACTAATATTTACTTTGCTATATTTATTTTAACTGTACATTGATTATAAAGTCTTTATATTCAACCTGTAATTTAAAAAGTATACCTTATATTGCTTAGACTATGTTCCTGTTGAGTATATTACTATTTTGGATATCCTATAAGGCAAGTACAGCTTTATTCCTGCCTTCTAATATACCGTAATCCGGACAGAAACGTGACAGACGTCATTATAGATTCAAGGACAGAAGTGTGAACAAAGCCTCACATTAGCACTTATGGGGTATGTAATTAACTTGGAACAAACGAGGTGTTATAGAAACAGCATAATGAGGTGACATGAGCCATGAAGCAACTAACAATGGAGTAACAAACCAAAAGACAAAACAAGGAATGATTGGAACTTTCTATAAAGCCTGTATACATGCTACTAAGTAATAGCATACATACAACAAAATGCCTATTTATCTTCATTTAGCCGAGTTTAGAACATTTTTTAAGTACAATCTGACTTTGAGTGAAATATAAAATGCTTTACATATGCTAAAATAGTTTTTAGATTTTAGTTCAGAATTCCACAGATATAGGGTAACTCCATATTCGATGGGTTCCTTGATAATTGTAAAATAGTGAGGAGACATATTCCTTATTTTATGTTACACACAATATAGCTAAAGTCACCCTTAGAAATTAAAGTAAATTATCTCATTTTTCAAAACATATTTTTTTATCATTAATAATTTTTAATAGTTATTATTTTTACATATTAGTGTATTTTGATTAGTATTTATGGAATAGTAGATATTTTATATATTATGACAATTGCAAAACATTGATTTTAGAGATTTGAAGCATGATCTCTGATGTTTGTGCATTACCCAGCATATTAATGTTGTTTATGAAGAAAATAGTTCTAATAATTAAAGAATGAATAAATAAAAAAAATGTAAAATGTTTTCTGCGCAAAATGTTTAATGTTTATTTTAATTAATTAAATTAACTTGAAGTTTTGTTTAATGTTTAATTGAGTTGAGCATTTTTTAAAAAAAAAGAATCTAAAGAATAAAGTTATTAAATTTGTAAATTGAAATTGCTTAATGTCAACCCTGATGATTGCAAGAACAGGATGCAAATGTTTAAAGAAAATGATAGGTCCTTTTAGTATAAAGTGGAGAGATAAAGACTAACATTTGGAATTCATTCCTTGGTGCGTACCAGGTTGTCCTTTTGTGGGCATATGCCAACGTCATTGATAGAAGGCAGCAAGGGAAGCATTGTAAAAAAATAAAAAATAAAGAAAAATATTTTTTTTTCAAAATGTGTTGATTTTAATTTCTAAAAAAAACTTTAAATTACAAATCATGGCTACATTTTTATTCACTTATTAATATCGTTTTGTACTTTTAAAGTGTTCTGGCACCATTTATATGAATAATTTCAAAAATGCTACTTTGATTTCTTTCTCTTTTCCTATTAAACGTAGCTGTTTTAAGTTTGCATTTATTAATATCCTACTTTGTTTTAGTAGTTATAATATTGTCACTTTAAAGTTTTTACAATAAGGAATAAAAACTGAAGCAAGGAAGTTATCATCAGTGTCTTTTATTATATATTTTAGAGTTTTTAGTACATGTATTAATTCTAAACAGAGAAAATATAGGAAGGCAAAAGTGATACTTAGAGATGAGTGGAACAAGGGCATGTAGGGCAGTATTTATTCAAATAAATGTTTTTTTTTCCCTGTCTGTGTTTTTTTTAACTCTATACTTGCCAGGTTAGTTATGGGGTGTATGATAAAAGCCTCCCCATTACTAAACCCTGGGATTGATGCCAGCTGTCAATTCACAGCTGACATCAACCCCAAAAGTATTAACCTGATTGTCAAAACACCAGGGAAAATTGGGAAGGGCCAGGCAAAGCACCAGAATTGGCCTATCTAATGGATGTGCCACTTTTGGGGTGGCTGTGAACTGCTATTTTTAGGCTGGGATAGGCCTAAAAACCATGTGTCTTCCCACTCTGATAATATCAGCCCCAAGCTGTCTGCTTTACATAACCAGCCAAGGTAAAGCAGACAGCTGATGGTTGCAGGCCATAGCGGTCTATTTTACTTACACTGGTCATCAAAAATAGGCAGAAGCCCAATTCATTTTTTGATTTTTCTTATCTTTATTTGCTCACAGCAGTGTACAAGCAACTTTCACATGCAATAAACCTTGTTGATTGGCTGTGTTTCAGCCTTTCAAACAAATTTTATTAGCATATGAACAGTATCCCAACTACAATCTAGGGCATAGATTTTTTTTTATTAAGTACTTGTTTGAGTCAAAGACATGGCCAACCGCTGTTCAGTATAAACCCTGAACTCTACATTTTGGGCTTGCTTATCTCTATTGATACTTAAACAATTTTTCTATCTTTAGAAAAGTTGACTCAAAATGTGTTTTGTATTGTAACATCACAAAATCAGAAAGTACTCACTATATCTTGATCAAGAACCCGCTATCTGTGGTTGATTGAGCCTCAGTATAATATCTCCAGCAGTGACGTCATGTTGATGGCTAACATCACTACTACAGCAAATCAATGAGCTCATATTAGCTGAGCTGTTGAGCTCAGTCATTTGTAGCAGTGGTAATGTTAGCTGTCTTCGTTATGTCACAGCAGCAACCTAAACACTAGAGACCAGAGGAGTGGCGGAGAGACAGCACTGGATCTGGTAAGAGTGAGTATTATCTGATTTTGTTATTTTACATTAAAAAGAATGTTTGAGGTCCAATTCAGTAAAAATGGAAAGCTCCTATAGGTATTTAGATTCACACTCTGCTTTGACTTTAAAATGCATATTTACTGTGTAAACAAACCTTTATATTAAAATTGTCACCATTTTTTATTCCAAACCATACAGATAACATTATAATTGGATTGTAATAGAAATGGATATCTGGTGAATTTTTCCTATATAATTCCAAAAATATTTTGTTAAATGAAGGTAAATTAAGATATTTTGAAAACTACTAATGAGGCTATGATATGAAAATAGACAAAATATTTAGTAAATAAAGGTAGGAAGAATTTTTAGAGCAGGGAAAATGTGGACTCTTGTACACCCAGGTTAACTTTAACTCAATGAAGTTTAAATTGTAGGGGAAGCCTTTGAAAAGGAACTATTTAGGATTTAAATTTGGCCTTAGATATACATTATTATTCAAATGATATACTTTTTACCTACAAACTAGTGTTTACCTGATACAATATATTTTTATAAAATATAAAAAACTTATACCTCTATATATCACAATACTGACCTCAAAATAAAATAAGCTTGATAAAAAGTTCAATAATTCTTAAAAATTACTGAATGGATTACTATACATAAGAAAATGTAATTTAAAGAGCAATCAAAGGGAAAATTAATATCTAGGTTAGCCTTTGCTTATAGAAGTTAGACCATTACATTCCTATGCCTGTAAAAAGTGTTTTCCCAAAGAATATGCTATATATATCTGAAAAATGGGAGGCCACTTTGGGAAACGTCACCTATTATTGAAATAAAGGACAGTTTTTACAGGATGGAATCGTATCATACTTAATAGATAAGTGAATCCATTCAACTTTGTGAGCAACCTCCCTATTTAAATTTAATCTGTCGCCTTGTCCTAGCCAATGGAAGGCTAGGCCTCTTCTTCTGCTGATAGGTACTTATCTAAGAGATTGCACCTCCAACTATTAAGAATATAAATGGGTAAATCCCTTTAGCTTTCATCTTGATTGTCAATAACTGAATAGTACCTGACATTGGTGTATTCTGATTTCTATCATGTAATTATGATGATATTTTTAATTTTATTTAAGTGCATTCTGTTTTTGTTGGATTTTAGATAGTGAGGTTTAGTAAATATAACCCTAATTCCAAAAAAGTTTGTAAAATGTGCAAAATGTAAAGAAAGCAAGACTTCAATGATTTGGATCTTATAGCCATATTTTATTCACAACAGAGCATAGAACACTTATTATTGTTGAGTTAATAAGTAACTCATATACAACTATACAACAATATAAGTTGAGTGTCAGTTATTTTTTTCAATGGAAAAAGAAAAAGATCTAATTTAGACAGTAACACATCTTTAAACTGTTGTGAGAAGGTTTACAAAAGAGTTGAAAAGTAAGTGGTACTAATGAAATCAGCAGAAGGTGAATTTTCAAATAAGTCCTATAGCTGCATAAAAAGATCTTGGAGAGAGGCAGAGTCTCTCCGAAGCAAAGATGGTCAGAAGTTTACCAATGTGTCAATAACCTCCTCTAAAATTGTGAAACAATTGCAGAAAAATATTATTTAATGTAAAATTGCAAAGACTTTGGCTATCCCACCTACAGTACATAATATCATCAAAACACTTAGGGATTCAGAAAAAAATCCATGAGAAGAAATGATATATTTCAGTGGTGTGACAAATGGTGACGGGAAAGGTTTTTTTTAAACCATGACTCGAATCTCAAAGTGTTCGAATTCCCATGAAACTGTGAATTTTAGAAAATTTGACTAAATTACTATCCCTTGCAGATCTGTCCCCTACCATACTATACAATGGTAGATGTGACCCTCTATCAACTTTTTTGAGGTGTTGCTACCATCAATTTCTAAATAAGCTATTTTTTTCAAAGTAATGTCTAACTTTCATTTTTTATTCTGTATTCTATATTCTGTTGGGAATCAAATATGACTACAGAAATGTCTGCATTCTTCTTTTCTTTACATTTTACACAGTCGCAACATTTTTTGGAAATGGAGTTGTAGAGGGTGGAGCTGTAAAGGTTCAGCATGATTAAAAGCATTACTCGATTACGGATGCTCTATAATAGAATATTAATATTATATCCTTTATAAAGGTTAATATACAGGAAAAACCAAGTTGTGTAAAAAGTCAAATATAAAATCAGAATTTTGATATGTTGCCAGAACATCGTTTAAGGAACAAAACAGTATGTATATAGGTGAATAACATTTTTGTGCAATAAAAAGCATGCAATAAACATCGTGCAGAAAATTAAAGTTTCAATGAGTGGTAAAGTGACAGAGTAAAAAATAGTTGTAAATCATTAATGATCTACACAAAAAGTCTCACAAAATAGTTACACATTAAAATATATTTTTGACGTGCTCTACATATTAATGTATAGGAAAATAGTTTAAACATGCTAAACAGCATACAAAAAAATATTTCTGCTTTCATATTAATTTTGCAATCAATAATGTGCATTTTTTTCTCTTTGATGTGACAATAATTATAGCTAAACAGATCTCCATGTCTAGACTAACTACATCTGTAAGTCAAATTGCCCTTAAAAAATGTATTAAAATATATGCTGCTTGAAGCGTGAGCAATAAAAATATTGCCGAGGTTAAAAAAATATGTTAATGTGGTACCAATAATTCACAGCAATGTGTATTGTATCTGGGATTTGAGATTCAAATGCTTAGGAAACGAAATTCAGAATACATAAGATACCACAAGCAGCAAATTTTAAGTCCTGAATGTATAAAATGTAGCTGATTCATAAGCCACCTAGGGTAACAATATACAAACATAAAGGTATGGGATATGCATCTAAAGGCAGGGTGAAAGGGAGAAGATAAAGTGAAGAATTGGTAAGTGTCAAATTGTACTTGATGATAGGAAAAAAATGATCTATAGTGAACTATATGTAAATTGAATCAGAGCAATAATTTAATTTCTGAAGCAAATTTAAAATTGGAAGTATAAATATAAGTATAAATTAGATATATTTAAATTTCTATACCTCACAAAATAATTAAGGATCATAATCCTGTATGCTGGTGTTTTTAGGTCAAGCAATGAGATTTTGTAAATTACTTACCACAGTGACATTAAAAGCATAAAGAAGATCAAAGGGAAGAGCAGCAATTAAATCAATGACGAACCAAGTTGTAACATAGTGGATACAAATAGATCTTGCTTTAAATATAACTTGGCCCGACTTGCTGACATAGGTTGTTCGGAAATTTAAAATAATATCTGCTTGGCAAAGAAAAGAAGAGGGAAAAAAGACAGGTGTCACATATATTATGATAAACAGCATACAAGTAAAAAGAGTAAATTGTGAAAAAGTAAACAAGTAAATTAAGTCTTTTTGAACATTGAAAGAAAAATTTTATTTCAAACATATTGAGCAATATTAGCCACACACTCTGTACTAAGAATGTACACTATACATTTAGCATTCTCCAATCTGACACATTCCAATAACTATACCATATACCTCAATGAAGAAAATGTATTGGGCACAAAGACCCTATCAGCACACCCAGTTGCAAAAAAAAAATAGGATGAAACAAAAGATATCCAGATTGTAATAGCCATGCTTTGCGGTTCTCAGCTTGATACTTGTATAAAAGCATTAGACATAGATAACAGTAAAATGAACAACAGCTGATTCATAGGAATGCCGGGTGTGAGTTTAGGGTGTGAGTTGGAAGAAGTGAGTACTTATGTGAAACAGCTTTTGATCATTTTACAGATGTCTGTGTCTGCAATCCTGTGACAGAAATAAAGGCATTTTGCTGAAATAGGCAGTGGTGAGTGCTGCTTCACCTACTCTCCTCTGAGTTTTCAAGAAAGTTTGTTGGACATTTAAAGGGGTTCTCTGTCAGGAAAGGCTGCTCTCTAGTGCTCCCTTATCGTCAGGTCAATTATGGAATTGCCAGACAATAAGTAAATGAGTCTGCTGCTTTGCTATTACGTCAAATATTGAAGGTTTCGAAGTGAGGGTAATGTATATATATATATATATATATATATCACTGATTCCTGCTAGTGGAACATGTATATATATATATATATATATATATATATATATATATATATATATATATACCTCGATACCCTCGCTGGTAGCACCACAATAAACCTAAGCAAAAAAAAACTAGCTGCCACCACCACTCTTTATAGGTAGATTGGACACCTGTTTCAGTTAGCATAAGGCTTTTTGGGTTCAGGGCTTGTATATAGAGCAAGAGAAAAGAAGCTATTAAATTTTATATATTTAATCCAAAAGAATAGGCACTGTTTATAAAATATACAGGAATTTACAGAAGGGAATAATACAATACAATATACACAGTTACATAAAATAAAATGGGAAAAATAAAATAACACTACTACACCAGGTCACAGATATGGCTCAGATATAGGGGGAGAGGCAACCCAGAAGAAGGTGAACAATCCAATACACAGCATATATTCCTCTATACATTGACCCAAATTGTAATGAGGCATTTGTCTATATTAACCTCTGTCACATCCACAGACCCCTCATTTGGTGACCTAGAATAGAGGAGGTGGCTTCAACTCTCACAGAATTATAGAATTCTCACTTTCCTTATATCTACACCTGGGATACTCCAGATATTGCCATCATATTTCCTATGATGATTTTAGCAGAATGTGGATAGTAAAAGAGGCGTCTAATATGTTCTAGTTGGCAGATATTAATTTGGGGCTCATCTGTATGTCCCATGATTAGGCTAAAATATGTGTTATGTGTGTGCTTGAATCCTCAGACTGAAGGTATGCCCACCATATTTGTGTGACTTATGTACCTTGCAATATTAATATATTTTCCATCAGAGCCAGATTGGCCGCTATGCTCTTTTGATCAGAGAACCTGTCTTCCAGCAGGTAGCCTCTGCTCCGCCCTCGTGTACACAAATGCTAGTCTGACCATCTCTTAGCTACAGGGGGTTCCTGTGCTCAAAAAGGCTTTTTTCCTTTCTGTAATTGAGTTGGTAACACATCTGGTAAGTGGGTTACATCCCAAATTGGGGTGCATTTTTTAGTGCTGTAGTGCACATTTAGTGCTAGCTTTTTTGTTTTTTCTTCATTGAATTGGTCGGTGGCTGACCCCCACCTTGCTATGCACGCAAATTTGGGATGTATTCCACCTGTACCTGTACAAGTCCTTTACATCTCTTCTGACATCATCACACACCACCCATGGCTTAAGAACTCAGTAGGGCTCTGTTGTTATGATTTGTCTCGTGATGTCATGACTCATGACTAGGGATGGGCGTTCCCCCTGATGGTCGGGATCGGGGAGACTCGCCCGATCATTTTGTAAAGATCGTGATCGGGATCGAGATAACACGATCTTGCGTCCCAGTCTTTGACTTTACAGTTATGTAATGGTGCGGGGGAGCTGTAAAATAAAGAATACAGTTAATAAAAAACATTGTCATTATACTTACAGGTCTCGTGACGTATCCTGCAGACTCTGTCTCCCGCCGCTTCTCCTTCTGAGTACGATCATCTCTGTGCCGCCCAGCAACAAAAGGACCTTCCTTGATGTCATAGCATGTGACCAGTCACGTGTGAATGTTCTATTGTCTCATTGGCTACAGGCTTGGTCACATGGCTATGACGTCATGCTAGGTCCTGTCAGTGCATCGTGCCAGTACGCGGTGCTCACCCAAGCATCTCAGTAATCAGTTTACTCAGCCAGCGCCGTGTACCAGCGAGATTCTCGGGCACATGCTCGACTCCCCGTCCCTGCATGTCGGCGTTCTTTAAAGAGTCAGCCCACATGCAGGGATTAGCTGCCGCCAGGAATCAGATGATTGGAGATCACCGTTGCTATAGTAACCCACCCATCAGGTTACTACGGCATTGGTGGCTGCGGTGACATCACCACTTACCAACCCGCAGCCTCTGCTCACTCATTGAGTGATTACACAGCACAGGGGAGCAGAATCATTCTTCCTCCCCTGTGCTGTCTGATATAGCAGAGTTAGATTGGTTGAAAAAGACAGAAGACCAGGATCATGGATCAGTGAGAAGGAGTAATAAACATGGAGTCCTTTAGTGTGTCTGTGTATTTATTTCTAATAAAGTATTTTTCTCTGTGTGGTGTCTATTTTTTAACCCTTTATTGGAGATTTTTAATGGCCGGGTCAAATTTGGCCTGACATTAAGAATCTCGGACTTAATACCAGCTGGTAAAACAAAGCTGGTATTAACCCCTTATTACTCAGGGCCGCTGGAAGAGTTGGATACAGCGCCAAAAGATGGCGCTTCTATGAAAGCACCATTTTATGGGGCAGCTGTGGACTGCAATTTGCAACGGGGAGGGCCCAGAAAGCTTGGGCCATTCTGTGCTACAGATTCCAATCTCCAGCTGCCTAGTTGTACCTGGCTGGACACACAAATTGGGTGAAGCCCACATTGTTTTTTATTTTAAAATTATTTCATGAACTTAATGAAATAATTAAAGAAAGGGCTTCCCTATATTTCTGGTTCCAAGGCTAGCATACAAAAATATGTTGAAGCCCACATCATTTTTTTTTTAGTTTTTGGGCAAAAAAATTAAAAAAAGAGCTTCCCTGGATTTTCCATTGCCAGTGAAGGTAACAGCAAGCATTGGGGGTTAGCAGCAAGTAGCTGCTTGGATTACCCTTAGCAATAGAAAATGCAGCGGGAGCCTGTGCATTTTTTTTTTAACTATTTTTTTAAATAACTAAAAAAAATGTGCTTCCCTGTATTTTGATTGCCAGCCAAGGTAAAGCCAGGCAGATGGGGGTGGCAGCGCATAGCCGTCTTCTTTATGTGCACTGAGAATCAAAAATACCACGGAGCGCTACGTCATTTTTTAAAATTATTAATTTATTTTTATACAACTATATATTGTGTACATTATATATATATATATATATATATATATATATATATATACACAGTATATATATATATATATATATATATATATATATATATATACAGTTAGGTCCAGAAATATTTGGACAGTGACACAATTTTCGCGAGTTGGTCTCTGCATGCCACCACATTGGATTTGAAATGAAACCTCTACAACAGAATTCAAGTGCAGATTGTAACATTGTAACGTTTAATTTGAAGGTTTGAACAAAAATATCTGATAGAAATTGTAGGAATTGTACACATTTCTTTACAAACACTCCACATTTTAGGAGGTCAAAAGTAATTGGACAAATAAACCAAACCCAAACAAAATATTTTTATTTTCAATATTTTGTTGCGAATCCTTTGGAGGCAATCACTGCCTTAAGTCTGGAACCCATGGACATCACCAAACGCTGGGTTTCCTCCTTCTTAATGCTTTGCCAGGCCTTTACAGCCACAGCCTTCAGGTCTTGCTTGTTTGTGGGTCTTTCCGTCTTAAGTCTGGATTTGAGCAAGTGAAATGCATGCTCAATTGGGTTAAGATCTGGTGATTGACTTGGCAATTGCAGAATGTTCCACTTTTTTGCACTCATGAACTCCTGGGTAGCTTTGGCTGTATGCTTGGGGTCATTGTCCATCTGTACTATGAAGCGCCGGCCGATCAACTTTGCGGCATTTGGCTGAATCTGGGCTGAAAGTATATCCCGGTACACTTCAGAATTCATCCGGCTACTCTTGTCTGCTGTTATGTCATCAATAAACACAAGTGACGCAGTGCCATTGAAAGCCATGCATGCCCATGTCATCACGTTGCCTCCACCATGTTTTACAGAGGATATGGTGTGCCTTGGATCATGTGCCGTTCCCTTTCTTCTCCAAACTTTTTTCTTCCCATCATTCTGGTACAGGTTGATCTTTGTCTCATCTGTCCATAGAATACTTTTCCAGAACTGAGCTGGCTTCATGAGGTGTTTTTCAGCAAATTTAACTCTGGCCTGTCTATTTTTGGAATTAATGAATGGTTTGCATCTAGATGTGAACCCTTTGTATTTACTTTCATGGAGTCTTCTCTTTACTGTTGACTTAGAGACAGATACACCTACTTCACTGAGAGTGTTCTGGACTTCAGTTGATGTTGTGAACGGGTTCTTCTTCACCAAAGAAAGTATGCGGCGATCATCCACCACTGTTGTCATCCGTGGACGCCCAGGCCTTTTTGAGTTCCCAAGCTCACCAGTCAATTCCTTTTTTCTCAGAATGTACCCGACTGTTGATTTTGCTACTCCAAGCATGTCTGCTATCTCTCTGATGGATTTTTTTCTTTTTTTTCAGCCTCAGGATGTTCTGCTTCACCTCAATTGAGAGTTCCTTAGACCGCATGTTGTCTGGTCACAGCAACAGCTTCCAAATGCAAAACCACACACCTGTAATCAACCCCAGACCTTTTAACTACTTCATTGATTACAGGTTAACGAGGGAGACGCCTTCAGAGTTAATTGCAGCCCTTAGAGTCCCTTGTCCAATTACTTTTGGTCCCTTTAAAAAGAGGAGGCTATGCATTACAGAGCTATGATTCCTAAACCCTTTCTCCGATTTGGATGTCAAAACTCTCATATTGCAGCTGGGAGTGTGCACTTTCAGCCCATATTATATATATAATTGTATTTCTGAACATGTTTTTGTAAACAGCTAAAATAACAAAACTTGTGTCACTGTCCAAATATTTCTGGACCTAACTGTATATGTATATATATATATATATACAGCTCGTGCAAAAATTAAGAGACCACTACAAAATTGTCAGTATTTTTGATTTTTCTCTTTATATTTTAGAGTAAAATGTAAATTGTTATTTTATTCTATTAACTACTGAACAACATGTCTCCAAATTTCCAGGCACTACATTTTTGTATTTATTTTCTGAAAATGCTAGTTTATAAAATAAAAGAACAATTTACATTTTACTCAAAAATAAAAAGAGAAAAATCTGAAAAACTGAAAATGTTTCAGTGGTCTTTTAATTATATATAATGTACACAATATATAGATGCATAAAAATAAATACATAATTTAAAATAATGACGTAGCACTCCGCAGTATTTTTGATTATCAGCGCAGATAAAACGGACGGCTATGGGCTGCCACCCCCATCTGCCTCGCTTTATCTACCTGGCGATCAAAATACAGAGTAGCCCATTCATTTTTTTTAAATTATTTAAAAAAATAAATAAATAACTAAAAAAATGTGTGGGCTCCCACTGTATTTTGATCGTCAGTCAGGTAAGGCCAGGCAGCTGGGGTCTGGGATTCTCCGCAGCCGCCCCTGGAAATGGCGCATTGTTTCTTAGCACCATTTCCGGTGGCTCACTGGGTAATAAAGAGGTTAATACCAGCTTTGTATTCTCAGATGTTACTAAGCCTAAAATTCATTGTGTCACGCCAAATTAGACATGGCCACCATGAATTTCTGGTAAACAGTAAAAAAAAACACAACACAGAATAAAATGCTTTTTATTAGAAATAAAACAAAAAAAAATATTTAGAGACTCCATCTTTATTATAAAAAAATCCTTAGTCCAACGTAATCCACAGGTAGAGCAATGTCAGCTTCATCACTCAGTACAGACACAGTCTATACACAGTGAGAAGCACAGAGCCAAGTCAGCTCTGCTACATTGCTCTCTACAGAGCAAGAAGCAGGCTAACAGTGGGGGGATGATTACACTTACGTCTCGCATGGGCATCACCCCGCACGGACTGATCTGCGGACAGGAGTGCACCAGCTGTACGGAAATACATGCAGCCGACCACTCCTGTGGGGAGATTGTGCATCATGATCTGACACTCGCACAGTGACAATGAAAGCTCAGTTACCAGGACCTTCGATTATGTCATAGTCATGTGACTAGTCTGTAAGCCAATCAACATTTACACAAGACGGTCACATGTCTTTGAAAGTCCTGCAAGTCACTGCTGGTTACCGGCAGCATAGCAATGCTCGGACTCAGAAGCAGGAGCTGCCGGGAGTCTGCAGGACGTGTCGCAGGACCTGTAAGTATAACAATGTTTTTTAATAATGTGCTTCTTTTTTTACAACCCATGACCCGATCTCGACCCGATCTGTAATACAAGCTTCCCAGGAAAGCTCATGGTCAGGATTGTGTACACGATCAAAATGTGATCGGTACAATCCCCGATCTTTACAGATCGGGATCGCCCATCCCTACTCATGACATCACAATGTTCATTGCCTGAAGCACTGACCAAGGATGTACTCAAGTCATGATGACAGTGAAGATGTCAAACAAGATTAAGAGGATGTTGTCTCTTTGCGGTGCCAGTAAGAGCTGTACAAAGGAATGGACAGGGTCTACATCATCGGGACACGTTAGCAGAGAGGTGGGGAATTTGTCTTACTTTACTTTAAAGATATTCTGTGTTCTAGAGAAACTCCATAGCACAGCAAGGGCCTTTCAATTTGCATCTAATAACTTTGATGCAACTCAAATTTGCATGCAAGAGCAAAGTTTAACTTTGATATAAATTACATTTCTTGGCCAAATTTGAGCAAACTACCAAATTAGCATTTTGGCAAATACAGTAATTATTCTGTCTAATCAATTTTATAGCAGTATTCAAAAGCTAAATATTTATTATATTTTTTCATTCTGTGATATTCACATTTATTGTGCCATTAAAAATTAAAAATTATTTTATTTTTCCTCAGCAACAGATTGGCACATAAAGTATTTTTATGGAGATCTGGGAATGTAAATGTTTGTATAATATATTTGTTGTTATAAAAAAAAAAGGTCAGGAATTTTACACAATTTTACCAATGTAAAAGTTATTTTAACAATCAAATAAATACTTTTAAATATGTTAGAGTAACAATGGGAACAAAATGTTTAGAATATGCATGGATAGATTGTAAGCGATAGCAATGGTGTCTGTTCTGAAACTTATAATTAACCGTTCAGATATGTTAATCATTCACAACCTGAATCGTTATGTTGTGTATATATTTCACTAATATCTAGTAACCTAAATAGCTAACAGCTGAGTCAATAAGTATTCCTAGGATTGCTCTATAAACTGTCATCAAATTAATCAGTCATCACTAAAAATAACAATAAAACGGCTGCTGAAAGACATAGTTTGCGTACGTTTTTTCTTCTTTGTTAATTCATGATATTATGTAGAGGAAATGCACCATATTAGGAATTATGGGACTGTCCATTTCCTACAGGTTGAGCAAGTCTAGTGATAATAATTTACTATATTGAATGAATACTCAGCTCCCACTGCAAATACAATTGATATTCATATAATGAAGAAAATAAACAATTTATTTAGTACCATACAATAATGATTATTAGACGAGGAAATAAGATTCATTTAGATATAACTGCATACAGAAACCCAGCTGTCACGATTCACCTTTGGCTCTGCTCCTGGCAGGGCCATTGCGCTTTGTCTATTGCTCGGTTGTTTATATTCCCCCAATCCATGCCAGTGGGCGGAGATTGTTTGGTGCTTTGTTCCGGTAATCTACTTGCTTTATCTTTGAGCTGTTTCCACTGGAATTTCATCAGTGCTAGTTCCTGCTTTGCAGTGTGCATGAGGGGCACTGCAGCCAAATTTGAGATGCTGCCCCCTGACTGCTGGCCCCCTATGCTAGATTAGGAGGTGTCCCCCCCCTGGAAAGACACTGTTCAGCTACCCCCGCTCCTGTGGTATGACCTGCTCTTGCCCCGCCTCCCGGGTATAGGTCACCGCGCTGGCCAGCTTCCGGTCTCTCTGTTCAAGGACCCGGACCTGTTTGGACGGCCGGTGTCATGTACCCGCTCCGGGAGGCGGTGAGAGAGGTATCAGCAGGGAGGGAAGCGTTCTGTCCACGGCGCTTTAGCTGTGAGCGGCTCCCTCCCTGCTGAGGCACAAGCGACGTGTGCTGGCGAGCGGTGTTCTGAGGGAACTACCCGCCCGCCGGTCAGCTTGTGCTCGCTGTCATTCACTAACCCCCTTTCCTCCCCTCCCCTCCCCTAGAATCAGCAGGGAGGGAAGCGTTCTGCCCACGGCGCTGTTAGCTGTGAGCGGTTTCCCTCCCTGCTGAGGCACAGGCGACATGTGCCGGCGAGCGGGGTTCTCTGGGAATTACCCGCCTGCCGGTCAGATTGTGCTCGCCGTCCATCACAAAACCCCCATCAGCAGGGAGGGAAGCATCCTGCTCGCGACGCTGTTAGTTGTGAGCTGCTCCCTCCCTGCTGAGGCTCAGGCTGGTGCCGGCGGGCAGCGTTCTGAGGGAACTGCCCGCCCGCCGGTCGGCTTGAGCCCGCCGCTAAGTTTAACCCCTTAACGACCCATCCATGACGTAGTGGGTACGTCATGGATCGTGTGCCGTTAAGCCTCGCCCCCTGCCGCGGGCAGGAGGCGATCCGCGCACATATCAGCTGTTTTTAACAGCTGACATGTGTGTCTGCTAGCCGCGGGTGGAATCACTTCCACCCGCGGCTATTAAACCTTACATATCGCTGCCAAAATCTGGCAGCAAGATGTATATGTGCGCCGCCATGACAGTTACTTACCCAGCCCCCACCGGAAGTCACGTGACATGACCACGTGACTTTCGGCGGTTGCCATGGTAGCACAGGGTCATGTGATGACGCCTGTAGCTAACATGACTCACTTCCTCTCAATGCCGGAATATAGCCGGCATTGAAAGTAAAGCACCAAATCTGCAGTTCTCAGCTCTGTAGCTGTGATCTGCAGATAGTGCAGAGCGATCGGATTGCTGATCGCTATAGCCCCCTAGGGGGACTAGTAAAATATATAAAAAAAAAAAAAAGTTCAAATCACCCCCTTTCACCCCATTGAAAATCAAAGGGTTATAAAAAAAAAAAATAAAAAAAAAAAAATATACACATATTTGGTATCGCCGCGTTCAAAAATGCCCGATCTATCAAAATATAAAATCAATTTGATCTGATCAGTAAATGGCGTAGCAGCAAAAAATTCCAAACGCCAAAATTACGGGGTGTTTTTTGGTCGCCGCAAACTTTGCGCAAAATGCAATAACAGGCGATCAAAACGTAGCATCTCTGCAAAAAATGGTACCGTTAAAAACGTCAGGTCGAGATGCAAAACATAAGCAGTCACTGAGCCATAGATCCAAAAACGAAAAATGAGAACGCTATGGGTTGTGGAAAATGGCGCAAAACGTGCGCCACTTTTTTTTTTGGACCATCACATAGATACATCAGTTTTACCATATAGTGAACACCGTGAATAAAATATCCCAAAAAGTATTGAATTTTTTTTGCTGTTTTCCAGTAAACTATATGGTAAAACCTATGGTTTAATTTAAAAGTACAACTCGTCCGGGCGTCGTGAGCGTCATAGTAGCAGGGTCATATGTGTAGAGCTAGATCCCTCTTTTCTTCAGACTAAGCTCCGGTGCGGTCCCGCGGTGGGATGAAGCGCATCTTGGCGTACATTGGCCTGGACAGCGGAGTTGCTGTTGGAATTGGGCAAGGAACATCCAGAGTCGGGCCACCTTTTTCCTGCATAATCTGGCAAGTACCATTATGTGGAAGTGTGGGGTGGAATAAGTGCCCCGGGGGAGGGGTCACGTGATGTCACAAGGCAACAGGTTTTCCTCCCAATTCAACATTGTGTAACTAAGTTAGGTATGACCAACACCGTGGGTGTACTGAGGAAATCATACACCCGTTGTAAAAGCTGCTATAGTATCTGCCATTAATACCTCTTGTGGTCGGCATTCCACAGTCTGACTGCTCTAACTGTAAAGAACCCTTTCCTATTTAGCTGCGGAGGAGGAAGTCATGTTCCAGTCCTTTATATTGACCACACATGTATTTATTCATATAAATGAGATCTCCTCCTCCTTTCCTTACAATAATCTAGTTGCCAATTATGTCCACCTAAATATTCTCTAAAAAAAAAAAAAAAAATATACACAATTTTAGTTTTTGATCTTGGGTGCGTATAACTGGCAAGTGCTCTCCAATGTTTTATCAGACAGCAATCATTCTAATACTATAGAGGGTGCCAAGTAGCTTCATTATTTGAAGCACCTATTATGAATTAAAGAAAAAAAAAAGCCCCCCACCCTTTGGGTTTGTCTTTCGTTTTGGAAGGTTTTGCCGCATGGAAATAGGCTTTATCTGCTATTACTCATTGTATATCAGCTTTAGGCCCTGTGGATCCACAGGTATGAACCTCAACTTTGCGTGTAAGGTCATTTCCATTGCGGTCATTTTTTTCCCAAGGCGCATTTGCTAGGCTGCCCAGTGCATGACTAAGCGGCAGTGTCACGTTGCCCGGAATTGGCACACTGGTCCAACCCTAGGTGGGGAAAGATTAAACGTTATTTTTCCGCTACATGGAATTAGGCACCTGAAAAGGAGGACCTGATGGTGTAGCTGAATTTTACTTTAAGTTTCAACGGCTACATTCACTTCAAGTGCAGGAACGGACAAATTGGTGTGTGGAGTATTTAACAGCAGCAGGTCCAGCTGTTTCGGGATGATTTTCAATACAACAGGGTTTTCACACACACAGAAAAAAAAAAAAAAAAAAAAAAAAAGTAGGCTTGGCCTAGGGGCCATGTTTCGAGAAACCTACCCCCTGGCTGCAACTTTCCCCCAAGTATGTTGCAGTTGGAAAAGGGGGTGGTTGAAGACTCCAAAAAAGTGGTATGACCAGTTGGTTTACCAAGCCTGGGGGGAAAAACCATCTAACCACCTGTCTACAACTTCCCTCATCAGTAAGTGGGCTGATTAGGCTTTTTGGTGTTTAGAATGCACATCAGTCAACGAAAGGTTAAAGTCATAACAGGTATCCGGTTGTCATGATAGCATTGTTTTACACCTTATTGCATTTCCAATCCCAGGTATTCCCGTTAACTCCATCTGCTGGCAGGATCAAGGGTTTGATTTCTTAAATTCGTAGTGGTATGCCCAAAAAGGAGGCCGATGACCCGGCCTCCTGTTACAACACAGACATGACGGGCCTATGGTAAGGTATGCAGCGAGTTACCAGGTGGGTGAAGAGCACGATGATTTTCAAGCAATCCCTTGTTAATATACAACCGGCAGTATTTAGAGATTCTACATCACCAACGGGCACCGTTTTTTCCTGTTGCGAGCAAACTGGTACTGGGTTTTGCATTGCCATTTTTTCAATTGCGGAACTGGACTTGCGTGACCAAGGCTTAGTGGGACCCACGGTATGGAAGGGTTAGAGGATTAGCGGCAAGTGGGTGGATGTTAGGAGGCCTAATACTTCCTAGCTGTTTGCCGACCTTATAAAAGGTACCGGGCTGGGGGGGGTTATGCCCATTGTGGACTTACTCTTAAAGCATAGTCACATAGGTTGAAGAAAGACTTAGGTCTATCTAGTCAAGCGTTTTCTTCCCTCGCAGTTTTGGGGACCTTTTTCCCCAACCCCTGGTGGGTATGCTCGAGGGTGTTAGTGATGGCCCTTAGACGAGGGGCGACGGGGAGCATTTTTTAACCACAAAGATTTTTTCCCATATTTAGCGGACAGTTTTGGCGGTAATTCGGTGGTGGCTGTTTATTTTGGGTTCTCCAGCTGCAGGATCTGGGTTGTTATCCCCACCCCCACCCCCCCAGAACCAGGGAGCTCCTGAGGCGTTGGGTGCAAGTGTGTATGAGCGTGGTTTCAATGGGATGGGGGTTGGCAATGCAAATGCATTTTTGAGGGAGGTTTGTACAGAGTTTGTTTTAAAAACAGTCCACCAGTAGACGCGCAAGAGGCTACTGACTGTCATATAGGCTTGCGTAACATTACATATG
The DNA here is from genome assembly GCF_048569485.1 of Anomaloglossus baeobatrachus. Classification (NCBI taxonomy): domain Eukaryota; kingdom Metazoa; phylum Chordata; class Amphibia; order Anura; family Aromobatidae; genus Anomaloglossus; species Anomaloglossus baeobatrachus. Next base: position 461,126,516 of record NC_134358.1, read on the forward strand.
TTCCAGATTTGTGTATTTTATTAATAATAATAAAAATAAAAAACAAAAAAAAAAGTACGTGGGGTTTTGCCAAATCCACCCCAGAGAGAAGAGGGTCTGCTGGTTATGAGAATTTTGCTGGTTACGAGAATTTTCCTTTCTGACAATGTTTTTCTTTTCAGATGTAAGTTGGCCTAGTGTCCGAGCTTAGGTCATGCCCATACTTCTCGGGCAGCGTTAAAAGGTGATCCTCGCCCTGGCGGTCAGTGCTTTGTTTCCATTGACCTGGATGGTAATTGGAGAAGTTGCCGGGGGCTGGTTTAGCTGAGGGCGCTACCTGAGGTGTTCAGGATTGGTGAGCCGCCTTCCACAGTTGACTTGGCAACCCAAGTAAGCGTCACAGATCTGGTCTCCTGCCATCTAGCAGCGCTCCGCCCTGTACCCTCATGCGGTCAGAGATGTACAATTTTCCCTGTTATTTTCCGAAGTTAAGATGGGCCAGCCAGAGGTGATTTTCAGCTCATATGCGAACGTATCTTAAGGAAGTATGTGTTATGGAGCTGTCCTTGGCACACGGGCAACCAGTGCCTACCTAAGTTGATTCTGTAAAATATTAAAAAAAAAAAAAAAGTTGTTGGTGGGGTACCGCCAGCTGGAAGGTATTAACTTGGCCTTCCTTATGAGGAAGCGGGTACATCTTAAATGATGCTGTTTCGGATATGTTGGTAGTGGGAATGTGCGAGGAGATGGCTCAGGTACGGTGTTTTTTTGGGGGGGTCGCAGCTTGCTAGCGCTGTGCTGCTCCTTGGCGGAAGGGGTAGGAAAAGTGGTGGTGAAATACCCGCGCCGGACGGCCGGTGGCGGAAAATTTTCCAAAACCCCATGGTGTTGGCTGGTAATGCCTATTTTAAAAGCTGTGACCAAAAATTTATGCCAAAGGAAAAAATGAGAGTGTTTTTTCCCTATGCCTCTCCAAAATTGAATAAGTGAAAATAAAAGCAATCTAACTTATAAAAAACGGTGTGGTGTCTTTCTAGGGGGGAAAAAGTGGTGTTTGGGTCCTGGCAGTCTGAGGGGCACTGCAGCCAAATTTGAGATGCTGCCCCCTGACTGCTGGTCCCCTATGCTAGATTAGGAGGTGTCCCCCCCCTGGAAAGACACTGTTCAGCTACCCCAGCTCCTGTGGTATGACCTGCTCTTGCCCCGCCTCCCGGGTATAGGTCACCGCACTGGCCAGCTTCCAGTCTCTCTGTTCAAGGACCCGGACCTGTTTCCCGCCCTCCCTCCCCTTGTTTTTTATGAGTTTTGTCGTATTTCTCTGTGTGAAGTCGCAGCAGCGGAAGGGGTAGGAAAAGTGGTGGTGAAATACCCGCGCCGGACGGCCGGTGGCGGAAAATTTCCCAAAACCCCGTGGTGTTGGCTGGTAATGCCTAATTTAAAAGCTGCGACCAAAAATTTATGCCACAGGAAAAGATGAGAGTGTTTTTTCCCTATGCCTCTCCAAAATTGAATAAGTGAAAATAAAAGCAATTTAACTTATAAAGAACGGTGTGGTGTCTTTCTAGGGGGGAAAAAGTGGTGTTTGGGTCCTGGCAGTCTTTCTGGTTCCCATGAGTTTGTTCTGATCCTCTTCCCGCTAAGCCGACTTCTCTCTGTCTGTCTTGTCTGTGCTCCCTGACTTCCTGACCCTCCGCTTGTCTTGTTCCCTCAGTCGTGCTTCCCCCCTTTTGTACTGATGTTTCCCTTTGGCTTCTGACCTTTGCTTGCTCTCTGACTATGGTTCTGCTCCCCATTTGTATCTGACATTACCTTCCAGCTACCAACCTTAGGCTTCCATGTGACATTGGCTACTCTTCCTTTTCTGCACTGACGTGACCTCTCGGCTCTGACTTTCAGCGTGTGTGACCATTCTGCTACCTCCTCATCTAGTGGGCAGACACCGCATTACACCTAGAAGCTCTACATCTCTCCTGTGTACCTGCGCCCACTGGGGGTAACATTACTCCAACTACTTAAAGTACCACTCCAACCTTTTTTATTTCACTGCTGGAGCAGTGCTTTATATGTCCCCTGACCCCAATCTTATACTCACCCTCTCGCAGCTTCTATCCACACAGTTCCGTTCAGTCTCCAGCAGTTTGTGACCTACTTGCAGCTCCAGTGTTTCATGGTCACAACTCAATACAACTCTATGACAACCTTGTTCTGGCCTCATTCTGGTTCTCATAGACTTGTAGCCAGTCAGAAGTTATAGTCACAGGATGGCACCATGGGACAAGACCAATGTTGGTAAAATGTGAAGCTGCAGGGAGGTGAGTAAGGAACTTAGATTTAAAGTGCCACTCCAGCACTGAAAAAAACCCCAAAAAAACGCTGGAGTGGTGCTTTAAAACTCATATAGATGTACATATATTAAAGTCAACCTAATATTTGCTTGATTTAAAATATTATTTAATGCAAAAAACACTGGCACCTTGTCAGTCAAAATTTACAGAACTGAGACTTCCTTTAGCAAAATTACCACCCTCACATATTTCTGTATTCAGTTATAACAACAGTCAGGAGCAGAGACTTCCCTGCGGTGTATTGTCTGCAGTAAGGCAAAAGTTAATTCTATGTAACCCTTTGTATAGAATATTCTTTTATTGTTTATTTGCTTCCTAAATGGAAAGTTAAGCAACCTTCTAAATAATCTTCATTGTAAAATGTCTAGCCTTTTTCTGCTGTATAATGTCTGTCAATTTTTTAGTGGATTACATTCCAGATAATGCCATAGGAAAATCTACAAGGCAAATCCACAGCAGATTGTGCAAATTTTGATGCAGATTTTTTTTTGCAAAAAAATGTCCGGTCAAGCAACTAAAATAAAAAAAAAAACAACTGCAGTATATACTTAAAACAGATTTTCCTAAGACAGTAGTTAGCGCTTAACCCAAAAACCGAATATATCTGCAGCTAGGTTAAGGCAAAAATCCCCCTTAATTTGCCTGGATCCAAAAATATAATTTGCAAGAGATTTTCTAAATAGACATAAAAAAATCTCAAAAAAACAGCGCTGAAAATGGGTTTAATAATTAATTTATTTAATGTTATCCTTGTCCTAGACAAATAGACAGAAAACTATTTAACACAATATTCACACAAACATACAAAAACATTTTTACATATAGAAAAACAACAAAATAATGGCACAGTAGCCAAATGCCAAATCAATTAATCGTGATGCCCCGGCCGGTGGCAAATACGATCATATAATTATATCAGTATGGTGTATCAGTTACCATTTAGTGCACAATTCAGTACCAGTTTATAAGTAGCGCTGCAATACAATTTACAGATAAAAATCCGAAGGAAATATTGCCAGTTCATAAGCAAAGGTAGATTCCAATAGGGGCTTGTAATATAAACCGCATAATCCAACGTTCCAGATGCCCTTAAGTATATTTAAATGCAGTAGCCCACCAGCTCATGAAAGATGTCCCAATAAGGTGTTTTTTTTTTTACCTGAAACCAGTCCCGGGAATCAAGCCTACATAGGCTGTATCTCTGCACGGTGCTTTTGTCTCTTACTCTCCTGTATGCCTGGAGTTGTTTCCAGGGTAAAGCTTCCCTGCCTGCGCTCCCAGTTAAGGAGGAGCAGAGCTGACAAGCACTAAGTAGTGCTGGCTTCCAAGGCAGTTGTAGTTTAAACAGACGTTCAGCTTCTCCGGCTTCTCCAGTGGCAGCCCGGGCGTACACCTCATACACGGCTGATTAATTCCACACGAGGAGAGAAACCACTAAATAGATCTTCATCACACAGGGTGAGCTGAGCAAAGTCCAAATCCGACGCGCGTTTCGGGGGCGTTACCGGTCCCCTTCCTTGAGGTATGTTTGTGTGAATATTGTGCTGAATAGTATTCTGTCTATTTGTCTAGGACAAGGATAACATTAAATAAATAAATTATTAAACCCATTTTCAGCGCTGTTTTTTGAGATTTTTTATGTCTATTTAGAAAATCTCTTACAAATTATATTATTGCAGTATATACTTACCTACCCTGGAGCCTCTATTACAATGCATTGGGACACTGCCCCTCTATGTATCTTGACCTCCAGTGATGACTTTTCATCACTTGACCATCACCTTGATTGACTGCAGCTGTTACAAGATTACATGTTTCTGTTATTATAGGAGGCCATGACTCAATGATATAGTAGGTGATTGAATTATCGGTCTATTGAGCGCTTACAATACACAGGTTCCATTAATATTAAAGTTGTTTTATTATTAAAATATATCAGAATATATCAAACTGCTCCTGTTATTCAATACAACGCGTTTCAGCATTAAATCAATGCCTTCCTCAGGTATAACAGGAGTGTTTATCAAACAGAATATATATAGGGGTTGCACAGGTGTTATTCTTATGGGTGTGCCATTAATTAGAACTTTTGCTTCCTCTATACAGAGTATGGTGAGATAAAATTTATTTAGTTTCATAAAATTGATTATTATAGAAATAATTGTAAAAATCCCTTTAAGGGTATTATGTATGTAATGTAAATAAATAAATAATATATGGTGAAATTTATTATATGATAAAAATTATTTAAAATAAAGTTTATGAGATTTTATAATTTTATAAAAGTCTGTTTGAGAGTTTTATTTTTCCTTTTTATAATTCTTTAAAATTTTGTTCTCTATGTTTCTATTGTGTTTATTTTTCTACTTTATATGTGTGTATTATAATATCTTTATAAATAAAAGATTTTTCTTAATTTCTCTTAAAGGGATTTTTTTCTCTTAAAGGGATTTTTTATATAAAGGAATTTTTTTCTTCTATAGAAATCTGACACCTAGTGATCTTATCTGGCTACATTGTCCAATGTTAAATTATGCCCTTCTGGGGCTAGAGTGCCCAGTTTGAAGATCCAAAAACTTTCTCTTCTGGTTAGTTTCGTTATTGCTTCTGGGTCTTTATTATCAACAGAGTCTATAATGATGAGGGTCATTTTTGTATGATCCCTGTTGTGCTGAATATTATAATGTTTTGAAATGCTGTGTTGCATATAGCCATTTTTAATATTGTGCCGGTGTTTATTTAATCTGGAGTGCATCTCTTGTATTGTTCGACCCACATATTGTGTGCCGCATGGGCATTCTAGGAGATAAATTATGTATGTAGATTTACAGTTGAAGGTATATTTTATTGGGAATGTTTCCCCTGTGGTTTTGGAGGAAAAGGTTTTAGCTCCTTTTTTCATGATTTGACAGCAGAGACATTTAGATGCTGTACAAGGGTAACATCCCCATAGATTTGGATTGTCTATTTTAGTTATTTTTGGTTTTATGTATGTGTTGCTGGGTGCAACCATATTTCCTATATTCCTATTTTTCCTATATATAACCATTGGTTTTTGAGGTATATGGTCTGTTAGGATAGGGTCATTTTTCAAAATGAACCAATATTTGTTCATTAATTTTTCTATGTGGGTTCTTGGTTGGCAATATGTAGTGATTAAACTCCATTTTAAATATTTATTTTTTCTTTCTTTTTCCATTTTATTTTCTTGTTGAGGTTGTAAGCATTTTTCTTGATTGAGGTAATTTGTTTTTTTATAGGCATCTTGAATAAGTTTTTTTGGGTAGCCTTTTTCTAAAAACCGCTGCTTTAGAGTCTTGGATTCATTTTTGTAGTCTTCATCGGCCGTACAGTTTTTCCTAATTCTCCTGTATTGTCCGTATGGGATGTTGCGTATCCACCTTGGTAGGTGTCCGCTATTAAATTTAAGGTAGCTATTGACATCTACCGTCTTAAAGTGTGTGGATGTTGTAATATTACCAGTTCCATTACGGGTGATCTGTAGGTCCAGGTATTGGATGGTATGCTCTGAATAGTTAGATGTAAAGGAGAGACCCCAGCTGTTTCTGTTTATTTCTTTTATAAATTCTTTTGCTTCTATTAATGAACCTCTCCATATTATGAAGAGGTCATCTATAAAGCGACGGTATAGGGCTATATGTTCTCTGTATTTTGACTGTGCGATGGTGACGGATTCAAATGCACCCATAAATAAGTTAGCATAGCTTGGTGCGAATCGCGTCCCCATCGCACAGCCTTTAATTTGTCTGTAAAAAGACCCTTCAAATGAAAACACATTGTTCTCCAATATGAATGCTATTGCTGTTGTTATAAATTGTCTTTGAATTGGGGGGATTTCTTTATCTTTTTTCAGAGTTTCATCTATGACCTGTATGCCTTTATTATGTGCTATGTTGTTATACAGAGCACATACATCCAATGTAATTAAAATACTGTCCTTTTGAGGGGGTAAATTTAATAATTCTTTTATTAGTTGTGTTGAATCCTTTAAATATGAGTCCAGTTGGATTACATATTCTTGTAAGAACCTAGAGTGCCGGGGATCAGGAGGAATCAGCGGTCCTGAATCCGGACATCCCCTGCAACAAAGATTACGATAGGATCGCTACCAAGGCTCCAGACTCCCAATCCAGAAAAGATCGGAGGATCTATACAACTAACACCGAGGTTGTGCGAGGGCGCACAACCTCATCAGGTGAGCAAATTCTTATACCTATAAATTGTATACTAGACCCGCAGGTACTACTCATAGGCGCTACTTTTTTCTTTATAATGACTCAATGATAGGCAGAAATGAGAAGCAACAGTAGGCAAGAACACTGATTGTTCTTTTTAATTTAAATTAAACTGGTCAAATACACCATTGCCATCTCTTTCTTTAATTTGGTGCATCTTTCACTTACTGTGCACTGTTTGAAATGTATGTCTGCTGGGGCCTGGTGTACATTTTTATCATAATTTACTCCACTTTTGGGTATAAATTATGATGATTTTGATGGCCGACTTCATCATGCCCGGTCATGACTAAGCTCTGCCCCTTTTTTTAAAGCCTAGATATATGCAAAATATTTCAGACACAAACAGAAGAATACAGCACCACTCTGGAAGTGCTAAGATATTACAATGGTGCTCACAGAATAAACAAAAAAGCTCCTAAAACAAACTTGTATTGATATTGGTTAAAAGGGTACACCAAATATGTATATAACAAAAGGAGAAATGCGTCGGGTAAACACTCCCTTTTTTTGGTTGCTTCTGACATAGCCGGTCACCATGCATACCGGAAGGACAGTTCAGTGTTCATAACATCTAATACATATATTCATACAGTAACTAGGGGTATTTTAACAACCATCAAGACTGAGACAGATGATGGACTCCATTTGACAATGGACTCAGCACATAAGTTACTCTACCCAGATACCTATACATAGCACATTAGGACTGGGAGGGCTAAACATATAGGGATGTATTACGGCTGTGGTAACAGTGTTTATTATCTTTTTGGCACCTGAGCAGAAGGCCACTTTTTGTTTTAGGAATTTTTTTTATTATTCTGTGAGCCCAAGTATATGCCAGATTTAATCCAAATCTCTACATGGTGAATAACAGTGTCAGATTTTAGGACGTTTTATGTCATAATTCTGGTGAAAATTGCTTGACGAATTGGACCCAGTGTTTCCCCAGAGCCAAGTCTACAGAGAAGCTGAATTGCTGCTAGGACAAAAAAAACCTTCATTGTATTGCTGATGTCTTTTCCTTTAAAAGAGTGCACTCTAATGGAGGTGCAATGTTTTATCTGGAATTACCATTAGGTATAAGTCTTATCAATGTTATAGGGACTCTGTTAACATAAAATGAGGGCATCATTTAAATACATCATTGCCCCTGCTTATATTACTTCAATCTCCATCTCCCCCACTCTACTGGGAATGAAAGCTCTGGCTTCATAGAACCAGAGAAGGGTGGAGATAGTATCTAAACATGCAGGTGGAAAGGTGGATTTCAACTTTTAGCCACGTCATGATGCACAGAGTCCCTTTAAGTTTTGTGTAAACCTCCCAGTATAAAAACTATATTATAGTATTTATAAAGGGGCACTCACATGACCATATGACCCGCATGATTATCGGATCGCATCACACAGCGAAGCCGCACATTCTTCGGACAGGAGCATGTTAGCTGCATACAATCAAGAGTGTGTGGCCGGGTGATGCAATCCGATAATTGTGGGAGGTATATGGTCATGTGAGCACACCCTACAAGTGGTAGTTTTAGTTACATATGGCTGAAATAAATATTTTCTGAATAAAATGTGTTCCTCTAAAAAAGTAATTTTTGGTCTTTTATGTTTTGCTGGTACTATAATAAAAAAATACTGAAAATACTTTTTCATGTTCATCTGAGAGATCTATTTTGGAAATTGAGAGAAACATATTGCATTTTACCTTTGTTTAATAAACTTGGAAATACTACAGAACATTCTCTTCCACTTCCATTTATAAAGTCAGATAGAGCTTTAGATTAAAGCAAAAAAGGTTCTGTGACCTTGATACTGTCCCTAACCCAGTAAAGCAATATGTGCGTCCACAAAAAAATAAATAGCTTCTATGTAGCTGTTAAAATTGAGCTATTACATCTAACTGGATTACTTTCTTGGAGAAGGTTATGTTATATCTTACATTTTAATAATGATCTTACTTCTATGTGCTTTAGACTAGAGCTATAAAACATGTTAAGAATAATCGGTATTTTACAAGTTTTTAAGTGTCAAAACATATTTCTACAGTGGTAATTAAATTTTGACCCCCCCCCAACTAATTATGTTTATCAGCACAAATTGCAAACTTTTTGTTTTTTTGCAATAAACCGATCAGGAAAGAACAGTTTTAATTTCTTGACAGAGGTTTATCCACATTCAACCCAATATGCCACTTTTAATAACTACTGCAGTCTCAGAATTTTTACTACCCTGAATAGAATCCCACATAACAGCTTATATTTACAAATTAGATGTTAACTCAAGCACACCTAATGTGATTAATCCAGAGACTAAATAATCATGAGAAACAAAGAGATCACATAATTGGATGGATAAGGGTTTATTGACTGTGACATTTGTTTAAATAGTAAAAATATGGATAATAGAAATATTCGAAAATTTTTAATCCAGTCACCAGGATTTTCGTATATAACCTAAAGCCAGTGCTATACTGGCACTATCAGGCTGATTCTCTACATACCTGTAGTGGTCAGCTCGGATGTGTAGGTTTTGAAATCCAAAAATGTAAAGTTTATAAAATTAGCTGCTTGTTGAGTGGCAGTAGCAATGGAGCAGATCATATATTCATAGTTATCCCTTCCCCCTGTTAGAATTTGCATAAGTATTATACAAACTATTCACTTTGTCTGTTGCAGGACCTGTGTGAGGTCATACCCATGTGACCAGAAGAGGCGGGACCTCAGCCAACAAAGCTGGATACCAGGTCACATTGGTATGACCTCACCACAGCTCCTGCAACAAAGTGAATTGTTTGTATAATACTTATGTTAATTCTAACAGGGGGAGGGGATAACTATGAATATATTATCTGTTCCAGTGCAACTGTCACTCAACAAGCAGCTAATTTTATAAAATTTACGTTTTTGGATTTCAAAAAATAAACATCCGAGCTGACCACTACAGGTATGTAGAAAATCAGCCTGATAGTGCCAGTATAGCACTGGCTTTAGCTTATAGACGAAAAGCCTGGTGATTGGTTCCCTTTACTTTTATCAAGAACTTCCATTTATTGAAAGTACTCCAAAGCCACCACTTGCCCTGAAAAGATGTGTCTGACATTCTGAGGTCTCCTAGGATTGTATTCAACCTCTTTCAATCTTTCTTATGCAAATACAGCCTTAATTATGTCACAGTGAATGTCCTCATTATACATAACTATGGATAATCAGCCTCCAGTGGTAGAAAACAACCTTTTTAATAACACATTTACTAATACACTTGTGCTTATAGGTGTTGCCTATTACTAGGACAATGTCTTCTCATTAATCATGTTTGCACCTAATAAAATAAAAAACCTTATGCCCAGTTCCCATGCCAATGCGGTTCCAGTGGTGTTGACACTCGTTACAACATGGCTAACTTGAGTTTGTGAAGTCATATGAGCCCCATGCCCAGTCACCACCGATTTCTCCCTTTCTGCCTTCAGACACATAAGAAACTAATAGGAAGTTAGTGCTGCAACTGGCCAATCGCTTCTTGTGAATTACCTATATGTCCGAAGGTGGGAAGTGAGAAGCCGATGGTGATTGGGCACAGAGCTCATTTGTCGTCACAAGCTCACGTGAGCCCCGGGAAAGTGAGTGTGAACACAGCTAAAATCGTGTAGGCAGGTGAATATAAGCTTTTTTTATATTAATAGGGGCAAACAAGAGGAATGAGAAGGAGTTGTTCAAATAGTAGACAACCCCTTTAAAATAAAAATAAAAAAAATGGTTTAAAAATTATGCCTGTTTTGTGATGCAATGTTTCTCATAGAAGTGAATAGGTTCTTAAAATAATTCCATTAATAATACAAATCTGTTATCAAAATAGTTTGTCAGGACAATAATGGATTTAACCTTGGATCATATCTGAGACATTAAAAAATGGATCCAATATAACACTAATACAGATGTAATTCATGACATGCTTCCATAAGAATGAGACTATGCCACTTTTTTCTAGACTTCCTATGGCAGTTGTTTCTACAATTATGGGAAAAACCTTAACAGATTTGACAGGCTCAGTTTTAAAAAAAAATCAGTATTTTTGATGAAGCGTTGTGCAGTTTTGTACTATGCTTATATGATTAATTTTAGTTAGTTTTTCTCTACAAAACTAGTATTGAAGATACCATGTTTGTACGGTCTTCATTTGCTGGGTGTACCATGGGAAAAATTAGGTTTACTGTAGTCGTATTGTGTATTGTTATACTTTTTACAGAAAGTGGTAATAATTCTATTGTATTTGTTTAAACCGATTTCCAAATCCTAAAATAAGAGATAAGATTCATTTCCAGGATGTTTTGCTTGCTTTATTGTTGAGCAGAGGTGACTGCTTTATCTCTAACAAGCTTATCTTCACTCTCAAATACACTAATCCATATTTAAATGGAACTTCTACACTCACACATTTACTCATTAGCCAATGACTGACACTTCATGAACTTGAAGTAGCTAATCTAATTTCTGACTTAATTAAAAAGGAACTCAGTAATCCATGTAAATCAACTACATTGTAGCAATAAACACAATCTCAGGTGATTTTCAGCCACTGTTGTCCATTACTACTTATTACTTTACACTAAACAGGCACACGACTGCCTAAAGTCTTTAAGCTCCAGGTATAAATTAACAGTAACTTTCCTAAAAATAGTATGCCCCCGTATTGTCAGTGCCCAAAGTGAATGTCTACTCTTAAAGTAAATATGGAAACAGGAGAAAAACGAGTAATATGCTTCAGTGAAAATATTTTTTTATTTTTAATACTTTCATAAATGCTTTATATATTAAGAAGAATAATAGATACATCAATACAAATATAATACCACGGACCAAGAGGGTCCGTGGTATTATCTTTGTATTGTTGTATCTATTATTCTTCTTAATATATAAAGCATTTATGAAAGTATTAAAAATAAAAAAATATTTTCACTGAAGCATATTACTCGTTTTTCTCCTGTTTCCATTTCGTGGTATCGAGTAGCTTAGCATGCTGAGAAGTGGTTCCTGATTGGACCCTCTCAGCTGCTTTCTTGCAACTGTTAGACTTTATGTATTTAACACTTCTTAAAGTAAATATGTGTCATGTGAAAAAAAAATGCTATTAATATTATTAAAATACTGCCTGGCCACCTGATTGAAAGTTACGGCTACTGGGAGAAAATTAACTTTTTTCCCCCCAGGTGCTGCTTACTTTTTGTGGTGTGCACTGTGCATGCAGTGTTCATAGTCACTATACTATGATCGAAGGTTTTTCCTGGCACCAAAAAAGACTCCCAGCCACATTTGTGGACAACTTGCTTGCATAGATGTGCTGAAGAGCGAGCTGTTATATCAATGTCAGAAAGTGATTACAGCTAGCGCTCAGTATAGTGTATGACTGCAATTATTGGAAAGCTAGCGACTCTCAGGGGTATATGTTCACTTCTTCCCAGTAACCACGTTTTCAGTAAGATGACTAGGCAGCATTTTAACTATTTACACACAAATCGACCCCATATCTGCAGGTAAATAGTCATTTTTTTTCACAAGATAGGTTCCCTTTAAATATCTTTTTTTATATGTATGTACATTTTAGCTGCCCCTGTGTAATAACTTCCTACATACATACAGTGACTGAAACTTAGGTTATGTGACATAGAGCTTTTAAAATCCAAACTGAAGTAAAAAATAGGTGACAATTTTCAAAAAGTATTATACAACCTTCCTGACAAGGGTTTTGAGAGTAAAGGCCCTGTCACACACAGAGATAAATCTGCGGCAGATCTGTGGTTGCAGTGAAATTGTGGACAATCAGTGCCAGGTTTGTGGCTATGTACAAATGGAATAATATGTCCATGATTTCACTGCAACCACAGATCTGCCAAAGATTTATCTCTGTGTGTGACGGGGCCTTTAGGCACCAACTTCATCAGGTCAAAGAGATGTTTATAATTATAGCACAGTGAGCAGACAGTCCAGCACCACTGACTCCAATGAGAGTTAAATTAACAGCAGAAAAATCACTAGCCAAGGAGGAGAACTAGGACACTTAAATATGAGGTGCCAATCATAGGAAGCATAATGGCAAAATCACAAATAAGAAGAATGAGAAAAGCCACTCACCAAGATGAAATACAAAGTCCTTATTTTATACATTTAGACCATTTGGTACCTTCTAGCTACAATCTAACAAAGATTATTGTGAAATGAGTGTTTTGTAGAAAAATGCTCTATCATTGGGTGAAACGATCTTTGCGGAGTGCAAAAGATTATTGTTCTAGTGTTCTAGGTAGAGATAGGCTAATAAATGACTGCCAATCGGTAAATGGTTGCCAATCAGTGGTCATCTAATGCTGTCAGTTGGTCCATATAAACATACCTTATTATTTATTATGCTATGCTTCTATAGCACCACCATTCCACAGCGCTTCACAGACATGATTTTGTCCTATACCCTTAAGGGGGCTTTACACGCAATGACATCGCTTTCGAGATGTCGTTGGGGTCACGGAATTTGTGACGCACATCCGGCCTTGTTATCGATGTCATTGCGTGTGACACGTACGAGCAACCGCTAACGATGCAAACTACTCACCAAATCGTTGATTGTTGACACGTCGCCCATTTCCCAAATGTCGTTGCTGATTTTAGACTCAGGTTGTTCGTCGTTCCTGAGGTAGCACACATCGCTATGTGTGACACCCCAGAAACGACGAACAACACTGTACCTGCGTCCTCCGGCAACGAGGTGGGCGTGACTTTCATGCAGCTGCTCTCCACCCTTCCGCTTCTATTGGACGCCTGCCGTGTAACGTCGCTGTGACGGTGCACGAACAGCCCCCTTAGAAAAGAGGCTGTTCACCGGCCACAGCGACAACGCTAGGCAGGTAAGTATGTGTGACGGGTACTAGCGATTTTCTACGTCACGGGCAGCGATTTGCCCGTGACGCACAAACGACGGGGGCGGTTGCTTTCACGAGCGACATCGCTAGTGATATCACTGCGTGTAAATCAGCCTTTTCTTGAACATTTATTTTGTCCAATCTGGGAAAATATCTTTTAGTTTTAACATTCTGGCTGCCTTCTAATGCCACTAAAAGAGCTTAGTTTACTGCATAATGTTTAAACAATTAATTTAATAATAAATCAGCGAGCATTAATCTCTCTGGTACCTCCTATTAGGGCCAGCAGGCTCCTAAGTCAACTTGCAACTGTCAATCCATGCATGAGATGAGCTCAGATTATTATAAACATTACATTATCAGATTAAAAGGAATCTGTCATCAACATTTTTCCCACTTAATTTGAGAGCTGCCGAATGTAAGAAGAGACCCTTATTCCAGTGATGTATCACTTACTGGGCTGCTTAGTATAGTATTGACAAAATAATTGTTTTATCAGCAATAGATTATCATTTAAGGACTAGTAAACCTGCAGCCAAGTAGTCAAACATTAATGATACTGCCTACACCACTAATTTGCAGCATTCTGTGCACACTGTGCATGGACTACAACTGACAATCAGTGATGTGGGCAGGGTTATACAGCTCCAGATTCAGAGAACTGCAGATAAAATATTGATTTCATCAAAATTACAGCAAGCAGCACAATTAAGGGATAAAAGTGTCTGCCCCTGTAATATACTGTTCTCATATGAGGCAGCATGATCATAATGGGGAACATAAAGAAAGAGAAAAGCAAAGATATTGCTTTACTAAAATATTGAGGTTTAGACATTATATATTAGAACAGAACACACAGCAAACACTCATGGTCACTGAGAAGCGGATCTTACCTGTAATAAAAAGTATTTCCACTGATATATCGCTAACTGTTGTGCTTCTTGTTGATGAAAGGTCATCATTGTCCACAAAGGATACATTGTAAGGTACAGTAACAGCAACATAAAACGTTGCCAATAATATAAGCCAGTCCCAGGCAGCTTTAAAAGTGCTAAAATGTAAAATGATGAACTTTGTTTTTTTTGCATCTGAAACTTTATATTCAGGAATTGCTGGTTTATCTACAAAAACATTCTGTAAGACAAAAGAAGAGCAAAAAATAAGGATATTTGTGTTTGGCAACTGTGGAATATACATTATACTGTAGAATCATATAAATATATGCCGCCCGAGGGTAATTTCTTCTTGCTGTGTAAATGTTTGAATCTCCATAACACATAGGAAATAAACATAGATCCCAATGGACCTATCTTAAATTGATCAAAAATAGTATATAAAGTACAACATTTCCCTATCTCCTGCAGGCAGTTTCCTTAAAGTGTAACTGTCATTTTAATTTTTATTACATAAATCAAGAGTACACATGAAAATAAACAACTTTGTAATATATCTTATCAGACAGATTTGTTTCTTTCTCTGCCAGAATTGATCAGTCATTATCAAAATTCTTGATTCTAAGGTAAAATCTGCATTCAGTGAAGGCTGAGGGAGGAGCTAAATGGAGAGGGAGGAGCTAGAGGCAGAGCTCCGCCCCCCCTCTCTTCTATCTACATAGAATCTCAATAATAAAGTGATAGCTGTCAGCACAGATACACATAGGTGATAAATGCTAGGAAAGGAAAATGTAAAAAATCATTATTAGTAATATTCTCCATACTAAGTAAGGTAAGGTAACAAATAATAATATATGTATGGAATACTACATTAGGTGTGTCCAAAAAATAGACAAACTAGATGCTTTAAGTGTAGAAAGCAATGGTGTAAGCACATGAAGAAACATGCACGTAGACTGAATAATAACATATAATAATTTATTGAAAGATTAATTAAAATAGAAGGATGAGAAAATCTATAATAAACAAGTGGTCAAGAGGTAATACAGTGAGTAGCCAATAGGTGGCACCAGGCACTACCAGTTAAAAATGGTAAAAATTAGCTCATATAGTAACAGACAAAATTGTGTATATAAGTTACATTAAAAGCATACAGTGCCAAGTAGAGGGTATAAGAAAAGAAGTAGTAATAATAGTAGTAACGGCATACCAATATGAATGTGTAACTAGTGCAAAATAATCTGCATTAAAGGTGCAAAGCTAGTTATAAAGAATGTACCTGGTTAGAAGTTGCAATGCCCCCCACCCCGATGCTCGTTTCGGCATGCATGCCTTCTTCTTGTCCACTTGTTTTTTATGGATTTTCTCATTCTTCTATTTTAATTGATCTTTCAATGAATTATTATATTTTTATTATTCAGTCTACATGCGCGTTTTTTAATATGCTTATACCATAGAATCTCTTCGGTAACATCTGCCATCTTCTATCTCAGTAATAGGAGTCTTCACTAAATACAGATCTTATCTCAGATTTGAGAATTTTGATAATGACTGTTCAATTCTGGCAGAGAAAGAAGAAGATTTGTCTAATAACATATATAACAAAGTTGCTTATTTTAATGTGTTGTATTGATTTAGGAAATGGTTATGCTTTAAGGTCAGTAGCTGAGATTTCCTGTCAAAACGATTTTGTATTGTAAGTAAGATTCTCAGTCCTCTCTGCCTGCCTCTGGTATGTGAATGACCTGCCACCTTTGTTTAAAATTTCAGCAGTGATCTGTCATTCACAGACCGGAGATGGCAGAGAGGCTGGGGAATCACAGACAGGGAGGAAAAGACCCAGTATACAGTCCAGCCCCTGTGCACAATAATCTAATTAGTAGAAAACGTAAAATAGTGATTAAAGAACAACAAAGCATACACAAAAGGTATCATATTAATAAGTATTACAGTGACATTACAGCCATGTATTTACCTTACATTGCAAAATCATGCTGACAGGTTCTCTTTTCTTTAAGCAGATATG
The DNA here is from genome assembly GCF_048569485.1 of Anomaloglossus baeobatrachus. Taxonomy (NCBI): domain Eukaryota; kingdom Metazoa; phylum Chordata; class Amphibia; order Anura; family Aromobatidae; genus Anomaloglossus; species Anomaloglossus baeobatrachus. Next base: position 461,142,927 of record NC_134358.1, read on the forward strand.
CTATGCAGAACATGCTGTCAGATCTACCAACAGGAAGAACTGAGCAGTTTTAAATAACAGATTTGCTTTAAAATTTCACTTTTGCAAGCTGCTTTAGTTTCTATTGCGGTATGAGCTGAGAACGTCAGTTAAAGATATAGGCCCTAATTCATTAAGACTGGCGTTTCGTAAGCCAGAAGCAATAATGTCAAGGAGCATGGCACGTCTGATATAACAGGCAGCTCTGGTAGGGTCCAACTCCGTGAGATACAATATAATTGAACCAGCCTGGTTCAATGAATCAGCAGAAATAAGATGTGCCAAATTAATTAAGAGGCATATGTCACTTAACAAATTCAGCACATAATATCAGTGGCATATGTCTCATTGGGACTCACCAAAAATGTTACTCCAGTCTGGCATAAGAAACACGTCAGGTTTTGAAAAATTTGATGCCTGTCCCACCCATCACCTCCCCCAGCTCCACTCATTTTGGTAAGGCTTCACAAAAATGAAAATGCTAATAGTCACAAAAATCTGCTCAACTTCATGGTGAATAAATACTTAGCGACTTTTAAAAGTGTTTTAAGCCAGTTTTCTCATGTAAACACTTTCATAAATTGAGTTCTTAATGCTTAAATGATTAGGTTAAAATTTTTGGTACCTTTTATTTTTTGATAGGAATAAATATCTCTTGCTGGTTCTGTTAAAATAACAGTCTCAAGCAATGGCAACATATTTTTTGTCTGAAAATCTTTGCTGCCAAGTGCACTGTGTTGATTTGTGATCTACAGACTATACTTTGGTGTACAATGAATAGTCATGTTCCTGTACTCAGATGTGGTTTGTGACAATATTCTGCTGAATACAGTTTCTAGCAAATACAGTATATCACAAAAGTGAATACATTCCTCACATTTTTGCAAATATTTTATTATTAGGAAAGAGCAAACCCTAACGGTAACATTCTGGGTTTGTACCAGACAGCAGGTGGTCAAGGCTTGAACTTGGGCACTCCCTAGCCTAAAAATAGCAGCCCACAGCCACCCCAGAAAAGGCATATCCATTAGATGCACCAATTCTGGAGCTTTACCTAGCTGTTTCTGATTGCTCTGGTGCATTGGCAATTGAAGTAATATTTGTGGGGTTAATGTCAGCTGTGAAATAATAGCTGACATCGGGTCCAGGGGCTAGTAATGGATAGGTATCTATCAGAAACCTCCATTACTAACCTGGTAGGTATAGAGTTAAAAAACATATAGACACGGGGAAAGAGAGGTTAATTTGAATAAAAATTCCCCCAAATGCCCTCGTTGACCAATTTGTTACTTCAAAGTAGATCCTTGACGTTCCGATGTAATTTAATTGGAAAATAAAGTCTCCCTCACACTCAACTGTTCACGAATATAATTAGATCAAAATAAATCCTGGAAGTTCTGTCATAATTCAAAGTATAATGTCCCATACCATCCATCGATTCCTATGGAGCTTCCTTCTGAAAAGTGTCCAGGCCCGTAACTTATCACAATTCTATACATATTGCTGACCAGCAGTGACCTTTCGTGGCTTGTTCTTGTTTATGCTAAAACTTCCAGGATTTGTTTTAAAAAAATAAGTTGGAGAGCAATTGTGTGTTGGAGAGTAGAGTTGAGCGATGTTTGAGTCGAACGGTTCGCCAATTTCATGTTCGAATGATTTTGGGGGGTGTTCGAGTCATTCGACGAACTCGAACGATTTGCTTAAAGTTCGAGTTACGTTCAAGAATGGTTCGATCACCAAAAGTGTGGTTTTTCACCGTAAAGGCCCTGTCACACACAGAGAAAAATCTTTGGCAGATCTGTGGTTGCAGTGAAATCATGGACATTGTTCCATTTATACACAGCCACAAACCTGGCACTGGTTGTCCACAATTTCCCTGCAACCACAGATCTGCCGCAGATTTATCTCTGTGTGTGACAGGGCCTTAAGGCTATGTGCACACGTTGTGTATCTGCATGCGTCCTGCGTCCCCAGCACAATCCCTCTCTCTTTCCTACTCACCAATCACGGGTGCCTCGCTGCACGGCTGACACAAATCTCCGGCGGCTTTTCCTCTATTGAAAATGGCTGCTGCTTCATTATTCAATCAGGTATTCCCTGCCCACCAGCGCCCATGATTGGTTGCAGTAAGACACGCCCTCAAAATGAGTGACAGCTGTCTCACTGCAATCAATCACAGCCGCCAGCGGGCAGGTCTATATCGTATAGTAAAATAAATAAATAAGTAATAATTAAAAAAAAAATGCGGTTCCCCCCAATTTTGATACCAGCCAGGATAAAGTTACACGGCTGGAGGCTGGTATTGTCAGGATGTGGAGCGCCACGTTATGGAGAGCCCACCACCCTAACAATATCACCCAGCAGCCGCCCGGAATTGCCGCATCCATTAGATGCGACAGTCCCAGGACTCTACCCCGCTCATCCCGAATTTCCCTGGTGCGGTGGCAATCAGGGTAATAGCGGGGTTAATCATGACTAGCGTCTCGCTGAGACACCTTCCATAATTAACCTGTAAGTTAAAGTAAAGAAACACAGACAGCAAAAAATCCTTTATTTGGAATAAAAGACAAAAAAACACCTCATTTACCTCTTTATTAATCCCCAAACAACAATCCAGGTCCGAAGTAATCCACACGACACTGTCAGCTCTGCTACATGAAGATGACAGGGAGCGCTCTGTGTCCTCTCCATGCAGCACCTGAAGTGAGCCGCGCTGCCACCGGAGACTTCACTCTGCAATGCAGAGGTCAAGATAACAAAATATTCCTATGGTTCTCATTAGAGGCAGTGGCTCAATGGGTAGAGCTACTGCCTAGGGAGCATTAGTTCACGAGTTCAAGTCCCAGCCGCCTCGATATAGAATTTAATTAATTTTTAATTTTAAATTATAATTATTATTTATTTAAAATTATAATTTTATTTAATTTACTTTAATTATGCACTGAGGGGAGGAGCCGGACATCAGCTGTGAGCCGCGGGCCACATCTCTAAAATTGGAGCAGATCATGGAAGGAGGATGCATTGCTCTCTCCTCTCTCTTTTCTCTCTCTCCTCTCTTCTCTCTCTCTCTCTTCTCTCTCTCTCTGTCTCTCTCTTTTTCTCTCTCTCTTTTTCTCTCTTTTTGTCTCTCTCTTGTTCTCTCTTTTTCGCTCTTTCGCTCTCTTTTTCTCTCTTTCTCTATCTCTTTTTCTCTCTTTCACTCTTTTTTTCTCTCTTTTTCTCTTTTTTCTCTCTATCTTTCTCTCTCTTGGCCTGCTACAAGTGTACTGTTGGAACATGTGTTTAGCATGACAGGGGTGTGTGATCACAGACAGGTGCATCCACCTGTCTACAGGTAATGTGGAAAAACTTGCATTTATTGAAATTAACCAGGCATGGATCACACTGGACTTGTCTGTACCTTCGACTGACCAGACAGTTATACCAGCTGCACCCAGCTATTGGCATACTCTATTTGCCATTCACAATGTTTTGGGGCTTCCCAAAATAAATATAAATAAAAAACTAAAATAAAAAAGGCTTGACTACATCCTCCTCTGCCTCTTCCACCTACACTACCATGTCCACCTTAACCTCTTCCTTCAATTGTACCTCCTCCATCAGGTTCAGACAATTTTTTTTATTCTATCTAAATTCAATAATTTAACAACCCCCTCAAAAAGAAAACAAACAGAAAAAAAACAGTAATGGAACCTTCTCCCTCTCTTCTACCTACACCGCCAAATGCACTTCCACTTGGACCTCCACCTCCTGGGTGGACATTTTTTCCTCATGTTATTTTAAAGGGATTCTGAGTGCTCTGTGTCAACTGTGAAAACAGGCTCTGTAAAGACCTTTTTCAAAATTGATGCTCTGTAGGTAAATTCTGCCAAAGTTGTCTGTCTGGGACAACTCTGAAAACAAAGTCTGCAATGACCTTTTAAAACATTGAGCTCTGTGAAGGAATTCTGCTTATCTTCTCCATATAGGTGAACTCTGAAAATAGGCTCTGTAAGGGTTTTTTTTTTTTTTTAACTTCTTGCCCTGTTGTTAAACTCTGCTATTGTTGGCTCTCTGTGCCAACTCTAAAAACAGGCTCTGTAAGGGCTTTGTTGAAAACAATTCCTCTACCAGGTTCTGTAAAGGCACTTTTGAAAATTCTTACTCTGTGGGGTAACTCTTCCAAACTTTGTCCCAAACTGCCAGTCAGATCCATTATCCAATAAACAGCTTTTGAACTTCAACAGCTATAGTGTAAGGTACTGGAGCTGAAATTTTGATTCTGTGGGGTAACTGTGAAAACAGTTAGTGTCATAATCTGATGGGCATTCTCTTTCTCTCTATATACAAGCTATGTAATACTCTGCAATTTTTTGGGGTGCAAAGAATGTGTAGAGCATCAAATAAGGGACATGGCTGTGGTGCTGGTGGTGGAGCTGCTGCAGGGAGAGGACACGGTCGATCTGTACCTGCAACATGCCCAAATGAAACACCTTCCCCTGGTGGCACTCTGCACTCCACAACATCCAGCAGCACCATCTAATATGTTCTATATAATATGTTCCATATTGCTTGTCCAGATGTCTCCATGTACCGAGTGATGGATCTTCCACACTTAGTTCAAGTTCCTGGGCCTCAGCTTTTTCTGGCTCTCTTCTTAACCATGGCCCCAGTACAGACAACAAATAAAATAGAAACATTATCCCTTGCTATATAACTCAGCCATAGATGCCTGCTTTCAGCAATAATTAATTCAAACTAAATGCTTCAAGCCCCCGGGAAACTCAGTTAACAGCACCAGAAGAAGCCTAAAGGCAAAGTGGCTGAGACTGGCATTATCAATGCTAGCTAGCAAATCACCAACTTGATCCCTAATCCAACTACAAGTTTCTTAATGCAGCAGCTGTACTGTACTCTTCTGGAGTTTAAATTTTGGCTCTATATGGGGAACTTTGAAAACAGACTCTGAAGGGGCCTTTTTTAAAATTGTTGCTCTGTGGGTGAACTCTGCCAATCTTGGCTGTGTGTGTCAACGCTGAAAACAGGTAATGTAAGGGTCTTTTGTTAAACCTATTGCTCTGTGCTCTGTGAGGGAACTCTAACAATCTTTTCTGTGTAGATGAACTTGTAAAATAGGCACTTTATGGGCTTTTTTAAGGTTTGTTGCATTGTGGGGGAACGCTAACAATCTTAACTGTATGGGTGAACTTGGAATACCTGCTCTGTAGAGGCCTTTTTTAGCATTGTTACTCTGTGGGAGAACTCTACCAATCTTGACTGTGAGTGAACTGGGAAAAGAAGCCCTGGAGGGGCCTTTTTGAGAATTGTTGCTTTGTGGGGGAACTCTAACAATCTTGACTATGTAGGTGAATTGGAAAATTGGCTATGTAGGGATCTTTTTGAGAATTGTTGCTCTGTATGGGAGCTCTTAAACCATTCTCTGTGGGGGCACGCTTAAAATTTTAAGTTTATTTACTTCCTATGTAACCATGATTGCTATGGTAATAGAACCCATTTATTTAATTTCTCTATCCACATTTGTTTGCAGGGCAAATGTAGCCCTTACTACAACCATTTTACAGGACACAAGTTTGTATGTCCATTGACCTATATGAAGTTTGGCGTTCTGGGTCAAGTTCGGGTCCCAAACCAAACTTTTTTAAAGTTTGGCTGAACCTGCCAAATTCGAACATCCACAGGTCAGCTAATCACTATGTTCAATATGCAGCAGTGCTGGTGAGGATTTTGTATTTATATGCTTCTTTCCAGTAGGTGTCATTAAGTCATTTTTTTAACAAATCTATCTACATGGACAAGTATTTTTTCACTCATGTTAGATTAATGGGGTATTTATAAGATATAAATGGTTGAACTTGTGGAACTTATTTGGTCTTATTTTAACACATTAAATATGTAGCTTTGTATAATAGTTTATAACAGCATAAATTATACAGTATATTAAAAGAGAAATACAAAAATATCATGTCTGGTTTTCTCTAGTTTAAAAAATGTTTACTAGTTTGCCAGTACTGTACATTAAATGCTGTTATGCCTATGGAGATAGAGACTTTTGTGCAAACTAGCCCAAATGATATAGGAAGAAAACAAGTAAAATTAGATTTGTTGCTCAGCTATGTGTCACCAAATAATGACCATATTTTTTTCACACACTGAAAGATAGAAACATCATTATGACAGGCAAGTGCAATATTGCCCACATTTAGCCTATGGGAATTGTTTTTAGGATTGTACGTGTGTTGGCATGAAATTGTCAAAAGGGACTGCATTTCTCCTGCTGGAGATGTAACTGTCTGCTCATTGTTATTTTCTTGTATTTTCTACTTTTTTGTTGAAGCAAATGTCAACTCAATACATTATCTACGTAGTCATACTTCTTTCCTTCATTAATCCCAATAAACAATTTGTGTTTTAATTGGCACTATACAGCATCACATTGAAAGAAATACTGACATCTTGAAAAATATTTTTGAAAGCTAAGAAAATACCAGGCCTTTTAACATCCATCTTGTAATGTAGAAGCCTTACATTTTAAAAATAGTGTCAGTGATACGGTAAAAGATTTCCCATTAATTTAATGTCACTGCCACATTATTCCATAATAAATCACAATAATAAAATACTTATTAATACGTATTTCATTATAATGCCAAAACTGATATAGTAATATACACTAAATTAATGTAAGGCCCGTGTCAGTACGCAATTTTTTTTGGAAAAGCAACTGCCATCATCATTAATTACCATTGAGTTGATTACCCATCAAGAAGTAGAAGTCAAGAAAGAGCAATACACTACTGATTTAAGTTAAGCAGTTTTGCATGAAACACAGCTATATTTTATATATATATTTTTATATATATATGTATATATATATATATATATATATACTGCATATATACAGTATATAAATGCAGATATATATATATATATATATATATATATATATATACAGTGCCTACAAGTAGTATTCAACCCCCTGCAGAGGTTTACACATTCGGAATTAACTTGGCATTGTGACATTTGGACTGTAGATCAGCCTGGAAGTGTGAAATGCACTGCAGCAAAAAAGAATGTTATTTCTTTATTTATTTATTTTTTTTAAATGGTGAAACGTTTATTCAGAGGGTCATTTATTATTCAACCCCTCAAACCACCAGAATTCTGTTTGGTCCCCTAAAGTATTAAGAAGTATTCCAGGCACAAAGAACAATGAGCTTCACATGTTTGGATTAATTATCTCTTTTTCCAGCATTTTCTGACTAATTAAGACCCTCCCCAAACTTGTGAACAGCACTCATACTTTGTCAACATGGGAAAGACAAAGGAGCATTCCAAGGCCATCAGAGACAAGATCGTGGAGGGTCACAAGGCTGGCAAGGGGTACAAAACCCTTTCCAAGGAGTTGGGCCTACCTGTCTCCACTGTTGGGAGCATCATCCGGAAGTGGAAGGCTCATGGAACTATTGTTAGCCTTCCACGTCTTGGACAGCCTTTGAGAGTTTCCACCCGTGCCGAGGCCAGGATTGTCCGAAGAGTCAAGGCTAACCCAAGGACAACAAAGAAGGAGCTCCGGGAAGATCTCATGGCAGTGGGGACATTGGTTTCAGTCAATACCATAAGTAACGTACTCCACCGCAATGGTCTCCGTTCCAGACGAGTCCGTAAGGTACCTTTACTTTCAAAGCGTCATGTCAAGGCTCGTCTACAGTTTGCTCATGATCACTTGGAGGTCTCTGAGACAGACTGGTTCAAAGTTCTCTGGTCTGATGAGACCAAGATCGAGATCTTTGGTGCCAACCACACACGTGACGTTTGGAGACTGGATGGCACTGCATACGACCCCAAGAATACCATCCCTACAGTCAAGCATGGTGGTGGCAGCATCATGCTGTGGGGCTGTTTCTCAGCCAAGGGGCCTGGTCATCTGGTCCGCATCCATGGGAAGATGGATAGCATGGCCTACATGGAGATTTTGGCCAAGAACCTCCACTCCTCCATCAAGGATCTTAAGATGGGTCGTCATTTCATCTTCCAACAAGACAATGACCCAAAGCACACAGCCAAGAAAACCAAGGCCTGGTTCAAGAGGGAAAAAATCAAGGTGTTGCAGTGGCCTAGTCAGTCTCCTGACCTTCACCCAATTGAAAACTTGTGGAAGGAGCTCAAGATTAAAGTCCACATGAGACACCCAAAGAACCTAGATAACTTGGAGAAGATCTGCATGAAGGAGTGGGCCAAGATAACTCCAGAGACCTGTGCCAGCCTGATCAGGTCTTATAAAAGACGATTATTAGCTGTAATTGTAAACAAGGGTTATTCCACAAAATATTAAACCTAGGGGTTGAATAATAATTGACCCACACTTTTATGTTGAAAATTTATTAAAATTTAACTGAGCAACATAACTTGTTGGTTTGTAAGATTTATGCATCTGTTAATAAATGCTGCTCTTGTTTGAAGTTTGCAGGCTCTAACTTATTTGCATCTTATCAAACCTGCTAAATCTGCAGGGGGTTGAATACTACTTGTAGGCACTGTATATATATACAGTATATAAATGTAGATATATATATATATATATATATATATATATACATATATATATATATATATATATATACAGTATATATACAGTATATATATTTTTGAGAGTTCTAAAACAGTGCAAAAGCTTAAATCTGCAATGCGAGTAAAAAAACGGACAGTAATATATATATATATACATATACTGTATATACACAGTATATATATATATATATATATATATATAAATATATATATGTATATATATATATATATATATATATATATATATATATATATAAAAGTTTTTTCACTCAGATTGCAGATATAAACTTTTGCACTGTTCTAGAGCTCTCAAAAGTGTGGGACACAGAAATCCTTATTCTACTTCCCTTTATTATTTTTTTTGAATGAGCACATGCTCCAATTCCCTCCACATAATCTTCAGTAAATGGAGCCAAGGGTCTAAAATGAATACAATATATCTCCAAATAAATTATTTAGTAGGGAATATAAAATAACAGGCGTTTCTGTCTTGTGTGAAAAACCTACCATTAAAATGGGGAGCCCAAAAAGATTTTTGCTATTTTGCTAAGGATACCCTCTCTTCAATGTATGTCATTTTCCCAATGGATGACTTCATAATACTTTTGGTGGTTATATCAAAAGTTTTCATCATGCTACTGTAATGATGACAGCAACATCTCAACTGGAAATGAATCTTAAAAAAATACTGTTTGTGTGAGAGATTATCCTCTTGGGTATTAATGTGCAGCACATTATGAGTCGACCATAATATAAATATTGAGTTCTTACTTTATTAAGCTTTAATTTGTTCTTTTCCCTCCTTTGTAGGTGACCCGAGATGTGATAAAGGACAGCCCGACTCCGTCTCCTTGCTGCCTCAAAATGTGACCCTGCTTTTCCTCTGCTTCTGTATTTTTCTGTAGAACAAAAGTAACAAGCAATTAAATATCACCACATGCAACTTTAACCTTTTGCAGCTGAACGTCTATGACTCTGTTTAACTTGTAATAAAATATAATGACTGACTTCACAATTGCTCTTACAGGAAAACGAGATTCGGGAATTCTGAAAATAAATTAATTGGGTTTCTTAAAAATTCTGAAGAAATATTTCAGTCCTCAGGTAAGGGGCTAATTTTAAGACCATTTTGGTAATCTAATTTTACATTAGTAATATTTAAATTGAAAGGGCCTGGAATAGCTGTGATAGAAACATTTATTACACTTTCAGATTTTTGTGTGTCAGTATAGGAACACATTTCAGTTCTACATAATGCTCACCCTTGCATATAGCTTTAGCACAGAAACTTGTGAGCTCAAATCATATTCTTAAAGAAAACCTACAGAATCTTTAGCTGAGACATATTTTTAAAGAGCACACATCACTCCTTCGAAAGCTTTATAAATTTAAGGGGTCTCTGTGAGTAGGTTTCTGTAATGTAATTTGAAGACAGCATGCTGCTAAAGTTGAAACATAAAATTCAGCTCTGCCTCTGTTTTCTCATAGTCTTTTTTTGTTTACCGACTATGTTAGCTTAAGCCTCTTATCTTTGTCATTAGTGGGTCTCAGTGACCTTTCAGTTGTAGTCTGACTCCGCCCCCTTCTGTGATTAACGACTTCTGTCTATGGAAATGTACACTGAAAGCCTGGTGGGGCCTGTGGCAGCTCTCCCAGCACTACTACATACAAAATCTAAAATCGTTCACTTTGCCAGAACAGCTGCAGCCATTAACCTAAGTGATACATCATTGAACTCAGGGCCTCTTTGCCTACATCATGATTCTATCAGATGAGGTAGCAAAAGGCTGCTGACAGATTCCCTTTGAGAGAGACCAAAATATATATATATATATATATATATATATACACACAGTATATCTTGCTGGACCAAGCTGTACATTTATTAAGAAATACTAAAACACTAAAACAATCTTCTGTGACTTAGTGACAATAGCTCTCACTCTTTAAGAAAAGGAAACTGACATTGGCTGAATTGGGCTTTCTGCTGTCTCATTATTTTGATAGCTGTGTCAGACTTACGGCTTCTGAGCTGGGAGATTGCACTATGTAAGGGCTGACTGTGTGTTTAAATTCTCCTTAAGGACATGTGATGTATATTTTCATCACAGGTCATGTATGTGGTTTATGAAGCTGATTCGAGAACGGAGTCCAGACAGAGGAGATGTCAGCCGTTGTAGCAGCAGAGACCAAAGGAAGCTCTGATTGCTGTTTAACAATTTCAATGCTGCTGTCAATTATTGACAACAACATTTCCAGAGGACCTTTCACCAATTTCAGCATACTAAACTGGCCTCTCCATGTAATAGTGACTGCAGAACTGAATAAAATTTAATTTTCATTTTCTTATTTCTCCTATCCATTAGCTTGTAAAGTTTAGGTTATAATGTATGTGAAATTCAAATGGGTGTTACCAAAGATTTGCCTCTGGGCATACAGTATACTTTGCCCCATTCATGAGGTTCACCAATAAGCAGGCAGGAGGAACAAACTTGGGAAAAAGAATGTGCCCTCCTCTCCTCACTGATTTTTGCACCTACTGTGTAGATATACAGTAGAAAAACATCTCCCAATGATCAAGGAGCAATTTCCTGATGAACAATGTTTTTTCCAACATTATGAAACACATACCATGTCACAAGGTAAAAGTGATAAAAAAGTGGCTTGGTAAACAAAACATTGAAATTTTGGGTCCCCAGATTTTAATTAAGAACTAGAGTTGAGCGCGGTTCGCGGTTCGTGGTTCTCCAGTTCGAGGCTCGAGTGATTTTTGGGGGTGTTCTAGATCGAACTAGAACTCGAGCTTTTTTGCAAAAGCTCGATAGTTCTAGAAACGTTCGAGAACGGTTCTAGCAGCAAAAAGCAGGGCTTTTTACAGCTACAGTGTGCAGGAGCCATCGCTGGCAGCCTGCCACAAGCTGGTAACCAAGATAAACATCGGGTATCCAAGCAAAGCGCTTTGGTTAGTAACCCGATGTTTATCCTAGTTACGTGCAGGAAGCCCACACTTCCCCGCTCAGCTTGCTCCGCCCCCTCCTGCCCACGGCATGTATTGTACACATACATACATACACACACACACACACACACTCTGCACACATGGTCCCGCTCGGCTTACCTGCGGTGATGAAGTCCCGCCATCCCGACCTCAGCGCTGTCACTGTCCTCCATGGCCGCCGCTTGTCACACCACCTCTCGCTTCCGACCCGAGACTGACTAGCGGTGACGTCACGGGCCTCTCGCGAGACTTGGTGTGAAGGCTCCGGTCATTGAACTCAGTGACAGGTGCTGTCGGCAGTGCAGGAGATCAGTGCAGGTAATGTACCTCGCTGACAGCAGCACTTGTCATCCCCTGCAGTGACCTGGGCTGACCCATTGATGTTAGCTCAGGTCACTGCACTGCTCTCCCAGCCAATGGGGAACATCCTGCTCTTCATTGACTGGGACAGTGTGGATCGTCATGGCAACCCCTTGGATTACACCAGACCTGGATTTGTTTTTTTTTCTAATAAATTGGTTAAAGAGGGAATGTTTTGGGGAGTGTTTTTTCAAATAAAAATGTGTTTGTCGTCTATTTTTTTTTATTACTGACTGGGTTGGTGATGTCGGGTATCTGATAGACGCCTGACCTCACCAACCCCAGGGCTTGATGCCAGGTGACATTACACATCTGGTATTAACCCCATATATTACCCCGTTTGCCACCGCACCAGGGCGCGGGATGAGCTGGGGCGAAGCACCAGGATTGGCGCATCTAATGGATGCGCCACTTCTGGGGCGGCTGCGGCCTGCTATTTTTAGGCTGGGGAGAGTCCAATAACCATGGACCTCCCTAGTCTGAGAATATCAGGCCCCAGCTGTCTGCTTTACCTTGGCTGGTGATCCAATTTTGGGGGGACCCCTACGTGTTTTTTTTTTAAATTATTTATTTAATTTAAAATAACAGCGTGGGGTGCCCTCAGTTTTGGATTACCAGCCAAGGTGAGGTTGCCAGCTGTGGTCTGCAGGCTGCAGCCATCTGCTTTACCCTAGCTGGCTACAAAACTAGGGGGAATCCTACGTCATTTTTTTTTTCATTTTTTTTTGGCTAAATACAAAGCTAAGCACCCCTTAGTGTCACATGAAAGGCACCAAAGGATGCTCCACTTTTTCTCCACTTTTTCTCCATTTTTTCTCCACTTTTTCTCCACTTATTCTCCACTTATTCTCCACTTATTCTCCACTTTTTTCTCCATTTTTTCTCCACTTATTCTCCATTTTTTCTCCACTTATTCTCCACTTTTTCTCCACTTTTTCTCCACTTATTCTCCACTTATTCTCCACTTATTCTCCACTTTTTCTCCATTTTTTTCTCCATTTTTTCTCCACTTATTCTCCACTTTTTCTCCACTTTTTCTCCACTTTTTCTACATTTTTTCTCCACTTTTTCTCCACTTTTTCTACATTTTTACTCCACTTTTTCTCCACTTTTTCTCCACTTTTTCTCCACTTTTTCTCCACTTCTTCTCCACTTTTTCTCCACTTTTTCTCCACTTATTCTCCACTTTTTCTCCACTTATTCTCCACTTTTTCTCCACTTATTCTCCACTTTTTCCTCCACTTTTTCTCCACTTATTCTCCACTTTTTCCTCCACTTTTTCTCCACTTTTTCTCCACTTTTTCTACATTTTTTCTCCACTTTTTCTCCACTTTTTCTCCACTTTTTCTCCACTTTTTCTCCATTTTTTTCTCCATTTTTTCTCCACTTTTTCTCCACTTTTTCTCCACTTTTTCTCCACTTTTTCTCCATTTTTTTCTCCATTTTTTCTCCACTTCTTCTCCACTTTTTCTCCACTTTTTCTCCACTTTTTCTCCATTTTTTTCTCCATTTTTTCTCCACTTATTCTCCACTTTTTCTCCACTTTTTCTCCACTTTTTCTACATTTTTTCTCCACTTTTTCTCCACTTTTTCTACATTTTTTCTCCACTTTTTCTCCACTTTTTCTCCACTTTTTCTACATTTTTTCTCCACTTTTTCTCCACTTTTTCTACATTTTTTCTCCACTTTTTCTCCACTTTTTCTCCACTTTTTCTACATTTTTTCTCCACTTTTTCTCTACTTTTTCTATGGTCGGTCTACCCATTAGCTCTGCCATGCATACTGTAGCTCTACACCTACTGCACATGTTACTTTATGATTGACATCTCTTTCGTACCAGAGCTGTCTAAGCCTACTCTGACCCCATATTTGTCATTACTATATTGTCCTTGTACTGTATTATGACATTTGTATCATGTGTTTCATTCCTTGCTGTGTTGCAATTTTTTTGCTGCATCCCAATTGTACCTCTACATTGTTCGAGTTTATGTTATTGTTCTCTCACTCTTATGTGATACTGATTATTGTCATTTTTCATGATTACATGCAGATAAGTCCAATCTGACGAAGGCTCAGGCCGAAACGTCATTTGTAACTTGTTTTGGACAAAAACATATATGCTTATGAAAAATTTTTTTTCTTAATACCGACCAATAAAGAGTGATTTTGCATTACTATCCGTTGTGACTTACTGACTTAGTCTGGGAGATTTAGAGTGCCGAGGTTAATCACTAATTTTATCTATTATTTCCTCTGAGCACCTATATACCAGTGAGCAGAGCTTCCTCTACAGTAGTTCTCCTGATTAGGCATGCCCTTACCTCATGAGCAGGGCATTGCAGCTTTGGTAGCAACCATTACGACATGGACTCTGCTGCTGTGGACCCGAGAAGAGTGAGTGCAGATTCATTGCACCCACACTCCTCACATGAAGGGTCCGCACTCCTAGAAAATGGGGGATACGTTCCCTGAGTGTCTCCCCCCCATATTCTAGACGGTCCAGAGTCGTCGTGGGACCCCTTTATTTTTTTTCTTACAATAAATTGGTGAAAGAGGAAATGTTTTGGGGACTGTTTTTTCAAATAAATTTCTTTTGTCGATTTTTTTTTTTTTTGTTAGTACTGACAGTTTATGATGTTGGGTATCTAATAGACGCCATGACATCACAAACTGCTGGGCTTGATCTCAGGTGACTTTACAGCTAGTATCAACCCGATTTATTACCCCGTTTGCCACTGCACCAGGGCATGGGATGAGCTGGGGTGAAGCACCAGGATTGGCGCATCTAGTGGATGCGCCACGTCTGGGGTGCCTGCGGCCTGCTATTTTTAGGCTGTGAAGGCCCAATAACTATGGACCTTCCCACCCTGAGAATACCAGACCACAGCTGTCCGCTTTACCTTGGCTGGTGATCCAAATTGGGGGGGACCCTACTTTTATTGTGTAATTATTAATATTTATAAAATAATTATAAAAAAGAGCCTGAGGGGACCTCCACATTGGATCCCCAACCACGGTAAAGCTGCCAGCTGTGGTTTTCAGGCTACAGCCGTCTGCTTTACCCTAGCTGGCTATCAAAAATGGGGGGACCCAACGTCATTTTTTTTTTTAACTATTTTTTAAATAGAAAAAATTAATGGGCTTCCCTGTATTTTGATTGCCAACCAAGGTAACGGCAGGCAGATGGGGGTGGCAACCCATAGCTGTCTGCTTTATCTGCGCTGAGAATCAAAAATACCGCGGAGCGCTACGTCATTTTTTTAAAGATTTATTTTTACAGCACTGTGATGTCCAGCAATCAAAATACAGGGAAGCCCATTTTGTTTTTAGTTATTTAAATAAATAATTAAAAAAAATATATATGGGCTCCTGCTGCATTTTTTGTATTGCTAGCTAAGGGTAATCCAAGCAGCTACTGGCTGCTAACCCCCACTGCTTGATGTTACCTTCAATGGCAATGGAAAATCCAGGGAAGCATTTTTTATTTTTTTTGCCAAAAAACTACAAAAAAAGGACGTGAGCTTCGCCATATTTTTGTATGCTAGCCAGGTATAGCAGGCAGGTGCTGGAAGAGTTGGATACAGTGCCAGAAGATGGCGCTTCTATGAAAATGCCATTTTATGAGGCGGCTGCAGACTGCAATTCGCAGCAGTGGGGCCCAGAAAGCTAAGGCCAACCTGTGCTGCGGATTCCAATCCCCAGCTGCCTAGTTGTGAAATTCATGAAATAATAAAAAAAGGGCTTCCCTTTATTTTTGGTTCTCAGCCGGGTACAAATAGGCAACTGGGGGTTGGGGGCAGCCATACCTGCCTGCTGTACCTGGCTAGCATACAAAAATATGGCGAAGCCCACATAATTTTTTCAGGGGGCAAAAAACTTCTGCATACAGTCCTGGATGGAGTACGCTGAGCCTTGTAGTTCTGCAGCTGCTGTCTGTCTGGAGAAGAGCAGACAGCAGCTGCAGAACTACAAGGCTCAGCATACTCCATCCAGGACTGTATGCAGAATTTTTTTGCCCACCAAAAAAATGACGTGGGCTTCGCCATATTTTTGTATGCTAGCCAGGTACAGCAGGCAGCCACGGGCTGCCTCCAACCCCCAGTTGCCTATTTGTACCCGGCTGGGAACCAAAAATATAGGGAAACCCGTTTTTTTTTAATTATTTCACTTATTTCATGAAATAATTAAAAAACAAATGACGTGGGCTTCGCCCCATTTTTGTGTCCAGCCGGGTACAACTAGGCAGCTGGGGATTGGAATCCGCAGCACAGGCTAACCCGAGGTTTCTGGGCGCCTCTGCTGCGGATTTCAGTCCACAGCCGTCCCAGAAAATGGCGCTCTCATAGAAGCGCCATCATCTGGCGCTGTATCCAACTCTTCCAACAGCCCTGGAGCCGGGTGGCTTGTTGGGTAATCATGAGTTAATACTGGCTTTGTTTTACTAGCCAGTATTAAGCCAGAGATTCTTAATGTCAGGCACGTTTGACCCGGCCATTAAGAATCTCCAATAAAGGGTTAAAAAAAAACACCACACAGAGAAAAAATACTTTAATAGAAATAAATACACAGACACACTTAGAGACGCCATCTTTATTACCCCCTGTCAGCCCTCCACGATCCTGCTCTTCTGTCTTCTTTCTAGTGTAGTAGTAGTGACGATTGTAGTGAGGAAGGATGAGGTTCACCAGCTCATCACTTGGGGCTGGGGAACCTCATCCTCACTACAATCCTCACTACAATCCTCACTAGTGTAGTAGTAGTGACGATTGTAGTGAGGAAGGATGAGGTTCACCAGCTCATCACTTGGGGCTGGGGAACCTCATCCTCACTACAATCCTCACTACAATCCTCACTAGTGTAGTAGTAGTGACGATTGTAGTGAGGAAGGATGAGGTTCACCAGCTCATCACTTGGGGCTGGGGAACCTCATCCTCACTACAATGCTCACTACAATCGTGCAGCCTTCACTCCGTGAGTGATCAGTGCTGGCTGTCAGCGGTAACAGCGGTACCGCTGACAGACGCGTTACCATAGCAATGGTGCTCTCGGAGCCGCGGTTAGCGGTGACGTCACCGCTAACTGCGTTGCTATGGCAACGGTGATCTCCGTTAATGACCGGCTGTGTCAGCCGGTCCCTAACGGAACGGGGAGTCGACCGTGTGGTAGTGCATGTCACCGGTACACGGCGATACACATATGTGCACCGTATACCGGAGAGATGCACTCGCAGGTCCTACATGACGTGTCATAGTCATGTGACCAGTCTGTAGCCAATGAGATAATAGCCACGTGACTGGTCACATGGCTATTTTGACGTCACGATAGGTCCTGCATCTCTGCTGGCAGTGCCGGTCGCCGGGAGGATTCAGCGATCATCGGATGGAATAGCGGCAGGAGACAGAGTGCAGAAGGGATCGCGGGGACCGGTAAGTGTTATGGCAATGTTTATTAACTGTTTGTGTACATTTATCATGCATTTTTATGTGTTTGTTATTGCCTCCCATTATAGCCTATACGTTCGAGTTCGGTTCGTCGAACGTTCGACGAACTGAACTCGAACGGGACCTCCGTTCGGCGAACCGCCTCGAGCCGAACCGGGACCAGTTCGCTCATCTCTATTAAGAACCTGTGGTCAATCCTCAAAAAGTGGATCGACAAACAAAAATGCAGAAATTATAATAAACTCCCAGCACTGACTGGGCAAGATTGGGTTGACATATTTAACCTAGAAGCTGATATCAAATTGCAAAAGTTTTGAAAAATAAGGGCCAACACTAAAGGCTGCTTTACACACAGCGACATCGCTAGCGATGTTGGTGGTGAAAGCACCCACCCCCGTTGGTTGTGCATCAAGGGCAAATTGCTGCCCGTGCGCACAACATCGCTAGGACCCGTCACCCGGACTTACCTGCCTAGCGACGTCGCTGTGACCGGCGAACCGCCTTCTTTCTAAGGGGGCGGTCCATGCGGAATCACAGCGACGTCACACGGCAGCTGTCCAATAGAAGCATGGGGGGCGGAGAGCAGCTGAAGGTAAGACACGCCCACCTCGTTGCCAGAGGACGCAGGTACGGTGTTTTTCGTCATTCCTGCGGTGTCACACATAGCGATGTGTGCTGCCGCAGGAACGACAAACAAACTGCGTCCTGCAACAGCAACGATATTTGGGATTTGAACGACGTGTCAACGATCAATGATAAGGTGAGTAATTTTGATCATTAACAGTCGTTCCTGCATTTCACACGCAACAACGTCGCTAACGAGGCCGGATGTGTGTCACAAATTCCATGACCCCAACGACATCTCGTTAGCGATGTCGTTGCGTGTAAAGCCCCCTTAAATATATTGATTTTTGCATATGTAGTTGTCAATAAAAGTTGAAAATCCTACAAAAAGCATATTATTGTCCTTCAGTAACCGTAGAAACATCTGAATAAAAGATCTATAAACACTGACGCATCAAACTTTGTGAAAACCAAAATTTGTGTCAGTCTCAAAACACTTAACCACAACATTAGACTGTTTCCTTTGCCTCTCTTGAGATACTTTTACACCTGCCCTGTGTAAAACTATATACTAACCACTACCTGCTACTATCAATAGCACTGACAGAAGAGAGGGGGAGCTGTAGAACTATCAGAAGTAGCAGTGATGACTTAGCTGGATACAAAATTTAGGACTGCACTCAGACTAGCATATAGCATTTGATGTGAGAGCATCAGATGCGATAATCTAATGACGCATGGCTCAAACTGTGCTGTGAGTATGAGCCAAGTGTCATTCTACTGTGCTCAGATCCTCTTGCAAGAATTGGAGCACAGTTGAGGAGGAAAGAATAATCTCTCCATCGTCTGCATTGCCTGTCTCTACGTATATTGGTTTGCAGTCCAATGTTTCACAAACATCCTTAGACTTGTATAGGTGCTAGTGAGCCTAGATACACTGCCAATAGCAGAATGCTGCAGCTTTTTGCTCATGCCAAATCAGCATGAGAAAAAAAATGTGCACTGACCCATTGTGAGGTATATGGCATATCGATACATGACACTCAACTGCCAGTCATTCATATTTTCACACATCCTGACCTGCAGCAAGAATTCACTCTAGTTAGGATAGAAATCCAATACCATTATTTGGAACAAACGGCAGGGGACAAAGTTAATTATAGCAAGGAAGCAGCCTTGCCAAAATCAGATCCCCAGGTGACAAAAGTAATTCAGTTAAGGAAGTGGGGCATTTGGCATTCAGCCTGTCTCCGGGGTAAAAAGTTACAATATTGGGAAGTGCATAGCTCCCACAAATATGGCAGTCATATTTCTGGTCTCAGGATTCTGGGACGTATGTCACATATATTTTGCCTTAACTGTGGGACGTGCATATCAGCCAATAATTAATAAGACAATAGGCACATTATGTTTCCTAGTTATTGATCAATAAAATCATAACAAGGAACATGATGGTAATATATTCAGAGGCAGAGATATTGGGAAAACTCCCATTTCATAATTCTCAAAAACCTGAAGGTACATCCCATGTCCAACCCTGTCATAGGTCAACAGGTGGGAGGTATGTGGGAGGTACATGGGTTTATAAAAACGGAAGCAGCCATTATGGAAGGAATTCTTCTCAGAGAGGTTATGTCCAGTAAACATGTGGGGAATCCAAAGGAGACCAGTGGCTCCACAGCACCTCCCCTGTTCCGAGCCACCACTAAGACCTAATCATAAGCAACAAAGAAAAGGTAACTGATTCATCTGCATATCTGCTTGCAACTACAGCTTACTCATAACTGCATTTCTGACCATAGTATTTGTAAATTTATCTAGTACATTTTTTATTATCTAGTGTTTGCTTACGGCAATTAAATATATAATTTAATCCTGGGTTGTTCTTTTATCTCGATCCACGATCCCCATGTCTGTGAGCTTGGTTTAGTATTACATGCTACCTAGGCTGGTTTCTGGCCTGATATAATCCTGCTAACGTACTAGGCTTATATCTAACGAGAAACTGATGGCAGACTACCCAGCTGACCAGCTTGCCCTGTGTTCAGTGGGTCTAGTAAAAGGGTCTGTCAGCCTGTCGGGGTTGTGAGCGAGTGAGGTGTCAGACGGAGGTCTCGGGGCCCACTCTCTCTGTCTCCCTCCCCGTGTCATTCTGTGCCCTCGTGGAGAGGAGGTGTCAGCATAACCCTGTGCCAAGTATTGCGTGGCTCCGATATATTAGAGATGTCAGGGTGGGGCTGCAAGATGCAGTTCCATCACAGATTCACAGATTGATGAACAGCAGAGGGACGTCTGCATAACCCCTTGGCTGTTCGTGACATATTGATGACAGGGGTGGGATGTCCGCGTGACCTTCCCGGCTATTTCTGACACTCAAAGTATTACATTGGGCTGAGTGCTGTCTGATAAAACATTGGATAGCCCTCAGCCATTTTATTCGCTGGCTAAATGCCTATTTGAGCGTACCCTTACAGAAACTCTACAGCGGAAAAAAGATAGAAAAATTTAATATAGACTCTTTAGAAAGTTGCATTTAGCAGGTAAATGCACAATAAAGAAAATTATCTTTGAAGGTATACATATCTATTAAAATAATTTGTATAATTTATAACTGTATAATTTGTTTTGTTGATCCGGATTTACTCCTGGCATTTCTGGGGGAATATATTGGCCGAGCTGTGTTTGTGTTACCTTTGTATGACACCAGTGGAAGTCTCCATTGACAGTATGAGTAAACATGTATTTTTTACTCTAGGCTATGTAAATACTGTGATACACTTGATGCAGTGTTTGTTAGATATATCCGGTGGTGCTCCATCTCATACATCCATCTCTACAACAAAGTTCCGTCTGGCAAAGAAGATTAAGGTGCTCAAAGACTGGCCAACCCAGTCACCAGACATGAACATCATTGCTCATGTTTAGGGTAGGATGAAAGAGCAAGCTTGGAAGACAAAACCAAAGAATCAAGATGAACTCTGGGAGGCATGTAAGACTGCATTCTTTGCTATTCCTGATGACTTCATCAATAAATTGTATGAATCATTGATGAACCACATGGATGCAGCCCTTCAAGCTCATGGAAGGCACACGAAATATTAAATATGGCACTAATAGCACCACAAATTTATTCATCAATGTTATGCAACATATCTTTGTATTAGAAATTAATTATTTGTTTGAATTTCACATTACTTTCTGTGGGCGACAAAACTTTTGTCTTGCCAAAATCTGACTTTTCTATGTTCATTAAATAAATGATCAATATTTCAGCTTTGCAGCAACTTTATTTTCATCACTTAAACCGAATTTGGGAG
The DNA here is from genome assembly GCF_048569485.1 of Anomaloglossus baeobatrachus. Taxonomy (NCBI): domain Eukaryota; kingdom Metazoa; phylum Chordata; class Amphibia; order Anura; family Aromobatidae; genus Anomaloglossus; species Anomaloglossus baeobatrachus. The sequence goes on from NC_134358.1 coordinate 461,164,193, forward strand.
GGTTTCAGGTTTCAAAAGAGTAATTTGTGAAACCAATGGATGAATTTAAAGTTAGGTTATAAGCTTTTATTTACATAGCATGGATAAGCGACAGAACTTCTGTCAGGGACTGTATATCCCAATTTCTGATTCCCTGTGAAGTCAAACCAGAGACTGCACTTCAACAGGCCACCAGCTGCCATGCTGAGCACATCTACAAGCAGGCCATTTAAATAGCGTTATCAAGGATTGACAGCTGAATTTAAATGGTTAAAGGGAACCTTTCCCCAGTTTTTCCCCCATATAAAGTAGGGCCAGCATATCTCAGCCCTCTGTTACAGCATACTAGAGTGTATATATATATATATATATATATATATCCCCAAGGCACTCTGCATAACACAAATAAGACCTTTTATTAGGCTTTGCTCACATCTGCGTATAAAGAAATTGGTCCAATTGTCATTCACAAAAGCTGAACGAGTGAAATCTGTTTGGTATTCAATACGTGAACTTTTTTTTTAGTCTAGCATCTATATGACATCCATATGACATGTGTGTGCAATATGTATTTTTACTCAGCAAATATTATTCTACAATTATTTACAGGACCAATTACAGTCTTCTATGCTACAGAATGGTAATGTTTCTCTAAAATATGGACAGCAAATAAATATTCCAGGGGCCAACCATTTTTTTTATCAAACTCATAGAATTGCATTGATGAGTCTCTGTCAATGCACATGACCATACACAGCATGCTGCGATTTTTTTCCTCAGGCTGATAATAGCTGTGGAAAAAAATTGCACTGCCTTATTGTTTAACATTAGTGAGAGTGCAATCTGATATTTTATTGGATTGTACTCTGTTTATTTATATGCAGATGTGAGCCAAGCCTTATACTAAGCTATGGTGCTGTTCTGTCCGATGGGCATTGCTGTTTTTGATCCAGTGCCCCCTCTCTTCTTGAGATTGCTGTTGTCCTTCTTACTTATTGTGAATGATGCATGCTAGGTCATCCCCACAGTGTCCTCCTTCGTGCTCCGGCTCCTTGCTAAGGGTAGAGAAAAATATGGTAGCATTACAGTGCTTTACTCTGCCCTCAGCAGGGCATAGAAAACTGTTCCTTTGCAGGAGCGCGATGGAGGTCACTGTGTGGATTATGTAGGACATGTCATGCATATGAAGCAAAAAGGAGGATAGTGATTGCAAGAATAGAGGAGGCGCCAGATCAAAACCAGCATCATCAATTGGACTGGATCGCGTAGGTGAAGGTAATAAAAAAGTCTTTTTACATTGTGCAGAGCCACTTATGGACATAAATAAAGCTTTCTAGCATGCTGTAAAAGAGAGCTGGAAAATACTGGCCTTACTTTATATGGGGAAAACCTGGTGAAACGTTTGCTTTAAACAGTATAGATGTAGATATAGGTCAGTTCAGCGCCTGAGTCAATTAAATACACATCTCTCGTGACCTGGGACAAAAATATATATATCACAGGTTGTTAAGTGGTTAATGACAAAACATGCATATCTCACAGTAAAGTAGCTCCCATAGAAACTAGCAAAAGCTAAAGTGCTTTTTCAAAAGTTTATCTACTTGATGGACCCTATTAGGTGGTTGAGTAAATAAAATCTTCAAAAAACATTCATCTTAATTCCTTCTTGCTCTGTACTATTCTTTAGTCATCAAAAACATGAGTTAAAAATTAAATAACCTCTCTAACTTAATGGTACAATTTACACTGCTTGAGATTGCCAACAAACACTGAAATTCAGTATCAATGTTATATATCACTTTTTTGCTGGTGAGGATGATGTGACTCAGTTCACAGCTTTATCAGTAGAACAAAGCCAGGGACAGGTCTACAATATTGTTTTAATTAACTGAAAAGACATTAAGTCAAGCTGTGACCCTATCAGACTAGTGGTTATTTGTTTGTGAAAAGTTTTGATAACTTCCTACATTTTTTCTTAAGATGTCATTATACATTATGTATACATTAAATTTTTTACAGTGATTTCTAGGATGTGAATTCCCTAAAAAGTTCTCAGTTTCTCAAATATTAGTTTCTTCTACATATAAATAAAATCTAGTTACACAGTTTATTTACATCACTATTACGGGTTAGGTTCATGCACCTTTAGGGGGGTCTCGGAAGCTACTAAAACCGCTCAAACCATTTTTACAGTGGCTCCAAACTGTAGTGGCACAACCATTAACCTCCTTGACTATTATCAAAAGAAATGTTAGATAAATGACAGAAGTAGGCGTGTTGCTCTGAAAACCCTTCCATTATAGAAAAAATACAACTTGGAGACCCATCTTGGAGTCTCCACATTTTCAAAAATTAGAGACAGACAGCAGGACAGTGGAATCAATTGGCCCAAAGTACCCATAGTGTCTTTGCACAGCAGTCAGCCATGGGCCTTGCACCACACAGGGTGTGGCAAAGCATTTACATTTTTCAAATCAAGAGGTAGGTAGATTGAGTGACAGGTGTAGCTCTGTTGCTCTGAGAACCCTACCATTACAGACAAGATACAACTTGGAGACCAATCTTGGAGTTTCCAGATTTCCTAAAATTGGAGGTAGACAGCAGCACAGTGGCATCAATTGGCCCACAGTACCCATAGTGTCATAGCGCTGCAGTCAGGTAGGGGCCATGTACCACACAGGGTCTGGCCCAGTATTCACAGGTTTCAAATCAAGAGGTGGATGAGTGACAATAGTAGGCTTCTTAATCTGAGAACCCTGTCATTACAGAAAAGATACAATTTGGAGACCCATCTTAGAGTTTCCTCATTTCCAAAAGTTATGGGCAGACAGCAGGACAGTGGCATGAATTTCCCCACAGTACACATAGTGTCTTTGCACAGCACAGGGCATTGCCAACATTTACATTTTTCAAATCAAAAGGAAGGTGTATTAGTGACAGGTATAGGCATCTTGCACTGAAACCCCTGCCACTACAGGCATTGCACAACAAGGAGACTTAGATAAGAGTGTTGTGACTCGGGAGGAAACAAAAGGAGGAGGAATAGTAGGTGTTTCATACATAACAAAATCCAAGGTGTAAAAGTAACAGTGGTGGACACCGCTTGATTGTTGCACCACTAAGGCACTCATTAGCAACATCAGCAGCAGAAGCAACAGAAGCCACACCGACTACAGTAAGGCGATATCAATGCAGCACACTGAAAAGTACAGTATTGCCTAGTCTGCACAGTCTGCATCTGTGTCATTGGAGATCTATGACTTGTTCATCTTGATGAAAATTCGGCTGTATACACTTTCAGGGGACAGTTGGATGTGCTTATTCATCAGGACAACAACAGCAGTGCTGAAGGCACATTCTTAGGGAATAAAATGTAGGAGAAATTAAGGCACTCACCGGTTCTTGCTGTGCAGAAAAACTTTTATTCACAGATGGAGGTTACATGCTGTGACAGTGGGGAGGGGAAAGACAGAACAACACGTGTTATTCTGTCTTTCCCCTCCCTGCTGCCACAGCATGTCATCTTCACCTGTAAATAAAAGTTTTTCTGCACAGCAAGAACCGGTGAGTGCCTCCGTTTCTCCGACATTTCATTTTTGGATGGTTCTTTATCTAAGAATAAGCTCCACGGTATGCAGCATCAAGATCCTGCCTAATTACTTGAATGGTTGAAAAACCGCAGCTATATGTTAAATGTAAACGCCTGTTTCAATAGATATACCTAATGTGGAGCAGTGTCCTGTGTTTCCTTGTCAGAAACATTATTAAAGAAGGCTGGCTGACGAGTATGACAAAACCTCCAAGGCGTGATTGGCGAGCTTAGGCCACTCTTCCATTTTTGAAGTCCAAAATGCAAAAGGATTCTAAACACCACTAATGGCATCAATATTAAGCTCGAGATACTCCTGCATCATCTTCTCCATTCATTCACTATGTGACAGACTTGTACTTGTATTTTTACTGCCGGTGCATGGGATGGTGTAAAAAATTTGTTCTACAAAATGCAGAAATAACTTCTGCCTCTTAAACTTTTGCTGCTGCAAATGTTTCTTTGATGATGACTTGACATTCCTGGTGTTTGATATGAAGAACTGTAATGCACACTGGGTGCCTCAGTGCTGACTTGGGAAAAAGCACGCTTAAGCTTGTGTACGAATTTGCTTCCTTACTCCAGCATGCACGCGTCCCTTTTCGGGGTGGGGGGGGCATGTGGAAAAATTTACTCTTGTACCATGGATCTAACAGACTGGCAACCCAGTAATCAGCACCATTTCTAATCTTAACATTTCTGAAATCATGTTGCAGATTGTGCAGCAAAAAGGCGCTCAGGTGTCCATGGTGTTTTGGTGGCAGGGTAACGCTCAAACTTGTTTCCTCCGTCCCCTCCCACCAACCATGGACAACAGAGAGGGGATTAATATCTTCTTCATCTCCTGACTGTTGCATACCCATCAACTCTTCCTCCTCCATTTCTTCCTGATCTTCTACCCTTCCACTAACAGTTTGTCCGGTACCATGAGCCTACCTCGAATGCTGTGCTCCACCTTCCCTTGCCACCCACCTATGCAATGACAGTCCGAACCTTAGAGATATTGGTATCCCTTCCACATCCTCCTGTTCCTCTGTGACCACCACCTCCTCCTGCAGACTATTCAAAGTCTGCTCCAACATGTAATGGCACCGTCAGCGTTTACCATTTTAGTAGACATTTTGGAGCTCTGTGGAAAATGTGCAGAGGTTCGCATCTGTGCCCACTTCGCAACCGTGATTTACCCCACGACCATATAGCATTGGCCCATTGTAAACCTCATGGCATACTGCACCACAGCAATGGTATGGTTGATTGAGAAACATGTGGTGTGCTTGTTGTCTCAGATGGGTGAAAAACACCAGGCATTTCCACTTCCATAACAGTTGACGGGCTCTCACTCATCCTGACTGTAGCATTTAAACAAGAGGAGATTTCTGTGGACAGAGACCTAAGTGAGAAAACTTTTGATGCCACAGAGGAGAAAGAAGTAGCAGATAGAGTTGATGGGGTGGTTGAGGATGCCCACTAGGCCGTGTTTTAGCTTAGTAAGACTACAAAAGTAAAGTACGTTGGTAAACCATGTTCCGCTTCATGCATATAGAAGTCAAATTATTGGAATTTTTACCTTTACTAAGTCATTGTTTACAAACTTGGCAGATAACAAATGTTCGGTCATCTTTTGCGGTCTCAAAAAAGACCCAGGCTAGGCAACCCTTCCTGCGAACTTCAGACCCGTGACTGCTGCTGGCGCCAGCCAGAGTTGTGGCTGAGTATGCAATGCTTGTCCTGGTTGCATCACTACGTGTTTGCGCGAGAATCGGCAATATAACCTCCTCATCTTCCTCCACACCTCCTCCACCTCCTCTGCTGAGCTACTCAGCTGCATGCCTATGGGTTTACACCAAGTGTGATCTCAAACCTCTTCATCATGCTCCCTGGTGTCCCACTCATCACCCTAATAGTCACCATCCTCCTCATCTAGCTCTGACACGCCAGTACAGTATGCGTGTGCCTCAGGTATTTGAGTCACCTTCACTCCCAGGACTTAAGATTTGGTGACCTGGGTATGGATTCTGCTCAGACTCTTCTTCATCTAACCCCAGATTTAACTGACAAAGATTGTCCCTCTTTAGATGCATAAATTGCAATTTGGAGCTGGAACCTAGATGTGGCCCTATTTAGAAGTACAAATCCCAATTTGGAGCTGGAACACATTTGTGGCCATATTTAGATGCACAAATCACAATTTGGAGCTGGAATACGGGTGTGGCCATATTTAGTTTTTCAAATCTCAATTTGGAGATGGAAAAAAAATAAACATTGACTGCTATTGGGGAAAGTGTTCAGATTTTCGAGCCCGAGCCAATCTGGCCAAGACTTGTACTGAATTTGAAATTGGTGAATCTTCATCGAACAAGTTCGCTCATCTCTACTCAAAATGTACAAAAATACATTTCTGACATTTCAAATAAATATCAGTGACCAATATAGCCAAACTTATTTTCAATAACAGTCATAAGTAGAGGTGTGTAGAATTTTTTAAAATTTTATTTCGCCAATGGTAAATACATTTGTGTACATTTCAATACTGGAAAACTTGTAATTGTTTTTAAGATACAGGTAGTGAAAAGGAGACAGGGAAAGAACCTAACTGACCATAAGAGCTTACATTCAATAGGACATAGAAAACCACACTGAAATAAGCACTTGCAGTCTACAAAAGTAATGAAAGAGAAAGCGGACCCCACTGATGATAAGAGCTCACACTCTTCAGGAGAGAGAGAGAATGAATCCCGCTGACTATAAGAGATAACATGCTACAGAAGTGGGGGACTTATGTGATTCTGTGCTGATCTGACCATTACAATATAGGGTATGGTAATCTCTGTTTAATCCAATTGGATTAAATAATTATTAAAATGTAACTTTTATTAAACGCAGTAAAATGACAAGCTAATGTAAAAATATATGTATGTGGAAAACAATATTGCGTAAAATCTCCCCAGGGCAGACAAAGCCACTATTGATACTTGTATAGCATATTGAAATGGATATCAGCCCACTCTGTATCCATTAACTAATAATATAGTGTAAATGTACCTTTTTATTAACTAGATAAAAAGGATAGATAGAAGCTGCTGATAGAAAGAGATACAGGCTATAACACTAGCTGCTTAAATTAATTGCTTTATCCACCCTGGAGATGTAGCCCTATGTGTTTCTTCAATATGTTAAACATTGCTTTGAATCATCAAGATCTAGCAGAATACTGTATATAGTATTTCACAAAATTATTTAGCTATGTGCCTGATGTAGCCAGATTTCGGAAAATGTTTTGATTTTACATTTATTTTCATATTAGCTTGTCATTTTAATGGGATTAATATGTTTATTAATTACATTTATTAATTAGTTACATTTTAATAATTATTTATGCCAATCGGATTAGACAGTGAGTTGATGTTTATTTTTATTTTTTTTGTTTTTTCGTTTATTTTCTTTAGTCAATGAAGTAAGGTAAGATATTATAGCTGAAGTAAGGTAGTAAGGTATGATGTTATAGCTGAAGGGCATTTTGGGGAAGCTTGTGCAGCAGTGTAAAATGATGCATGTCCACTCTCATGCTTCAGAAGTGTCAGCAGTGTGGGAAATGGTGTCAAGCAATTTATTTTGTAAACTGCGAATCGAATCTCCAAATGTTTGAATTTGCATTGGAAGGAAAACTTCAGGAAAGTTGACTTGATTTTTTCACGAAATCACTCGTCCCTTGGACCCTTCCATCCATGACATTTCTTAATCTGTTGATGACAAGCATTTTGGGCAGCACAAACCACAGCCACCCATACAATGTTTGAAATGGTGGACTCTTTTCATTGTAAATCTTCTATTTAAGAACGGCCAACAAGTTCTCAATAGTGTTTAGATCAGGAAATGATGGAGGTATTTGTTCATTTTTAAGGCCTTTACTGGCTAGCCAAGCTGTGGAGCCTGGGATGCATTGGAGCATTGTCCTGCATAAAAATCATAATTTTCTTTAAATATATTGACTTTTTCCTGTAAAACTGATTTAATAAAGTGTCTTCTAAAGACTAACAGCTTTGTGAGTTGATTTTGAGTGCATCTTCAACAAGAAATGGTCAAAATAGCTAATCTTTAATAATACAGGCCCACAGTAGTACCTAACCTCCACTTTGCTGGCACCTGATATGAAGTTGAGTTCTGTGTGTCCATTACTGATCTCATCCATTTGGTCCATCAAGAATCACGTTCATCTCATCAGGCCATAAAACCTTTAAAAAATTATGTCTTCAGATATGTTTTGGTCGAGTCTTGATATTTCAACTTCTGTGTCTTGTTCAGTGGTGGTGGGGTTTCAGCCTTCCTTACCTTGGCTGTGTCTCTGAGCACTGAACTGAGGTGAGATTGTAATTCTGGAACATTACCACATTGGAGAATAATGGGTTCCTGGTCATTTGATATTTGATTCTTCTCAAGTATTTGGCAGTTAATGTGCGTCTTTTTTTCTCAACACATTTTGTGACCCTGTAGACTGTAACAATTTTTTTGAAGATTCTGTGATCACACCCTAATCTCTTAGCAATTTCAAGAGCACTGCATCCCTATGTAAGACTTTTATTAGTTTTTGACATTTCAAAGTAAATAAAATATTTTTATTCGCCCATTTTGCCTGAGGAAAGCCAGTTCCTTTACCCTGCTGTACTGTTCGGGTCAATATGACCCGAAATGATTTTTGAGACCCTGCAGATTTTTTTTAATAAGGATTTGAAACTAGTGGTTCCTTAACTTCTCCTCATTTGTGGAGCTCTACATTTTTTTTTTGTTTTTGTTTTGTTTACTTTTTGCTACACGCTGATTGTTACACTTGTACTGTTCGGGTCAATATGACCCGATAGCATTTTATACTGTTCTACAGGTCTCTGATTATTTCTGACTGCAAAAGTTATGTTTTTTATGTGTACTTCATCTCAAAATGGTGTATACAGGAAAACCCCCTGATGAAAGACCTGAAAAAAAATCAAAGTATGCGTGTTGTTCTAGATTTGAATCATGGACTAAAAGGACAAAATGTCACATGTGAATACTTTTTTACATCCTATCAACTAGGCCAGATGTTGAAGAAAAAACAACTTACCATGCTGGGTACTATGAGAAAAAACAAACCTGAACTACCGCAAGGTATCCTTAGCCAGAGAGAGGTGTACAGTTCTACTTTTTATTTTTCTGGAAATACAACTGTTGTTTCTTATGTTCCAAAAAAAACCAAACAAGTAATTCTAATGAGCACAATGCACCATGACAATGCTGTAAGTGATAGAGAAGACAGAAAGCCTGACATTATTTTGGATTATAATGCCACAAAGGGAGCAGTTGATACTTTAGACCAAGCAATATCAACATATACATGCAAACGCAAAACCAATCGGTGGCCAATGATTTTATTTTATAACATACTGGACGTTTCTGCATACAATGCTTTTGTCTTATGGAGAGAAATCGACCCCGATTGGAACCGGAATAAGCTGCATAAAAGAAGATTATTTCTTGAGGAATTGGGAAAATCCCTGGTGAGGCCATATATTGAGAGCAGAAAAGTGACCCCCAGAAGTGATGGAGCAACAGCCATTGTAAAAAGTGTCCAGCATGCTCAAGAAAGAGACTCCACATCCACGGCCTCCACCAGCACAGCTACCAGAAAAAAAAAGGAAGAGATGTAGCTTCTGTCCATCTTCCTGTGACAATAAGGGGTACTTAGCACTAGAGATGAGCGAACCGGTCGCGGTTCGGCTCGAGGTTGGTTCGCCGAACGGACCTCCCGTTCGAGTTCGGTTCGTCGAACGTTCGACGAACCGAACTCGAACTGCATAGGAAACAATGGCAGGCAATCACAAACACAGAAAAACACCTAGAAAACACCCTCAAAGGTGTCCTAAAGGTGACAAACAACTCAAACACATTGGAAAGTGACAAGGACATATACTCATGCGAAAACAAAACAGCTGGACAAGGAAAAAGAGGAGGACACACAGATATAGGCATGGCACGCCCTTCTAAAATCATGTAAAACACCGCAAGGTGACTCCAAGCGGAGTCTCCCTTTTTTCCAAAAATTGGGCCACACACACACCCACCCCTTCAGTGGTAGCACTTGTGCCCCAGTTGCACACTTCACAGCTACATTTGCATCAAGCACATTGAAAAATACGCCATAATTAACCGTCCCCAGGATGACACCAGGGTAGGTAGCTAAGTCTTTCCTGATCCCAGCTCTGTTCATCTTGGCTTCTTTTAAAAACAGATCAAGCAAGGGTTACTCCAAGCGGAGTCTCCCTTTTTTCCAAAAATTGGGCCCCACACACACCCACCCCTTCAGTGGCAGCAGTTGTGCCCTAGTTGTACACTTCACAGCTACATTTGCATCAAGCACATTCAAAAATACGCCATTCTTATCCATCCCCAGGATGACACCGGGGTAGGTAGCAAAGTCTTTGCTGACCCATGACTTGTTCATCTTGGCTTCTTTTAAAAACAATGTAAGCAAGGGTTACTCCAAGCGGAGTCTCCCTTTTTTCCAAAAATTGGGCCCCACACACCCACCCATTCAGTGGCAGCAGTTGTGCCCCAGTTGTACACTTCACAGCTAGATTTGCATCAAGCACATTCAAAAATACGCCATTCTTATCCATCCCCAGGATGACACCGGGGTAGGTAGCAAAGTCTTTGCTGACCCATGACTTGTTCATCTTGGCTTCTTTTAAAAACAATGTAAGCAAGGGTTACTCCAAGCGGAGTCTCCCTTTTTTCCAAAAATTGGGCCCCACACACCCACCCATTCAGTGGCAGCAGTTGTGCCCTAGTTGTACACTTCACAGCTACATTTGCATCAAGCACATTCAAAAATACGCCATTCTTATCCATCCCCAGGATGACACCGGGGTAGGTAGCAAAGTCTTTGCTGACCCATGACTTGTTCATCTTGGCTTCTTTTAAAAGCAATGTAAGCAAGGGTTACTCCAAGCGGAGTCTCCCTTTTTTCCAAAAATTGGGCCCCACACACCCACCCATTCAGTGGCAGCAGTTGTGCCCCAGTTGTACACTTCACAGCTAGATTTGCATCAAGCACATTCAAAAATACGTCATTTTTATCCGTCCCCAGGATGACACCGGGGTAGGTAGCAAAGTCTTTCCTGATCCCAGCTCTGTTCATCTTGGCTTCTTTTAAAAACACATCAAGCAAGGGTTACTCCAAGCGGAGTCTCCCTTTTTTTCCAAAAATTGGGCCCCACACACCCACCCATTCAGTGGCAGCAGTTGTGCCCTAGTTGTACACTTCACAGCTACATTTGCATCAAGCACATTCAAAAATACGCCATTCTTATCCATCCCCAGGATGACACCGGGGTAGGTAGCAAAGTCTTTGCTGACCCATGACTTGTTCATCTTGGCTTCTTTTAAAAACAATGTAAGCAAGGGTTACTCCAAGTGGAGTCTCCCTTTTTTCCAAAAATTGGGCCCCACACACCCACCCGTTCAGTGGCAGCAGTTGTGCCCCAGTTGTACACTTCACAGCTAGATTTGCATCAAGCACATTCAAAAATACGTCATTCTTATCCGTCCCCAGGATGACACCGGGGTAGGTAGCAAAGTCTTTCCTGATCCCAGCTCTGTTCATCTTGGCTTCTTTTAAAAACACATCAAGCAAGGGTTACTCCAAGCGGAGTCTCCCTTTTTTTCCAAAAATTGGGCCCCACACACCCACCCATTCAGTGGCAGCAGTTGTGCCCCAGTTGTACACTTCACAGCTACATTTGCATCAAGCACATTCAAAAATACGCCATTCTTATCCGTCCCCAGGATGACACCGGGGTAGGTAGCAAAGTCTTTCCTGATCCCAGCTCTGTTCATCTTGGCTTCTTTTAAAAACACATCAAGCAAGGGTTACTCCAAGCGGAGTCTCCCTTTTTTTCCAAAAATTGGGCCCCACACACCCACCCATTCAGTGGCAGCAGTTGTGCCCTAGTTGTACACTTCACAGCTACATTTGCATCAAGCACATTCAAAAATACGCCATTCTTATCCATCCCCAGGATGACACAGGGGTAGGTAGCAAAGTCTTTGCTGACCCATGACTTGTTCATCTTGGCTTCTTTTAAAAACAATGTAAGCAAGGGTTACTCCAAGCGGAGTCTCCCTTTTTTCCAAAAATTGGGCCCCACACACCCACCCATTCAGTGGCAGCAGTTGTGCCCCAGTTGTACACTTCACAGCTAGATTTGCATCAAGCACATTCAAAAATACGTCATTCTTATCCGTCCCCAGGATGACACCGGGGTAGGTAGCAAAGTCTTTCCTGATCCCAGCTCTGTTCATCTTGGCTTCTTTTAAAAACACATCAAGCAAGGGTTACTCCAAGCGGAGTCTCCCTTTTTTTCCAAAAATTGGGCCCCACACACCCACCCATTCAGTGGCAGCAGTTGTGCCCCAGTTGGACACTTCACAGCTACATTTGCATCAAGCACATTCAAAAATACGCCATTCTTATCCGTCCCCAGGATGACACCGGGGTAGGTAGCAAAGTCTTTCCTGATCCCAGCTCTGTTCATCTTGGCTTCTTTTAAAAACACATCAAGCAAGGGTTACTCCAAGCGGAGTCTCCCTTTTTTTCCAAAAATTGGGCCCCACACACCCACCCATTCAGTGGCAGCAGTTGTGCCCTAGTTGTACACTTCACAGCTACATTTGCATCAAGCACATTCAAAAATACGCCATTCTTATCCATCCCCAGGATGACACCGGGGTAGGTAGCAAAGTCTTTGCTGACCCATGACTTGTTCATCTTGGCTTCTTTTAAAAACAATGTAAGCAAGGGTTACTCCAAGCGGAGTCTCCCTTTTTTCCAAAAATTGGGCCCCACACACCCACCCATTCAGTGGCAGCAGTTGTGCCCCAGTTGTACACTTCACAGCTAGATTTGCATCAAGCACATTCAAAAATACGACATTCTTATCCATCCCCAGGATGACACCGGGGTAGGTAGCAAAGTCTTTGCTGACCCATGACTTGTTCATCTTGGCTTCTTTTAAAAACAATGTAAGCAAGGGTTACTCCAAGCGGAGTCTCCCTTTTTTCCAAAAATTGGGCCCCACACACCCACCCATTCAGTGGCAGCAGTTGTGCCCTAGTTGTACACTTCACAGCTACATTTGCATCAAGCACATTCAAAAATACGCCATTCTTATCCATCCCCAGGATGACACCGGGGTAGGTAGCAAAGTCTTTGCTGACCCATGACTTGTTCATCTTGGCTTCTTTTAAAAGCAATGTAAGCAAGGGTTACTCCAAGCGGAGTCTCCCTTTTTTCCAAAAATTGGGCCCCACACACACCCACCCCTTCAGTCGCAGCAGTTGTGCCCTAGTTGTACACTTCACAGCTACATTTGCATCAAGCACATTCAAAAATACGCCATTCTTATCCGTCCCCAGGATGACACCGGGGTAGGTAGCAAAGTCTTTCCTGATCCCAGCTCTGTTCATCTTGGCTTCTTTTAAAAACACATCAAGCAAGGGTTACTCCAAGCGGAGTCTCCCTTTTTTTCCAAAAATTGGGCCCCACACACCCACCCATTCAGTGGCAGCAGTTGTGCCCCAGTTGTACACTTCACAGCTAGATTTGCATCAAGCACATTCAAAAATACGTCATTCTTATCCGTCCCCAGGATGACACCGGGGTAGGTAGCAAAGTCTTTCCTGATCCCAGCTCTGTTCATCTTGGCTTCTTTTAAAAACACATCAAGCAAGGGTTACTCCAAGCGGAGTCTCCCTTTTTTTCCAAAAATTGGGCCCCACACACCCACCCATTCAGTGGCAGCAGTTGTGCCCTAGTTGTACACTTCACAGCTACATTTGCATCAAGCACATTCAAAAATACGCCATTCTTATCCATCCCCAGGATGACACCGGGGTAGGTAGCAAAGTCTTTGCTGACCCATGACTTGTTCATCTTGGCTTCTTTTAAAAACAATGTAAGCAAGGGTTACTCCAAGTGGAGTCTCCCTTTTTTCCAAAAATTGGGCCCCACACACCCACCCGTTCAGTGGCAGCAGTTGTGCCCCAGTTGTACACTTCACAGCTAGATTTGCATCAAGCACATTCAAAAATACGTCATTCTTATCCGTCCCCAGGATGACACCGGGGTAGGTAGCAAAGTCTTTCCTGATCCCAGCTCTGTTCATCTTGGCTTCTTTTAAAAACACATCAAGCAAGGGTTACTCCAAGCGGAGTCTCCCTTTTTTTCCAAAAATTGGGCCCCACACACCCACCCATTCAGTGGCAGCAGTTGTGCCCTAGTTGTACACTTCACAGCTACATTTGCATCAAGCACATTCAAAAATACGCCATTCTTATCCATCCCCAGGATGACACCGGGGTAGGTAGCAAAGTCTTTGCTGACCCATGACTTGTTCATCTTGGCTTCTTTTAAAAACAATGTAAGCAAGGGTTACTCCAAGTGGAGTCTCCCTTTTTTCCAAAAATTGGGCCCCACACACCCACCCGTTCAGTGGCAGCAGTTGTGCCCCAGTTGTACACTTCACAGCTAGATTTGCATCAAGCACATTCAAAAATACGTCATTCTTATCCGTCCCCAGGATGACACCGGGGTAGGTAGCAAAGTCTTTCCTGATCCCAGCTCTGTTCATCTTGGCTTCTTTTAAAAACACATCAAGCAAGGGTTACTCCAAGCGGAGTCTCCCTTTTTTTCCAAAAATTGGGCCCCACACACCCACCCATTCAGTGGCAGCAGTTGTGCCCCAGTTGTACACTTCACAGCTACATTTGCATCAAGCACATTCAAAAATACGCCATTCTTATCCGTCCCCAGGATGACACCGGGGTAGGTAGCAAAGTCTTTCCTGATCCCAGCTCTGTTCATCTTGGCTTCTTTTAAAAACACATCAAGCAAGGGTTACTCCAAGCGGAGTCTCCCTTTTTTTCCAAAAATTGGGCCCCACACACCCACCCATTCAGTGGCAGCAGTTGTGCCCTAGTTGTACACTTCACAGCTACATTTGCATCAAGCACATTCAAAAATACGGCATTCTTATCCATCCCCAGGATGACACAGGGGTAGGTAGCAAAGTCTTTGCTGACCCATGACTTGTTCATCTTGGCTTCTTTTAAAAACAATGTAAGCAAGGGTTACTCCAAGCGGAGTCTCCCTTTTTTCCAAAAATTGGGCCCCACACACCCACCCATTCAGTGGCAGCAGTTGTGCCCCAGTTGTACACTTCACAGCTAGATTTGCATCAAGCACATTCAAAAATACGTCATTCTTATCCGTCCCCAGGATGACACCGGGGTAGGTAGCAAAGTCTTTCCTGATCCCAGCTCTGTTCATCTTGGCTTCTTTTAAAAACACATCAAGCAAGGGTTACTCCAAGCGGAGTCTCCCTTTTTTTCCAAAAATTGGGCCCCACACACCCACCCATTCAGTGGCAGCAGTTGTGCCCCAGTTGTACACTTCACAGCTACATTTGCATCAAGCACATTCAAAAATACGCCATTCTTATCCGTCCCCAGGATGACACCGGGGTAGGTAGCAAAGTCTTTCCTGATCCCAGCTCTGTTCATCTTGGCTTCTTTTAAAAACACATCAAGCAAGGGTTACTCCAAGCGGAGTCTCCCTTTTTTTCCAAAAATTGGGCCCCACACACCCACCCATTCAGTGGCAGCAGTTGTGCCCTAGTTGTACACTTCACAGCTACATTTGCATCAAGCACATTCAAAAATACGCCATTCTTATCCATCCCCAGGATGACACCGGGGTAGGTAGCAAAGTCTTTGCTGACCCATGACTTGTTCATCTTGGCTTCTTTTAAAAACAATGTAAGCAAGGGTTACTCCAAGCGGAGTCTCCCTTTTTTCCAAAAATTGGGCCCCACACACCCACCCATTCAGTGGCAGCAGTTGTGCCCCAGTTGTACACTTCACAGCTAGATTTGCATCAAGCACATTCAAAAATACGTCATTCTTATCCGTCCCCAGGATGACACCGGGGTAGGTAGCAAAGTCTTTCCTGATCCCAGCTCTGTTCATCTTGGCTTCTTTTAAAAACAATGTAAGCAAGGGTTACTCCAAGCGGAGTCTCCCTTTTTTTCAAAAAATTGGGCCCCACACACCCACCCATTCAGTGGCAGCACTTGTGCCCTAGTTGTACACTTCACAGCTAGATTTGCATCAAGCACATTCCAAAATACGCCATAATTAACCGTCCCCAGGATGACACCAGGGTATGTAGCAAAGTCTTTCCTGATCCCAGCTCTGTTCATCTTGGCTTCTTTTAAAAACAATGTAAGCAAGGGTTACTCGAAGCGGAGTCTCCCTTTTTTCCAAAAATTGGGCCCCACACACACCCACCCCTTCAGTGGCAGCAGTTGTGCCCTAGTTGTACACTTCACAGCTACATTTGCATCAAGCACATTCAAAAATACGCCATTCTTATCCGTCCCCAGGATGACACCGGGGTAGGTAGCAAAGTCTTTCCTGATCCCAGCTCTGTTCATCTTGGCTTCTTTTAAAAACACATCAAGCAAGGGTTACTCCAAGCGGAGTCTCCCTTTTTTTCCAAAAATTGGGCCCCACACACCCACCCATTCAGTGGCAGCAGTTGTGCCCCAGTTGTACACTTCACAGCTACATTTGCATCAAGCACATTCAAAAATACGCCATTCTTATCCGTCCCCAGGATGACACCGGGGTAGGTAGCAAAGTCTTTCCTGATCCCAGCTCTGTTCATCTTGGCTTCTTTTAAAAACACATCAAGCAAGGGTTACTCCAAGCGGAGTCTCCCTTTTTTTCCAAAAATTGGGCCCCACACACCCACCCATTCAGTGGCAGCAGTTGTGCCCCAGTTGTACACTTCACAGCTACATTTGCATCAAGCACATTCAAAAATACGCCATTCTTATCCGTCCCCAGGATGACACCGGGGTAGGTAGCAAAGTCTTTCCTGATCCCAGCTCTGTTCATCTTGGCTTCTTTTAAAAACACATCAAGCAAGGGTTACTCCAAGCGGAGTCTCCCTTTTTTTCCAAAAATTGGGCCCCACACACCCACCCATTCAGTGGCAGCAGTTGTGCCCTAGTTGTACACTTCACAGCTACATTTGCATCAAGCACATTCAAAAATACGCCATTCTTATCCATCCCCAGGATGACACCGGGGTAGGTAGCAAAGTCTTTGCTGACCCATGACTTGTTCATCTTGGCTTCTTTTAAAAACAATGTAAGCAAGGGTTACTCCAAGCGGAGTCTCCCTTTTTTCCAAAAATTGGGCCCCACACACCCACCCATTCAGTGGCAGCAGTTGTGCCCCAGTTGTACACTTCACAGCTAGATTTGCATCAAGCACATTCAAAAATACGTCATTCTTATCCGTCCCCAGGATGACACCGGGGTAGGTAGCAAAGTCTTTCCTGATCCCAGCTCTGTTCATCTTGGCTTCTTTTAAAAACAATGTAAGCAAGGGTTACTCCAAGCGGAGTCTCCCTTTTTTCCAAAAATTGGGCCCCACACACCCACCCATTCAGTGGCAGCACTTGTGCCCTAGTTGTACACTTCACAGCTAGATTTGCATCAAGCACATTCCAAAATACGCCATAATTAACCGTCCCCAGGATGACACCAGGGTAGGTAGCAAAGTCTTTCCTGATCCCAGCTCTATTCATCTTGGCTTCTTTTAAAAACAATGTAAGCAAGGGTTACTCCAAGCGGAGTCTCCCTTTTTTCCAAAAATTGGGCCCCACACACACCCACCCCTTCAGTGGCAGCAGTTGTGCCCTAGTTGTACACTTCACAGCTACATTTGCATCAAGCACATTCAAAAATACGCCATTCTTATCCGTCCCCAGGATGACACCGGGGTAGGTAGCAAAGTTTTTCCTGATCCCAGCTCTGTTCATCTTGGCTTCTTTTAAAAACACATCAAGCAAGGGTTACTCCAAGCGGAGTCTCCCTTTTTTCCAAAAATTGGGCCCCACACACCCACCCATTCAGTGGCAGCAGTTGTGCCCTAGTTGTACACTTCACAGCTAGATTTGCATCAAGCACATTCCAAAATACGCCATAATTAACCGTCCCCAGGATGACACCAGGGTAGGTAGCAAAGTCTTTCCTGATCCCAGCTCTGTTCATCTTGGCTTCTTTTAAAAACACATCAAGCAAGGGTTACTCCAAGCGGAGTCTCCCTTTTTTTCCAAAAATTGGGCCCCACACACCCACCCATTCAGTGGCAGCAGTTGTGCCCCAGTTGTACACTTCACAGCTACATTTGCATCAAGCACATTCAAAAATACGCCATTCTTATCCGTCCCCAGGATGACACCGGGGTAGGTAGCAAAGTCTTTCCTGATCCCAGCTCTGTTCATCTTGGCTTCTTTTAAAAACACATCAAGCAAGGGTTACTCCAAGCGGAGTCTCCCTTTTTTTCCAAAAATTGGGCCCCACACACCCACCCATTCAGTGGCAGCAGTTGTGCCCTAGTTGTACACTTCACAGCTACATTTGCATCAAGCACATTCAAAAATACGCCATTCTTATCCATCCCCAGGATGACACCGGGGTAGGTAGCAAAGTCTTTGCTGACCCATGACTTGTTCATCTTGGCTTCTTTTAAAAACAATGTAAGCAAGGGTTACTCCAAGCGGAGTCTCCCTTTTTTCCAAAAATTGGGCCCCACACACCCACCCATTCAGTGGCAGCAGTTGTGCCCCAGTTGTACACTTCACAGCTAGATTTGCATCAAGCACATTCAAAAATACGTCATTCATATCCGTCCCCAGGATGACACCGGGGTAGGTAGCAAAGTCTTTCCTGATCCCAGCTCTGTTCATCTTGGCTTCTTTTAAAAACAATGTAAGCAAGGGTTACTCCAAGCGGAGTCTCCCTTTTTTTCAAAAAATTGGGCCCCACACACCCACCCATTCAGTGGCAGCACTTGTGCCCTAGTTGTACACTTCACAGCTAGATTTGCATCAAGCACATTCCAAAATACGCCATAATTAACCGTCCCCAGGATGACACCAGGGTATGTAGCAAAGTCTTTCCTGATCCCAGCTCTGTTCATCTTGGCTTCTTTTAAAAACAATGTAAGCAAGGGTTACTCGAAGCGGAGTCTCCCTTTTTTCCAAAAATTGGGCCCCACACACACCCACCCCTTCAGTGGCAGCAGTTGTGCCCTAGTTGTACACTTCACAGCTACATTTGCATCAAGCACATTCAAAAATACGCCATTCTTATCCGTCCCCAGGATGACACCGGGGTAGGTAGCAAAGTCTTTCCTGATCCCAGCTCTGTTCATCTTGGCTTCTTTTAAAAACACATCAAGCAAGGGTTACTCCAAGCGGAGTCTCCCTTTTTTTCCAAAAATTGGGCCCCACACACCCACCCATTCAGTGGCAGCAGTTGTGCCCCAGTTGTACACTTCACAGCTACATTTGCATCAAGCACATTCAAAAATACGCCATTCTTATCCGTCCCCAGGATGACACCGGGGTAGGTAGCAAAGTCTTTCCTGATCCCAGCTCTGTTCATCTTGGCTTCTTTTAAAAACACATCAAGCAAGGGTTACTCCAAGCGGAGTCTCCCTTTTTTTCCAAAAATTGGGCCCCACACACCCACCCATTCAGTGGCAGCAGTTGTGCCCCAGTTGTACACTTCACAGCTACATTTGCATCAAGCACATTCAAAAATACGCCATTCTTATCCGTCCCCAGGATGACACCGGGGTAGGTAGCAAAGTCTTTCCTGATCCCAGCTCTGTTCATCTTGGCTTCTTTTAAAAACACATCAAGCAAGGGTTACTCCAAGCGGAGTCTCCCTTTTTTTCCAAAAATTGGGCCCCACACACCCACCCATTCAGTGGCAGCAGTTGTGCCCTAGTTGTACACTTCACAGCTACATTTGCATCAAGCACATTCAAAAATACGCCATTCTTATCCATCCCCAGGATGACACCGGGGTAGGTAGCAAAGTCTTTGCTGACCCATGACTTGTTCATCTTGGCTTCTTTTAAAAACAATGTAAGCAAGGGTTACTCCAAGCGGAGTCTCCCTTTTTTCCAAAAATTGGGCCCCACACACCCACCCATTCAGTGGCAGCAGTTGTGCCCCAGTTGTACACTTCACAGCTAGATTTGCATCAAGCACATTCAAAAATACGTCATTCTTATCCGTCCCCAGGATGACACCGGGGTAGGTATCAAAGTCTTTCCTGATCCCAGCTCTGTTCATCTTGGCTTCTTTTAAAAACAATGTAAGCAAGGGTTACTCCAAGCGGAGTCTCCCTTTTTTCCAAAAATTGGGCCCCACACACCCACCCATTCAGTGGCAGCACTTGTGCCCTAGTTGTACACTTCACAGCTAGATTTGCATCAAGCACATTCCAAAATACGCCATAATTAACCGTCCCCAGGATGACACCAGGGTAGGTAGCAAAGTCTTTCCTGATCCCAGCTCTATTCATCTTGGCTTCTTTTAAAAACAATGTAAGCAAGGGTTACTCCAAGCGGAGTCTCCCTTTTTTCCAAAAATTGGGCCCCACACACACCCACCCCTTCAGTGGCAGCAGTTGTGCCCTAGTTGTACACTTCACAGCTACATTTGCATCAAGCACATTCAAAAATACGCCATTCTTATCCGTCCCCAGGATGACACCGGGGTAGGTAGCAAAGTTTTTCCTGATCCCAGCTCTGTTCATCTTGGCTTCTTTTAAAAACACATCAAGCAAGGGTTACTCCAAGCGGAGTCTCCCTTTTTTCCAAAAATTGGGCCCCACACACCCACCCATTCAGTGGCAGCAGTTGTGCCCTAGTTGTACACTTCACAGCTACATTTGCATCAAGCACATTCAAAAATACGCCATTCTTATCCATCCCCAGGATGACACCGGGGTAGGTAGCAAAGTCTTTGCTGACCCATGACTTGTTCATCTTGGCTTCTTTTAAAAACAATGTAAGCAAGGGTTACTCCAAGCGGAGTCTCCCTTTTTTCCAAAAATTGGGCCCCACACACCCACCCATTCAGTGGCAGCAGTTGTGCCCCAGTTGTACACTTCACAGCTAGATTTGCATCAAGCACATTCAAAAATACGTCATTCTTATCCGTCCCCAGGATGACACCGGGGTAGGTAGCAAAGTCTTTCCTGATCCCAGCTCTGTTCATCTTGGCTTCTTTTAAAAACAATGTAAGCAAGGGTTACTCCAAGCGGAGTCTCCCTTTTTTTCCAAAAATTGGGCCCCACACACCCACCCATTCAGTGCCAGCACTTGTGCCCTAGTTGTACACTTCACAGCTAGATTTGCATCAAGCACATTCCAAAATACGCCATAATTAACCGTCCCCAGGATGACACCAGGGTAGGTAGCAAAGTCTTTCCTGATCCCAGCTCTGTTCATCTTGGCTTCTTTTAAAAACAATGTAAGCAAGGGTTACTCCAAGCGGAGTCTCCCTTTTTTCCAAAAATTGGGCCCCACACACACCCACCCCTTCAGTGGCAGCAGTTGTGCCCTAGTTGTACACTTCACAGCTACATTTGCATCAAGCACATTCAAAAATACGCCATTCTTATCCGTCCCCAGGATGACACCGGGGTAGGTAGCAAAGTCTTTCCTGATCCCAGCTCTGTTCATCTTGGCTTCTTTTAAAAACACATCAAGCAAGGGTTACTCCAAGCGGAGTCTCCCTTTTTTTCCAAAAATTGGGCCCCACACACCCACCCATTCAGTGGCAGCAGTTGTGCCCTAGTTGTACACTTCACAGCTACATTTGCATCAAGCACATTTAAAAATACGCCATTCTTATCCATCCCCAGGATGACACCGGGGTAGGTAGCAAAGTCTTTGCTGACCCATGACTTGTTCATCTTGGCTTCTTTTAAAAACAATGTAAGCAAGGGTTACTCCAAGCGGAGTCTCCCTTTTTTCCAAAAATTGGGCCCCACACACCCACCCATTCAGTGGCAGCAGTTGTGCCCCAGTTGTACACTTCACAGCTAGATTTGCATCAAGCACATTCAAAAATACGTCATTCTTATCCGTCCCCAGGATGACACCGGGGTAGGTAGCAAAGTCTTTCCTGATCCCAGCTCTGTTCATCTTGGCTTCTTTTAAAAACAATGTAAGCAAGGGTTACTCCAAGCGGAGTCTCCCTTTTTTTCAAAAAATTGGGCCCCACACACCCACCCATTCAGTGGCAGCACTTGTGCCCTAGTTGTACACTTCACAGCTAGATTTGCATCAAGCACATTCAAAATCCACAAGCATTTACTCTCCCCAGGATGACACAGGGGTTGTAAATTCCTTCTGGATCCATGACTTGTTCATTTTGATGAACGTCAGTCTGTCCACATTGTCACTGGACAGACGCGTGCGCTTATCTGTCAGCACACACCCAGCAGCACTGAAGACACGTTCAGAGACAACGCTGGCAGCTGGACACGACAAAATCTCCAAGGCGTAAGTTGCGAGCTCTGGCCATTTTTCTAGGTTTGAAGCCCAAAAGGAGCAAGGCTCCAGTTGCACAGTCATGGCATCGATGTTCATTTGGAGATACTCCTGTATCATCCTCTCCAGCCGTTGACTATGTGTCAGACTTGTTGTCTCTGGTGGCCTTGCAAAGGAGGGTCTAAAAAAATTATGAAAAGATTCCATAAAATTGCTGTTACCAGCACCAGATACGGTCCTACTGGTACGTGTAGACTGTTGAAGATGACGAGACCGTCCCATGTTTGTCAAGTTACAACTGGGAGATTCACTCCCTGCACCTGCACGGTTGTTTGGTGGAAAAGCAGATCTAAGATCGAGTAACAGCTTCTGCTGATACTCCTGCATACGTGCGTCCCTTTCTATGGCTGGAATTATGTCACAAAATTTGGACTTGTACCGGGGATCTAATAGTGTGGCAAGCCAGTAGTCATCATCACTTCTAATTTTGACAATACGAGGGTCATGTTGGAGGTAGTGCAACAAGAAGGCACTCATGTGTCTTGCGCAGCCATGTGGACCAAGTCCACGCTGTGTTTGTGGCATAGAGGTGCTAACCGTTCTTTCTTCCTCTGACATCTCCCCCCAACCTCTTTCAACTGAAATTTGACCAAGGTCTCCCTCATCTGCTGAGTCTTCCATGTCCATGGACAGTTCGTCCTCCATTTCTTCATGTCCTCCTGCACCTTCCTCAACATCTCGCCTGCTACCATGCGCCCTTGTTGATCCCTGTACCCCATGCTCCCATGCCTGGCGCCTTGGTGATGATGAACGTCTGGACCTTGGTGATGTTGTTGTGTCTTGCGCATATGAATCCTCCTGTAGCTCATCCCCTTCCTGTTGTCCCACCCCCTGACTCCGAATAGTGTTTAGCGTGTGTTCCAGCATGTAAATGACTGGAATCGTCATGCTGATAATGGCATTGTCAGCGCTAAACATATTCGTCGCCATGTCGAAACTGTGCAGAAGGGTGCATAGGTCCTTGATCTGAGACCACTCCATCAGGGTGATCTTCCCCACCCCTGCATCTCGTTGGCCCAGGCTATACGTCATGACGTATTGCACCAGGGCACGGCGGTGCTGCCACAGTCGCTGTAACATGTGGAGAGTTGAATTCCAGCGTGTCGCCACATCGCATTTCAGGCGATGAACCGGCAGGCCGAAAGACTTCTGGAGCGATGCAAGTCGCTCAGCTGCGGCGCTTGAACGGCGGAAGTGAGCAGACAGTTTTCGTGCCCTGTTCAGAAGGCCATCTAGGCCGGGATACTGTGTTAAAAATTGCTGCACGACAAGGTTCAACACGTGAGCCATACAAGGTACGTGTGTCACCTTGCCCAGGCGAAGGGCCGCACCCAGGTTTGCAGCATTGTCGCACACGGCCTTACCAGGCTGCAGGTTGAGTGGAGACAACCATTTATTAAACTCGGACCGCAGAGCTGACCACAACTCCTCAGCTGTGTGACTCTTATTCCCAAGACATGTCAAGCTAAAGACCGCCTGATGCCGTTGCGCTCTGCTGCCAGCATAGTAATGAGGGGTGCGTGATTCCTTCTGCGCAGTGAGAACGCTGGTGGCCTGACCAGGCAGGCTTGGGGCGGAGGTGGAGGACCCAGATGAGGTGGAGGATGCAGAAGCAGTGGCGGAACTTGGACAGACAGAGGATTGACACACAAGTCGTGGGGACGGCAAGACTTGTGCAGCAGACCCTTCACCATCTATCACCATAGTTACCCAGTGCCCAGTCAGCGACATGTAACGTCCCTGTCCATGCTTACTGGTCCAAGTATCGGTGGTGAAATGCACCCGTTCACACACACAGAGTTTCTCAAGGAAGCGGTGATGTTGTGTGCGACATGCTGGTGTAGCGCGGGCACACCTTTCTTAGAGAAGTAGTGGCGACTAGGCATCTGGTACTGGGGCACAGCGACAGACATAAGGTCTCTAAAATCCTGTGTGTCCACTAGGCGGAAAGGCAGCATTTCGGTAGCCAACAGCTTACAGAGGGATAGAGTCAACCTCTTAGCTTTGTCATGGGTCGGAGGAAGTGGCCTTTTATTTGACCACATCTGAGGGACAGAGATCTGGCTGCTGTGTGTAGACGGTGTTGAGTAGGGTGTCCCTGGAAAAATGCAGGTTTGTGAGGAAAGTGCAGGCGGAGACATGATGTTGCCTTCATCCAACGTTGGTGCTATCGATGTCTGAGAGAGCTGTACACACTCACTTGTTTCCCCTTCCAAACCAACTGACGACCTTACAAGCAAACTGCCTGTTGCGGTTACAGTGGTGGAAGTTTTGCGTGGAAAAACAGGTGTGACAGCTGTCCCCACAGTCCTAGAAGATGAAGAGCGCGCGGATGCACTGGAAGGGGCGGGCGGTGGATGGTTCGCTCCGCTAGGCCGCATTGCAGCACGGTGAGCTTCCCACCGGGACTTATGATATTTAGTCATGTGACGATTCATGGAAGAAGTTGTCAAACTGCTGAGGTTTTGACCTCTACTAACAGAATCATGACAAATGTTACATATCACATGAGTTGGGCGATCTTTTTCGATGTGAAAAAAGGACCAGGCTAGGCAAGGCTTAGAGGCCATGCGACCTGTTGATCCACCCCGAATAATGCTCATAGGCAGAGTGGTGGCTGAGGATGCAGTTGTAGACGTGCTACCAGTGCTCCGACTCTGTCCAGGAAGGCGCAAGGTAACTTCGTCGTCGGTTGCATCCTCCTCCACCGCCTCTGTTGACCTCCTCGAGTGCCTGACTGAGGGTTGACAGTAGGTGGGATCTAGAATGTCATCATCAATTGTTGTGTTTGCACTCCCCTCCCCCTCAGACCGAGCCTCTTCTTGCCCTGACCGAATATTTAAGTTGTCATCCCAATCGGGTATCTGCGTCTCATCTTCATCAGTATGTTCCTCATTGTCTATAACCACAGGTGTTACAGTTTGTGACAAAGGGTCAACATTATGCTCAGAAACTTGGTCCTCACGGCCTGAATCAGAGTCACAAAGGTTCTGGGCATCACTGCAGACCATTTCCTGTTCTGTACTCACTGTAGCTTGGGAGCAGACCTCTGATTCCCAGGCTATAGTGTGACTGAACAGCTCTGCAGACTCAGCCATCTCAGTTCCACCATACTGTGCAGGGCTGATGGAGACTTCAGAGCTGGGAGAAATCAAGTGTGATTGGGATGACAACTCAGAGGACTGGTGTTTTTTGGATGCGGTACTTGAAGTGGCTGAGAGGGCACTTGTTGGACCACTTGAGATCCAGTCAAGCATTTTCCTTTTTTGCCCATCATCTACCTTTGTTCCTCTTGTTCGTGTCCGTAAAAAAGGGAGCACATCGGATTGTCCACAATAAGTAGTAGACATCTTACTTTTGCTAGTAGATGGTCTATCTGCAGCAGATGATAATGGAGCTTTGCCACCTTCCCCACTGACAAAACCTTTTTTGCCTTTTCCACCACGCCTCTTCCCCTTTCCACCAGCATCTGTCATTTTGCCACTCATGTTGATTGCGACAAGATTGTGGACTGAAAATGTGGTAGTAAAAATTGAGAGGTGGTGAAGATTGCAGTGTTGGTCTAGCTTTATTAACAGCAGAATAATAAAGAATAAATATCCCTGACAATGTAACTTAGTTATAATTAGTTGGAGTGTGCAACGCAGGCAGACGTGCTGCAAATGTCTTGGCACTAGTGGGACTAAAGCAAAGTCCAATAGCCACGTATAGGATGCCACTAGGTACACTGAGTGTTTGCTAGTATAATGGCTTAGTTATAATTAGTTGGAGTGTGCAACGCAGGCAGATGCGCTCTGCAAATGTCTTGGCACTAGTGGGACTATAGCAAAGTCCAATAGCCACGTATAGGATGCCACTAGGTACACTGAGTGTGTGCTAGTATAATGGCTTAGTTATAATTAGTTGGAGTGTGCAACGCAGGCAGATGCGTTCTGCAAATGTCTTGGCACTAGTGGGACTAAAGCAAAGTCCAATAGCCACGTATAGGATGCCACTAGGTACACTAAGTGTTTGCTAGTATAATGGCTTAGTTATAATTAGTTGGAGTGTGCAACGCAGGCAGATGCGCTCTGCAAATGTCTTGGCACTAGTGGGACTATAGCAAAGTCCAATAGCCACGTATAGGATGCCACTAGGTACACTGAGTGTTTGCTAGTATAATGGCTTAGTTATAATTAGTTGGAGTGTGCAACGCAGGCAGATGCGCTCTGCAAATGTCTTGGCACTAGTGGGACTATAGCAAAGTGCAATAGCCACGTATAGGATGCCACTAGGTACACTGAGTGTGTGCTAGTATAATGGCTTAGTTATAATTAGTTGGAGTGTGCAACGCAGGCAGATGCGTTCTGCAAATGTCTTGGCACTAGTGGGACTATAGCAAAGTCCAATAGCCACGTATAGGATGCCACTAGGTACACTGAGAGTTTGCTAGTATAATGGCTTAGTTATAATTAGTTGGAGTGTGCAACGCAGGCAGATGCGCTCTGCAAATGTCTTGGCACTAGTGGGACTATAGCAAAGTCCAATAGCCACGTATAGGATGCCACTAGGTACACTGAGTGTGTGCTAGTATAATGGCTTAGTTATAATTAGTTGGAGTGTGCAACGCAGGCAGATGCGTTCTGCAAATGTCTTGGCACTAGTGGGACTAAAGCAAAGTCCAATAGCCACGTATAGGATGCCACTAGGTACACTAAGTGTTTGCTAGTATAATGGCTTAGTTATAATTAGTTGGAGTGTGCAACGCAGGCAGATGCGCTCTGCAAATGTCTTGGCACTAGTGGGACTATAGCAAAGTCCAATAGCCACGTATAGGATGCCACTAGGTACACTGAGTGTTTGCTAGTATAATGGCTTAGTTATAATTAGTTGGAGTGTGCAACGCAGGCAGATGCGCTCTGCAAATGTCTTGGCACTAGTGGGACTATAGCAAAGTCCAATAGCCACGTATAGGATGCCACTAGGTACACTGAGTGTGTGCTAGTATAATGGCTTAGTTATAATTAGTTGGAGTGTGCAACGCAGGCAGATGCGTTCTGCAAATGTCTTGGCACTAGTGGGACTAAAGCAAAGTCCAATAGCCACATATAGGATGCCACTAGGTACACTAAGTGTTTGCTAGTATAATGGCTTAGTTATAATTAGTTGGAGTGTGCAACGCAGGCAGATGCGCTCTGCAAATGTCTTGGCACTAGTGGGACTATAGCAAAGTCCAATAGCCACGTATAGGATGCCACTAGGTACACTGAGTGTTTGCTAGTATAATGGCTTAGTTATAATTAGTTGGAGTGTGCAACGCAGGCAGATGCGCTCTGCAAATGTCTTGGCACTAGTGGGACTATAGCAAAGTCCAATAGCCACGTATAGGATGCCACTAGGTACACTGAGTGTGTGCTAGTATAATGGCTTAGTTATAATTAGTTGGAGTGTGCAACGCAGGCAGATGCGTTCTGCAAATGTCTTGGCACTAGTGGGACTAAAGCAAAGTCCAATAGCCACGTATAGGATGCCACTAGGTACACTAAGTGTTTGCTAGTATAATGGCTTAGTTATAATTAGTTGGAGTGTGCAACGCAGGCAGATGCACTCTGCAAATGTCTTGGCACTAGTGGGACTATAGCAAAGTCCAATAGCCACGTATAGGATGCCACTAGGTACACTGAGTGTGTGCTAGTATAATGGCTTAGTTATAATTAGTTGGAGTGTGCAACGCAGGCAGATGCGTTCTGCAAATGTCTTGGCACTAGTGGGACTAAAGCAAAGTCCAATAGCCACGTATAGGATGCCACTAGGTACACTAAGTGTTTGCTAGTATAATGGCTTAGTTATAATTAGTTGGAGTGTGCAACGCAGGCAGATGCGCTCTGCAAATGTCTTGGCACTAGTGGGACTATAGCAAAGTCCAATAGCCACGTATAGGATGCCACTAGGTACACTGAGTGTGTGCTAGTATAATGGCTTAGTTATAATTAGTTGGAGTGTGCAACGCAGGCAGATGCGCTCTGCAAATGTCTTGGCACTAGTGGGACTATAGCAAAGTCCAATAGCCACGTATAGGATGCCACTAGGTACACTGAGTGTGTGCTAGTATAATGGCTTAGTTATAATTAGTTGGAGTGTGCAACGCAGGCAGATGCGTTCTGCAAATGTCTTGGCACTAGTGGGACTAAAGCAAAGTCCAATAGCCACGTATAGGATGCCACTAGGTACACTAAGTGTTTGCTAGTATAATGGCTTAGTTATAATTAGTTGGAGTGTGCAACGCAGGCAGATGCGCTCTGCAAATGTCTTGGCACTAGTGGGACTATAGCAAAGTCCAATAGCCACGTATAGGATGCCACTAGGTACACTGAGTGTGTGCTAGTATAATGGCTTAGTTATAATTAGTTGGAGTGTGCAACGCAGGCAGATGCGCTCTGCAAATGTCTTGGCACTAGTGGGACTATAGCAAAGTCCAATAGCCACGTATAGGATGCCACTAGGTACACTGAGTGTGTGCTAGTATAATGGCTTAGTTATAATTAGTTGGAGTGTGCAACGCAGGCAGATGCGTTCTGCAAATGTCTTGGCACTAGTGGGACTAAAGCAAAGTCCAATAGCCACGTATAGGATGCCACTAGGTACACTGAGTGTGTGCTAGTATAATGGCTTAGTTATAATTAGTTGGAGTATGCAACGCAGGCAGATGCGTTCTGCAAATGTCTTGGCACTAGTGGGACTATAGCAAAGTCCAATAGCCACGTATAGGATGCCACTAGGTACACTGAGTGTGTGCTAGTATAATGGCTTAGTTATAATTAGTTGGAGTGTGCAACGCAGGCAGATGCGCTCTGCAAATGTCTTGGCACTAGTGGGACTATAGCAAAGTCCAATAGCCACGTATAGGATGCCACTAGGTACACTGAGTGTGTGCTAGTATAATGGCTTAGTTATAATTAGTTGGAGTGTGCAACGCAGGCAGATGCGTTCTGCAAATGTCTTGGCACTAGTGGGACTAAAGCAAAGTCCAATAGCCACGTATAGGATGCCACTAGGTACACTGAGTGTGTGCTAGTATAATGGCTTAGTTATAATTAGTTGGAGTGTGCAACGCAGGCAGATGCGCTCTGCAAATGTCTTGGCACTAGTGGGACTATAGCAAAGTCCAATAGCCACGTATAGGATGCCACTAGGTACACTAAGTGTTTGCTAGTATAATGGCTTAGTTATAATTAGTTGGAGTGTGCAACGCAGGCAGATGCGCTCTGCAAATGTCTTGGCACTAGTGGGACTATAGCAAAGTCCAATAGCCACGTATAGGATGCCACTAGGTACACTGAGTGTGTGCTAGTATAATGGCTTAGTTATAATTAGTTGGAGTGTGCAACGCAGGCAGATGCGCTCTGCAAATGTCTTGGCACTAGTGGGACTATAGCAAAGTCCAATAGCCACGTATAGGATGCCACTAGGTACACTGAGTGTGTGCTAGTATAATGGCTTAGTTATAATTAGTTGGAGTGTGCAACGCAGGCAGATGCGTTCTGCAAATGTCTTGGCACTAGTGGGACTATAGCAAAGTCCAATAGCCACGTATAGGATGCCACTAGATACACTAAGTGTTTGCTAGTATAATGGCTTAGTTATAATTAGTTGGAGTGTGCAACGCAGGCAGATGCGTTCTGCAAATGTCTTGGCACTAGTGGGACTAAAGCAAAGTCCAATAGCCACGTATAGGATGCCACTAGGTACACTAAGTGTTTGCTAGTATAATGGCTTAGTTATAATTAGTTGGAGTGTGCAACGCAGGCAGAGGCGCTCTGCAAATGTCTTGGCACTAGTGGGACTATAGCAAAGTCCAATAGCCACGTATAGGATGCCACTAGGTACACTGAGTGTTTGCTAGTATAATGGCTTAGTTATAATTAGTTGTAGTGTGCAATGCAGGCAGACGTGCTCTGCAAATGTCTTTGCACTAGTGGGACTATAGCAAAGTCCAATAGCCACAGATAGGATGCCACTAGGTACACTGAGTGTTTGCTAGTATAATGGCTTAGTTATGAGTTGGAGTGTGCAGAGGACAAGAGGGTACAGTGGCAGGATTGTGGTGCTCTGGGTAGAGGAATGGAAGCCTGCCTTTCTATTCCCTCCTAATGGTGAAATGCAGGGAGGAAATCCCTGACCTTGGCTGCACAGACGCTGGCGCTGTTTTCAGGACCTGTCACCTTAACTCTGACCCTGCCGGTTTGAGCCCTTAAAAGGACTGCTATAAAGTGCTCTCCCTATGCTGTCTAACGCTGTGTATGCAGCGCATACAGCTGTATCGGCTATAGGACTCAGGATGACGGAGCTGCGACAGTGATGTCTGACACCCAAGACGCAGAAGGCAGATAATGGCGTCCGTGAAGAAAATGTCCGGTTTTATAATGCAGGGACATGTGACATGCAGATCCTATCACACATGCCGTTGCTTCTATGGCTCAAAGTCCACTTAGCTGTGTGTGTGTCTGTGATTGGCTGACATGCTGGCCCGCCCCACAAGACGCGCGTGCTTAGGGAAGGAAGACAAGAAAAAAAAAAAATGGCGATCGCCATTATAGAAACAGCAGTGATCTGAAGGCGCTGTTCACGCACACTATACACTGAAATGTGATAATAGTTTGATTCACAGAGTGACTTACACTATTACAGCAGAAACCAAGCTATGATTTAGCTGTTTTTTGGCTGCTAGAACCGTTCTCGAACGTTTCTAGAACTATCGAGCTTTTGCAAAAAGCTCGAGTTCTAGTTCGATCTAGAACATGCCCCAAAATCACTCGAGCCTAGAACTGGAGAACCACGAACCACGAACCGCGCTCAACTCTACTTAGCACACTACGACATCGCCAGTGCGATGTCGGTGGGGTCAAATTGAAAGTGACGCACATCCGGCATCGCAGGCGACATCGTAGTGTGTAAAACCTAGATGATACGATTAACGAGCGCAAAAGCGTCGTAATCGTATCATCGGTGTAGCGTCGGCGTAATCCATAATTACGCTGACGCGATGGTCCGATGTTGTTCCTCACTCCATCAGCAGCACACATCGCAGTGTGTGAAGCCGCAGGAGCGAGGAACATCTCCTACCGGCGTTACCGCGGCTCCTGTGGGATATGCGGAAGGGAGAAGGTGGGCGGGATATTTACATCCCGCTCATCTCCGCCCCTCCGCTCCTATTGGCTGCCTGCCATGTGACGTCGCAGTGACGCCGTACAACCTGCCCCCTTAATAAGGAGGTGGGTCGCCGGCCAGAGCGACGTCCCAGGACAGGTGAGTCCATGTGAAGCTGCCGTAGCGATAATATTCGCTACGGCAGCTATCACAAGGATATCGCAGCTGCGACGGGGGCGGGGACTATCACGCTTGGCATCGCAGCATCGGCTTGCGATGTCGCAGCGTGGAAAGTACCCCTAAGACTAATCTGACATGTGCTGGATGTTCAAAATATCTGTGTAAAGGACATGTGTCTTATTATTGTGTTCAGTGTAAAAACACATGAACATGTTCAGTTTTTTCTTTTTTCTTTCTAAAAAGGTTGAAGTTTTTATGATTTTTCATTTGTTGATTTATAAAATTTGTTTTCAAAAAGTTAAATTTCATGTTTTAGTAATAGCAATGTAAAGCTTTTTTATTATTTGTGTGCAGAATGTCAACAATCGAAGATAATTGCAAAAAGCCTGTGTAACCTTTTTATGAAAAAAAAAAATAATTAAGTTTGAATTTAAATTTTTCATTTGTTTATGATCAACCTTGTTCATATACAGTATTTCAATGAAAAAAGTATTCAAATAAAACAATTAGAGTAGCTAAAAATCAAGAATTAATAGGTCGGGTCATATTGACCCTGGAACAGTACAAGTGTATAGCAAATGCGAACAGAACAGCAGGATTAATAGAGAAGAGCAGACCCGTGGAAGGTCAATTCGGTTGGTTCAGCCAGACTTTAGATAAAGTTTGGTTTGGGACCCAGATGTGACCTAAACCCCAATGGGAGTCACTAATTGGACAATTCGGCTCTGCGCGCAATGCAGCCAGCCATAACACTTCTGGAGTTGGGTGGGTGGGCTTTTTCAATTTTTTATTGGTTGCACACTACATCCAATTATTCTGTTGTTATGCCAGTGTGAGCCAATCAAGCAGCAAGTGTCTCACACTGGGCAGAGCATTAAGTGTACTTGAGTGGTAAAGTACCTGAACTCTGAACCCCAACTTTGTCTTTTTAGTACAGTCTTTGTTCGGTACGAACACCAAACTTCGGGTTCACTCATCTCTACTCTTTAATTATTCTGTTGCAAACCTTGAAAAAGGGTGTTGATGATATCCTTAGACCTCACCCTCTCTCATTACAAAAATATGCATCACCTGATTTGCTTCATTCAATGAGCATTCAAGTTTATACAGCTTGTAATATATGCATAAAAATTATGATATGGTATAAATATTTGCCTAATAATTGTGTATTTAGGGTTTTTCAAGAAGTCTGACTACTACTGAACTACATCTTTACCATTTTGGTCTTGATTAATCTTATTAATCTTATAGGAAATCACATACCCTAAATATTACACATGTGGTCACAATTGTTGGTACCCCTTGTTTAATAAAAAAAAAACCCCACAATGGTCATATAAATAACTTGAACCTGACCAAAGTAATAAGTAAAAAAAACTATGAAAATGAACTAATGAACGTCAGACATTGCTTTTCAGCCATGCTTCCACAGAATTTAAAAAAAAAAAAATTCATGAAATATGCCTGGACAGAAATGATGGTACCCTCCTTCACTTAATATTACTGGAAAACAAATGATTCCTGCAACTGTCAATGAGACTTCTGCACCTCTCGACAGGTATCTTGGCCCACTCCTCAAGAGCAAACTGCTCCAGCTATCTCATGTTTGAAGGTTGCCTTTTTCAGACGGCATGTTTCAGTTCTTTCCAAAGATTCTTAATAGGATTTAGGTCAAGGCTCATAGAAGGTCACTTCAGAATAGTCCAATATTTTCCTCTTAGCCATATTTGGGTGTTTTTAGCTGTGTGTTTTGGGTCATTATCCTGTTGCAAGACCCATGACCTGCAACTGAGACCAAGCTTTCTGACATTGGGCAGTGCATTTATCTCTAAAATCCCTTGATGGTCTTGAGATTTCATTGTAGCCTACACAGATTGAAGACACCCTGTGCCAGATGCAGCAAAGCCACAGTAGAACATAACAGAGCCTCCTCCATATTTCACAGTGGGGAAAGTGTTCTTTTCTTGATATGCTTCATTTTCCCATCTGTGAACATAGAGCTGATGTACCTTGCCAAAAAGTTAAATTTTTGTCTCATCTGTCCATGGACATTTTCCCAGAAGCTTTGTGGCTTGTCAACATGTAGTTTGGCAAATTTCAGTCTGGCTATTTTATGATTTTTTTTTTCAACCATGATGTACTCCGTGGTCATCTCCTATGAAGTCCACTTTGGCTCAAACAACGACAGATAGTGCAATCTAACACTGATGTTCCTTGAGCTTGAAGCTCACCTTTAATCTCTTAGGAAGTTTTTCTGGACTCTTTTGTTACCATTCGCATTATCCATCTCTTTGATTTGTCATCAATTTTCCTCCTACGGCCATGTACAGGGAGGTTGGCTACAGTCCCATTGATCTTAAATGTCTGAATAATATGTGCAACTGTAGTCACAGGTACATCAAGCTGCTTGGAGATGATCTTATAACCTTTACCTTTAACATGCTTGTCTATAATTTTCTTTCTTACCTCCTTAGACAACTTTTTCCTTCTCTTCCTCTGGTCCATGTTGCGTGTGGTACACACCATGTCACCAAACAGCACAGTAAATATTTGTAGCCCTATATACAGGTCCACTGATTGATTACAAGATTGTAAACACCTGTAATGCTAAATAGTGGACACACTTTGATTTAACATGTCCCTTTTGTCACATTATTTTCAGGGGTACCATCATTATTTTCCTGGCCTGTTTCATGAGTTTTATTTTTTTAAAATTTCCATGGAAGCATGGTTGAAAAGTATTGTTTGACTATATTTTTTTTTTATTTATTATCACTTTTGTCAGATTCAAGTTATTTCTGTGACCATTGTGAGTTTTTCTT
The DNA here is from genome assembly GCF_048569485.1 of Anomaloglossus baeobatrachus. Classification (NCBI taxonomy): domain Eukaryota; kingdom Metazoa; phylum Chordata; class Amphibia; order Anura; family Aromobatidae; genus Anomaloglossus; species Anomaloglossus baeobatrachus. The sequence goes on from NC_134358.1 coordinate 461,198,405, forward strand.
TCATTGAACGAGGGGTACCAACAATTTTGACTTATGTACTGTTTATCACTTATAATTCTTCTATTCTGAAACATATAGAAACATGGTCTGACATTATGATCTACACTATTGTCAAATTCAACACACTAAATAAAAAAAGCATTAAATGTAAAAAGAATTTTAAACAAAAAGTACAGTTTTTTCTTACTGCATTCCTAGGGTCTAAGATTGAAATTATCTGCAAGAACTAGACTATGACATCCTCACTTTTTCCATTACTTTGTTTATGGTGTACTGATATAGCCAAAACATAACTTTATCCTGTATTAAATATCCCACAAAGTGTTTTAATCTTTATTTTTAGACAAATCAATCCCATTTGCCAGGTGAAACAGTAATTTCTTGTTTGCTTAATTTTGAATAGAAAGGTAAAATCATCAACTCCTGGACATCAAATTTAACTGCAAGGACCTTGCTTACTTTATTTCATAGCGATCATATCACATTTAAGTTTATTAAATGATCTGGCATCAAATTGTTAAGCAGAATGTTATAGATCAAGTACAGCTGAACTGATTGATATACATTTTTTGTGGGAAAAGTTTCAGCAAAATTTGCATTTCATTCATTTAAATCACTGGTGATTGTGTGCAAATGTGTCCAGTGGGAGGTCCTATTCAGGGACTGCCAGGCTTCCTTGTATGACTGTGCATGTAGAAATTACTTCCAATCATGAATTGTACAATTTACTTAATACAAAAAGAAAAAATTTCAATCCTTCAATCCTTAGCTACATTCTACTCACTTTCTTCTCTATAACATACGGTTCACATATAGGACTGCTTGTACAACATGACAGGTTCTCCTTAAGATGTTTAAATAGTATTTCCCTTCTATGGGGCTATCAAGTCTCTTATCTTTACATGAAGTAATGTTGGTTGTTCTCATGTTACACCTCTGAAAAAAAAGCTCATCTTCATGGTCAGTTGACTTCAAACTTAGTCCCTATCACAACACCCTTACATGGGTGATTTGCTTTAGTTCCATTTTATTATTTTCTAGTTAGAGTCATAGAATCATATCATGTTAGCGTTGGAAGAGACCTCCAGGGTCATTGTGCCCAACCCTTTGCTCAATGTAGGATTTACTAAACAATCCCAGACAGAGGTCTGTCCAGCCTCTGTTTGAAGATTTTCATTGAAGGAGAACTCACCACCTCTCATGGCAGCCTGTTTCCCTCATTGATCACTCTCACTGTGAAGTTTTTTCCAATATCTAATCTGTATCTTTTCACTTTCAGTTTCAGTCCATTGCTTCTCGTGTTTACATTTACAAATGAAAATGATGATCCCTCTACACTGTGACATCCCTTCAGATATGTGTAGTGCTGTAAAGGAGAAGGGGGGGTTAATGCAGTGCTGTCACCAAGAAGGAGGAAAAAAATTGTTGATTTGATAATAAAAATGTTTTATTCAATACGTCAACGTGTTTCAGGGCTCAAGTCCCCTTCTTCAGGACCAAAAAAGAAGAAAAATCAACAATGATTTTGTTGATTGAATTTGTTGAATTTTCTTCTGTTTTGGTCCTGAAGAAGGGTACTTGAGCCCTGAAATGTGTTGACCCTATGGAATAAAACATTTTTATTACCAAATCAACATTTTTTTCCACCTTATTGGTGACAGTGCGGCATTAACCCCCACTTCTCCTCTCCAGCACTGAAGATTCCTCAACGTGGGTCTGCGGCAGCCGTCATTGTCTTTATGCTTTCTTGGTGGTTGTGACCCTCACAACCTTATAATGTGAGTGTATACTGATACACACTGATATTTTAATACCTGGTAAGACCCTATTTGCACTCCTTATCCTCAGCTTTTAATATTCTGATATTTGCAGACAGCTTTTAAGTCTTCTCTTGGCCTTTTATTGCAAGTTAAATATTCCCAGATCTTCTAACCGTCCTTGTAGGACATAGTTTGCAGTCTGCTCACCATTCTGGTCTTCTCTGAACTTTTTTCCATGTCTTTTTTTAAAGTCTGCTGCACAGAACTGGACACAGTGTTACCAAAGAAGCGTAGAGGGGAATAATTACTTAATGTGATTTAGACTCTATGATTCTCTTAGTGCATCCCAGAACTGTTTTGCCTTTTTTTGCTGCTGCATCATACTGTTAACTTATGTGCAATCTGTGATCTCTTGGTATCCCCAAGTCTTTTCACATGTGCTCTTGCTTAGTTCAATTCCTGCCATTTTGGAGATGTTATTTTCATTTTTCTTGCCCAGATGCAGAATTTTGCATTTCTCCCAGTTAAATATCACTGTTTTAGATGCTGCCTTTTGTTGCAGATTATCAAGATCCTTCTGAATCCTTTTCTGTCTTCTCTAGTGTTAGCTATCCTGCCTAGCTTTGCATCATCTGCAAATTTGATTAGTTTACCTTCATTTCCCTCATCTAGATCAGTTTTAAATATGTTGAACAGCACTCAATCCAAAACAGAGCCTTGTGGTACCCCGTTTGAAACACTCTTCCAACTGAATGTGCAGTCATTTAATACCACTCTTTGAATATGATTTATGAGCCAGTTATTAATCCAACTGCAGTATTGTCAATAGCATATTTGGTCATTATATGAAACTAGCTGTACTACCCGGCTTCGCCCGGTTTAATAACTGCTGTTAACAAAATATAATGTATTAACAAAAATGTATTCTGCACACAAAAACCACAAAACAAATAGATATAAATGTAATTATAATGTCTGTCTCCCCCTCTGTATATATCTCTCTGTCTCTCTCTCTATCTCTTTGTCTGTCTGTCTCTTTCCCTGTCTGTCTCTGACTGTTTCTGTCTCTTTCTCCATCTGTCTCAATCTCTTTCCCTGTCTGTTTATCTATCTCTTTCCCTGTCTGTCTATCTATCTCTGTCACTTTGCCTGTCTGTCTCTTTCCCTCTCTTTCCCTGTCTGTCTCTTTCCCTCTTTACCTCTGTCTCTTTCCCTGTGTCTGTCTCTTTGTCTGTCTCTTTACCTGTCTTTGTCTGTCTCTTACCCTGTCTGTCTCTTTCCCTCTCTTTCCCTGTCAGTCTGTTTCCCTGTGTCTGTCTCTGTCTCCTTGTCTGTGTCTATCTCTTTATCTGTTTGTGTCTGTCTCTTAACCTGTCTCTCTTTTTCCCTCTCTTTCCCTGTCTGTCTCTTTCCCTGTCAGTCTGTCTCTTTGTGTCTGTCTCTTTGTGTCTGTCTCTTACCCTGTCTATGTCTGTTTCTTACCCTGTCTGTGTCTGCCTCTTTCCCTGTCTGTGTCTGTCTCTTTCCCTGGCTGCATTGTGACACGCCAACATTCCATTTAAGGGCGTGGCTGCGCATTCTTCTGAAGTTCTGGCTGCACTGTGGCTCTCAGCTCTATTTGCTTTAATTAAGGCAGGCTTTTTGGTGAATAACTGTAAAGCGCGGGGTTAAACTTTCCCCTCAAAACATAGCCTATGACGCTCTCGGGGTCCAAAAGTGTGAGTGTGCACAATTTTGTGGCTGTAGCTGCGACGGTGCAGATGCCAATCCCGGACACACACACACACACATATACGTACATACACACATTCATCTTTATATATTAGATGATGAAATACTCACTGGCCTGTAATTTCCTGGCAACATCTTCTTTCCTTTTCTGAAGATAGGGAGAACATTTGCCTTATCTTGCCCTAAATAGTTGACATTATCTACTGTTTTGGTTAGGAGACCGGCAAAGATCTTGCAAAAATCCCATAAAACAGGTTGATGATAATACATAAGAGTAGTTGGAAACGTAGCTTGCTGCAATCCACTGACTACACAACCACAACTAGGAGTAGTGGTGGAGTGTTCCTAAAAAATCTAGATGCCTCGTCACCACAGGAGAACTAACTAACCTCAAAGATGGAATGAGGAATCCTGACTTGCCTCAGAGCAGCCCCAAAGGAAAGTCAAAGCCCCCAACATATAATGACAGTGATGTAAGAAAAAACAACACACAGATGGGAGATATAGAAATAAGCAAAGAGAGGTCCTGCTAGCTAGATACACAAATATAGGATAGATTGCTAGTTGCAGCCAGTAAAAACCCTGAATAATACCAACACCTGATAATCAAAAATTCCCTTAAAGATCACACGATCCTGCTCCCACTATATCAGGAACTCTTGTGCAAACACATTTAAATCGAAAATGCAAATATAATAGTAAAGATCTTAACTACAAAAACACATGAGATACAAAAATACAAAACTCTTGATAAAACAGGGAGTAAAAACTCTCTTTCTTTCTTGGAATAAATCGCCCTCCAAAAATAGTGCAGGAGGAGCACCTATTCACTTGCAAGAAACAAAAGGGAATATTCTCAAACACTGATTTAAAAAGAAAAGACATATTAAGCAGAAACGCCTATCAGTGCAAATTAAGCCTTTAACCAAGCCCAGACTAAGAGAACAAAATACTTATCAGGCATAGCTGCAGACTCAGGATGACATGGGAACAAAACTGATGCAAAGGAATGAAAAAATGCTGAAGAAATCATTCCTGGAGAATCCAAAAAGGCGCATAAAAGGCAAAACAAAAACCTAAAGGGAAAGGAAAAAGACTAAAGGCTGGAGGACAAAATTCAGGACATCTTAATATGAAACAGAAACAATTATCACCGGCAAAGATTAGACAGAGACTGCCTTGCTATATCTCCCCCAAGCTGGACTCCATAGGCTTCCTGAAAAAACAATCAACTCCAACACCTGTCTGAGCGAGAGATGCAGAATCAGACTCACTACTATGCCCCAAAGAATTGTCTGGACTACCTGCAGTTAAAAATTGTCTAGCATAAAATGACAGGTGGTGTAGATTTCTTGACAGCAGTGCTAGGTCACTGACTATCACAGACACTGATATTATGCCATAAAGAATTGCCTGGACTACCTGCAGTTAAAAATTGTCTAGCAGAAATGGAGAGTAGGTGTAGCTTTTTGACAGCAGTGGTAGGTGTTATGATCCGGAACTATGGAAGACCACCATAAATCATTGGTAAAAGGTGACAAGAGCATTGGCAACGAATCTGGCCGCCATCCCCTTACTAACCATCAACACTAGAAGTAGCCGAGGGGTGAACTAACATCCTGTGCACCGCGAACCCAGCCAGAGAACTAGCTATCTTAAAGGAAGGAAAGATGAATAACTCTCTGTCTCAGAAAATAGATAAAGTATAGCAAGCCCCCCACATTGAAAGACTGCGGTGATATAAGAAAACACAATACACAGATAGATGATAGGATTAGCAAAAGGTGAGGCCCTACTGACTAAATAGGACAGGATAGGAAAGGGACTGATGGTGGCCAGAGAAAAACCCTACAAAAATCCAAAAACCTGATTGTACAAAAAGCCCTTAGATCACTAGATCTGAACTCCGTCCTATGCCAGGCGCTCTTGTCATACCAATGAACAGAAAGCAGGAACCATTACAAAATCAAGAAGCAAAAAACACATGGACCTATAGGAGCAATACTACAAACATAGCTGCAGGGAGCTTCCCAGCTAAGCAACTGAGAGGGAAGATTCTTGCATGCAAATAAACTGACAATAACCACAGCAAATGACAAACTCAGATAAGAGCAAAAAGAACCAAACAACAAATAAAGAGCCAAGCACTTATCTGGGGTAGATGTGGTCTGGAAGTGGATGAAGCAGGCGTGAACAAAGAACAACTGACATCCAGCATAGCCTGCCAGCACACCAGGGTTTAAATAGGCAGAGAGTTAGCAATGGAAACGCCCATTGCTCAACACACCTGGTCTCTGTCCAAACCATTCCTGGCCACAAGAGGGAGCCTCACAGCAGCAAAAGCATAACTGACATTCACAACACACTACCAGCACTAGCCACCACAGGGAGTCCAGAAACATTCCCAGGGACAGCACCATCCCTGATGATATTCACAACAAACTACATTCAAGCCATTGAATGATTGAAATGTTTAGTTAATCCACATATGACTCTGTAAAGGTCTTTAGAACACTCTGACTAAGTCAACAACTGCAAAGAGATTACACAACTGCAGAAACATGAAGACAGCTCTATGAAATAAATTTTATTTCTGTCCAGTACTCATAACTAGAAGACATTGGTGATCTGTAATAGGGAAAGTCGCTCCAAACAATAGTATGACACTCACCTAAATATGCAATTGATAAGTTAGCACATTGAAATAGATAAGAACGTTAAAATTTCATTTTAATCATGGCCTATGACTTATGGTTCATAGCAAATAGAATCAGCCTTTGCATCTAATATTAACCATAGACATAGACAGTGACCAAGATCTGGGATAGATCAATACATTGTCTGTCTTTTCTATTTCTGAATGTTGACAAATCAATAGAACTTTAATTGCATATTTATTGTATTTTTCAAACTATAAGGTAAACTTTTTAACATAAAACATTTTATTATCTTGTTAAAAAGTGTGTATGTGTTTTATAGTCTATACGTAGCTTTCTCTGATGGAGAATTCTGACACAGCATTCCTCCTCATCACAAAGAGCACATAGCCATAACACATCTTTTCATGTCCTGATCAAGAACTGCAAGACGTAGTAATGTACAGTATGTACTGTATGTAAATGTGCATGTAGCAGAGCTGTGTGCTCCTGCATCTGAATGTTGGAAAGATGTGTATGTACAATACAGACCAGAAGTTTGGACACACCTTCTCATCTGTAGAACAACTATTAAGAGGAGACTTTGTGCAGCAGTCCTTCATGGTAAAATAGCTGCTATGAAACCACTGCTAAGGGCAGGCAACAAGCAGAAGAGACTTTTTTGGGCTAAAGAGCACAAGGAATGGACATTAGACCAGTGGAAATCTGTGCTTTGGTCTGTCTTTGTAGAAAAGGTGAACGGATGGACTCTATATGCCTAGTTCCCACCGTGAAGCATGGAGAAGGAGGTATGATGGCGTGGGGGTGCTTTGCTGGTGACACTGTTGGGGATTTATTCAAAATTGAAGGCATACTAAACCAGCATGGCTACCACAGCATCTTGCAGCGGCATACTATTCCATCCGGTTTGCGTTTAGTTGGACCATCATTTATTTTTCAACAGGACAATGACCCCAAACACACCTCCAGGCTGTGTAAGGGCTATTTGACTAAGAAGGAGAGTGATGGGATGCTACGCCAGATGACCTGGCCTCCACAGTCACCAGACCTGAACTTAATCGAGATGGTTTGGGGTGAGCTGGACCACAGAATGAAGGCAAAAGGGCCAACAAGTGCTAAGTATTTCTAGGAACTCCTTCAAGACTGTTGGAAAACCATTTCCGGTGACTACCTCTTGAAGCTCATCAAGAGAATGCCAAGAGTGTGCAAAGCAATAATCAAAGCATAAAGTGGCTACTTTAAAGAACCTAGAATATAAGACATATTTTCAGTTGTTTCACACTTTTTTAAGTATTTCATTCCACGTGTTTACATTGATAGTTTTGATGTCTTCAATGTGAATCTACAATTTTTAGAGTCATGAAAATAAAGAAAACTCTTTGAATGAGAAGGTGTGTCCAAACTTTTGGTCTGTATGGAACATGGGCATATGTAACAGAGTTGTGTGTGTATAATACATAGTGCAGAGAGACAATAGCAATAGATTTATTCTATTCTACACTAGTACAATAAAATTAGTGATAAATACTTGTCCAACTTAAACCACTGGGGAAGTTTTAATTCATAGGAAAAATGTTTTTGCTATTTTCAGCTGTCTAAAAGTTGCATGTGTATTTTGGTATGGTGCATATTACAGTCTGAAAAATAAGGAGAGTGAGTTCCATGGTATTTTGCACTATCGCTATGGCTCTTTGAGATAGTCGGACTTACTTTAGTATAGGTAAACATCGTTTATTACTGCCTTTAACATTCCAAAACTCTGTAGACACAGCCCTGCATGAATTTAATGAGTTTAGTCCTGGAAGTAAGTAAAGTGCTTTTTCATCTCTTACCAATGATCACATGAACAACAAGTACGAGTAAGGCAAACGCCCAGTCAGATCTACAGTGCATATAAAAAAAATAATTGTCACAGAAAGCAAAGTCAAATTTAAATGTATTTTAGTTGCACTTCATGCTGTTAAAAAAACAAAAAACAGACACATATTTCCTTTTTTTTCCTTTAAAATTTGCATCAATATCTTTGAAAATAGAAAATGAGCTGAAATACATCAAATTATGGAGTAGTATGCCATAAAAAGAAGAAAAAATGATTTAAATCAGAGTAAGAAAGAAACTCCCAACACCACATATATGAAAAAACTGTAAATGTGTCTGACTATGAATAGCAGAAAATGGTCAGCCTTCAAATTATTCAATTTTATCAGAGCAATAAGACAATGAAATATTACACATGTTTCAAAGCCATAAAACATAGATATTGCAGTAAATTGAACAGTATAATGTCCAATGACATGGGAAGTGAGTCTGGAATTTTTATAAAGATTTTGAAAAGAAAAACATGAAAAATAGTGAATCAAGATGCTTATAATTTTCTCATATGTGATCTTTTAAATTAAAGTAATAACTTTAAGTGGAATAGAGATTCTAGAAATCACAAATTTCTAGTTCTTTTTACAATTGTTCTTTCCCCTAATAGGCTCAGACAGAATATCTTACTAGTTTAAAAATCATATAAATGGATTTATAATTTTAGACTGGTTTAACACAATACTTAATAGAGCGGAAACAATTTTTAGATAGCACCACTGGGTGTATGAAGAAATGCATTGGATAAGAAAAAGCAGTTTTCATCTTCACTTCCGTTTAAACGCTTGTTCGAAGCATATTATGCTGAGTGACCTTATGCTTAGAATTTAATTGAAGAAAAAAAATAATGTCTTCCTGTGGAATTTAAAATACTGTAAAGTAATGATTTACAGAACATTTTCAATCTTGTTAGTTATGAAATACTAACTAAAACTAGAACTATTAGCGTTACCAGTCTTAAAAGCAGCCTTGATTTGGTCTTTTCCAAGGTACAACTAATTTAAAGTCACTGATGGGTCTTGAAGTATAAGGGACAAAATGTCTTTAACCTTTATCAATAGAACATAAGAGTTGGTAGAGTGATCTTGTTACAGATGCTGTTTTAGTGAATATTAGTGAACTGGAGGCCATCAATCATAAGGAATGGGCTAAGATTCCACTGAATGCTGCCACAAGCTGGTGAATGGCTTTAACCCCTTACCGACATTGGACGTACTGTGTACGTCATGATAGTCAGTGTTTTAACAATGCATGACTACCCATGGCGATCGCGGGGTCTCAAGCGCTGCCTCCCCATTGCCGTTAGGTCACTGGCTTATCTTGTAGCTGAGACCCGTCTATCAAAGCCAGGAGTGGTGCCCGCAATGCTCTCGGTAGTTTAAACCCTTAAATGCTGTGATCAATAGCAATCGCAGCATTTAAGTGACAGGGAGAAGATCACGCTGCTCTGCTAAGCAATTGGGTCCATGTAATTCAATCACAGAGATCAGCTGACTGCAATAGTAACCTGGGGGCGGCAGCAGGATGACCTTCGGGTTACCCAGCTATGCAAAGCTTCACAAACCATCCCAGATGTGTTTTTCAGCAGTTTGAGCGGTTAAGTTTTAAAATGGTGTCACTTTTTGGTATTTTCAGTCAAATAAGCTTCTCAAAGTAACTTCAAAATGTCGGTTTTGGCCCATCAATTTGGTTGAGGATATCAAGCTACCTAAAAATTTTAAATTATTGATAAAATATGTTGATATCCTTAGACCACATCCTCCCTTAGCACACAAATACACATCACCTGATCTGATTTATGCAATAAGCATTCAAGTTTATACAGGAGTTGAAAAATATATATGAAAATTAAAGTATGGTGTAAATACTCATTTGCCTAATAATTGTGCAAAATTTTAAATTTGCTACTGTATCTTCCTTCCCCATTTTTAAATTGGTGAATTATATCTGTGATGTCTGATGTAAATTTCTGTAGAATAGGCTATATGCATAAAGGTTATTATTATTACTAAAGGTGCTTGTCATGAAGGAGTTGAATAATTCTGAAACAGCAGTAGTAAGAAAAAGAAGCACTTATATTAGTTATATTGAGCTATTTAATTTTGTTGTAATTTCTTTATTATAAACAGTAGAACATTTCTCATGAACCTACCTAATTTGAAATGAGGGTTGGGAACTTTTGATTGCAACTGTTACATATAACTATGTGTATTTTAAAAAGAAATACCGTATTCTTCGCTTTATAAGACACAATTTTGTTCCCCCAAATTTTGGGGGAAAGTAGGGGGTGCGTCCTATAATCCGAATATACGGGGGCGGATATATATATACACACTACAGAGTCCAGGGGAGGTGGGGGCAGCTCTGGAGTGGTGCTGGAGGCTGGTGAAAGCTGCAGGAGTCAGCGGCAGATCTCCTGCTCCCGCTCATATAATATGCACTGTCGCTGTCCATCACCATGGTGCTGAAACCGCACCACAGTGATGGGCTGGGGCAGCGGCGCATATATCTGCCTGCACCCCCCTTTGATGGCACATAACTCCCCCTGTGTTAGATATGGCCCCCATGCTGCTGCCCATAGTAAAATAAAAAACTCTTTATTTACCTCCTCCAGCGTGTCTCCTCGGTCTCTCTGCTGCCACTGTGATCAGGCACAAAGAGATGATATCACTCTGTTGTGCTGATCACATGACCGGCACTGAGAACTAGGAAGTGCAGGAGCTCAGCAGGACGGAGGCAGACACGAGGGAGGACAGCACTGGAGAAGGTAAGGAAAGAGTGTTTTATTTTACTATGGGCAGCATCATGGGGGCCACATCTAACACAGGGGGAAGTGTTCCATCCATAGGGGGCCATATCTAACACAGGGGGAGGTGTGCCATCCATAAGGGGCCAAATCTAACACAGGGGGAGGTGTGCCATCCATAGGGGGCCCTATCTAACACAGGAGGAGGTGTGCCATCTATAGGGGCCATATCTAACACAGGGGGAGCTGTGCCATCCATAGGGGTCCATACCTAACACAGGGAGAGTTGTGCCATCCATAAGGGTCCATATCTAACACAGAGGGAGGTGTGCCATCCATAGGGGGCCATATCTAACACAGGGGGAGGTGTGTCATCCATAGGGGGCCATATCTAACACAGAGGGATATGTGCCATACACAGGGGGCCATATCTAACACAGGGGGAGGTGTGTCATCCATAGGGGGCCATATCAAACACAGGGGGACGTGTGCCATCCATAGGGGGCCATGGGAAGCACAGAGCGATGTGTATCATCCATAGGGGGCCATGGGCAGCACAGGGGGACATGTGCCATCCATAGGAGGCCTGTGCCAGCTGTAGGAGATGTGTGCCATCTATAGCAGACCTGTTCCAGCTGTAGGGGATATGTGCCAGCAATAGGGGACGTGTTCCAGCACAGGGGGAGGTGTGTCATAAATAGGGGATGTGTTCCATCAATAGGAGACATGTGCCAGCAATAGGGGACATGTGCCATCAATGGGGCACATGTGGCATCACTGAGGGACATGTGGCATCACTGGGGGACGTGTGCCAGCACAAGGGGGCTATATTCAATATAAGGGGGTCATATCCAGATTAAGGGGGCTAATGTTAGGATGGGGGGCTATGAGGGACATATACCCTATATGATTTGTTAGATGGACACTGGCATTATAAGACGAACCCCATTTAACATTAAAAAAAAATCTCTTTTCCTTCACCAAATTTGGGGGTGCGTCTTATAATCAGGTGCATCTTATAATGCAAAAAATATGGTAAGTAATGGAACTCTGTTGCATCAGAAATTTCCATTTAGCAAATACTAATAAAACATTAATTTGTTGCCTGAAAGTTTGAAAGCTAGGAAAATCAGCAGTAAAAAATGATAAAAAAAATGTATTTTGAATGGTTATGCTTCGGACTTGTGATAGAGATAATCAAGAATGTAAATTGAGTCCTTGAATTTATGGAAACTTCTGATTATCTACACACCTATGGCTTAGATAAGAGATAAGCAGACACGTGCAGGAGCACCTGGTCCAATTATTAAATTCCTTACTCCAATTAGTAAATTCAGAAGTTGCATTCACATATAACTTTTAACCAGTAACAAATGAACAGGTATACCTAAATGTCTATTGCATTGTAATCAAAGGATATAAAAGAGTCTTGTGATGTATTTTTTCACAGACAACAGCTTTGTTGTCTTGTCTCTATGCTGCAAGAATAAAAACTGTTTGCGTTAGAAGAATCTCTACCTCAATAAATTATTTCTCTCACAACTTGGCCCTAACAGCCATTCCACGTTCCAGGTTTAAGGATGAAATACCAAGGCCAGGTATCCATCCACAGACAGCTGTTTCAGGGTATTGGCCCTCATAAGTGTGGAGTAGGATTCTGGCTAGGTGGGAGCAATGCCTAGTAGACCAGCAAGACAAAACAATCACTGATCTCGGGGAGACCAGCCAGAGAAAACACTGCCGGCAGCCAGCCAATGACGCTCAATACAGTGAAATCCAAGGTGCATTGCACCCTGGGAAGTATGCAAATCAAAAAAGGTCCATGAAGCCTCTGTTAGGAGTCTCAACACAGAAAATAGCTAGATATCCCTCCGGGAACGACCTAGCCAAGGAGTGGCTCTTTTTAGGAGACCACCGTAACCTCCATATTAAGTGGCCCTTTTAGTCAATATCCAACTCTTTGACAAGTTTAAAGATTTGACAAAGGAAATACCAAGGCCAAGTATCCATCCAGAAACAGCTGTTTTGGGGTATTGTCCCTCATCAGTGTGGAGTAGGATTCTGGCTAGCTGGCAGCGATGCCTAGTATACAAGCAAGACAAAACAATCACTGATCTCGGGGAGAACGGCCAGGAAGGACCTAGCCTTTAGAAACTAGATAGAAATAGAGGAAAGTAAATATTTTATTCCGAGGAGGAAATTTAAACTAGTTCTGGGAACTAGGGTAGTCTATAGTCAGTGTGAGAAGACCAGGAATAGCTATGTGAGCATGTTAAACTATTGAGAAAGAGAGAGAAAGAAATATAATAGAGAATTACAATTATTGTTATTTTTGTTTGTCTTGTTTGGTTTTGTTTGTTCTTTGTGATAGGTATATATTGTAATTTTCTTGCTACAATATTCTAAGGTAATTAATTAGTGTCTCAGTCATATGTCTTAGTCATGTCTTCAGGGACTGACTAATTGGGCCAGTTGCTTGGGTGAATGCCATACAAACTTGCTGCCTGTTATTGAAAATGCACTGATTGGGTCTGTTGCTTGGGTGAATGCCATACAAACTAAGATAACAAGTGTGTATAAGGAATCATGCACATGTTGCATTTTTTCCGTTTTTTGACCCATTTTTTTGGGTGCAGTTTGGGTCGCCAAACTACATGTATTTCCTTCCCCAGCAAAGACTATGAGATTTCATTTTTGTTGTACGCCCATTGCAGCGTTATTTTTTTGCTGCATCTTTGCGTCGACCACAAAGATGCATCATGTCAATTCTTTTGGCGCTTCGTCAGTGCGGTTCTCACTAGTGATCATGATTCATGATTAAGAGTGCATTGTCACTTGAAACACGTCGCTGACATTGGTCATGTTATTATCTTGACTGCAATGTGTTATATACTTGTGCAAAAGGAAAATAAAAGAAAAGAAAAATTGATATCCCTCTTTTGAAGCTGGACTTTTTTCTATTTGGATCTTGCTTGAGGCGTGGCAGCACATTGTCCGAGCTCCAGAGGGTAGCAGAGATTGATCAACACTGTGAGCTGAACCTGTTTATTTGGCAGATAAAGCCATGGCTACAGGCTGCAGCCACAGCCATATGCTTACCTTGGCCGTGTAACAAATAGCAAGACCAACATGCAGGTTTTTTGTTATTTTTTTTAAATTATTTAAATAAATAATTAAAAAAAAACAGAGCGCAGCCAACCCAATTTTGATAACCAGCCAAGATAAAGCCAGACAACTGGGGGCTGTTATTCTCAGGCTGTGGAGACCAATGCCTAGTCAGCCATCTCAGCCTAAAAATAGCAACCTGTAGCCACCAACGATAGTTGCATCCATTAGTTGCGACAATCCCAGCACTTTACCCAGCTCTTTTCAATTACCCTGGTGCAGTGGCAATCGGGTAATAAAGGGTTCGTTCGACGAACGTTCGACGAACACCTTCGAACCCCATTGAAAACAATGGCAGGCAAACACAAACACATACAAACACATAGAAAACACCTTCTAAGGTGTCCAACAGGTGACAAACAACTTTAGAAACTCTGTGTGTGATAGGGTGCATTTCACCACGGATATTTGGAATAGTAAGCATGGACAGGGGAGTTACATGTCACTGACTGGGCACTGGGTAACTATGGTGAAAGATGGAGAAGGGTCTGCTGTACAAGACTTGCCGTCCCCACGAGTTGTGCGTCAATCCTCTGTATGTAGAAGTTCCTCCACTGCTTCTGCCTCCTCAACCTTGTCTCGGTCCTCCAACCAAATCCTGTCTGGTAAAGCCACCTGCATTGTAACTGTGCACAAGGAATCCCACACACCTCCTTACTATGCTGGCAGCAGAGCACAACGGCATCAGGCGGTCGACTCTTTATGTTGAAATGTATGGGAAATGTGAGTCACACGGCTAAGGAGTTGTGGACGGTTATCTCTGGAGACCAAGTTTCATCAATGGTTGTCTCCACTCAACCTGCAGCCAGGGAAGGCCGTGTGCGACAATGCTGCTAACCTGCATGCGGCCCTTCGCCGGGGCAATATGACACACGTGCCTTGTATGGCTCACATGTTGAACCTGGTTGTCAAGCAATTTCTAAACCACTATCCTGGCCTACATGGGCTTCTGCAGAGGGCACGTTCGCTATGTGCTCACTTCTGCCGTGCACACCCCGCAGCTCAATGACTTGCATCACTCCAGAAGTCTTTCGGCCCTGCGGTTCACCATCTGAACTGCGATGTGCCGACACACAGGAATTTGAATCTGCACATGTTGCAGTGACTATGGCAGCACCGAGGAGCCCTGCTGCAATACGTTATGATGTATAGCCTGGGCCAACGAGATCCAGAGCTGGGGCAGATCATGCTGCTGGAGTGGTCTCAGATCAAGGACCTATGCACCCTTCTGCACAGTCTCGAAATGGTGACGAGGATGTTTAGCGCTGACGATGCCATTATCAGCATGACAATTCCGGTCATCTACATGCTGGAGCACACTCTAAACAGTATTTGGAGTCAGGTGGTGGGACAAGAGGAAGGGGAGGAAGTACAGGAGGAGTCATATGCGAAAAGGGATAACAAGATCTCAAAGGTCCAGACGGTCAACAGAACCAAGGTGGCAGGCTTGGGACGGTGGGGGAGAGGGATTAACAAGGGCACATGGTAGCAGCCAAACTGTTGAGGAAGGTGCCGGAGCACAGGAAGAAATGGAGGACGAACTGGCGATGGGCATGGAAGAATCAGCAGATGAAGGAGACCTTGATCACATTTCTGTTGTGCGAGGTTGAAGGAAGAGGGCAGAAGAAGGAAGCATGATTCTCACCTTGCTGCCAACAACACAGCAAGGACTTGTTCCTCCTGGATGTGCAAGACACATGAACGTCTTCTTGCTGCACTACCTACAACATGATCCTCGGATTGTCAGAATTCAGAGTAATGCTGACTACTGGGTTGCCCCACTCTTAGATCCCCGGTACAAGACAAAATTTAGCAAAATTATTCCTGCCATAGAAAGAGACGCACATACAGTTAGGGCCAGAAATATTTTGACAGTGACACAAGTTTTGTTATTGTTATTTTAGCTGTTTACAAAAACATGTTCAGAAATACAATTATATATATAATATGGGCTGAAAGTGCACACTCCCAGCTGCAATATGAGAGTTTTCAGATCCAAATCGGAGAAAGGGTTTAGGAATCATAGCTCTGTAATGCATAGCCTCCTCTTTTTCAAGGGACCAAAAGTAATTGGACAAGGGACTCTAAGGGCTGCAATTAACTCTGAAGGCGTCTCCCTCGTTAACCTGTAATCAATGAAGTAGTTAAAAGGTCTGGGGTTGATTACAGGTGTGTGGTTTTGCATTTGGAAGCTGTTGCTGTGACCAGACAACATGCGGTCTAAGGAACTCTCAATTGAGGTGAAGCAGAACATCCTGAGGCTGAAAAAAAAGAAAAAATCCATCAGAGAGATAGCAGACATGCTTGGAGTAACAAAATCAACAGTCGGGTACATTCTGAGAAAAAAGGAATTGACTAGTGAGCTTGGGAACTCAAA
Source organism: Anomaloglossus baeobatrachus (assembly GCF_048569485.1). Classification (NCBI taxonomy): domain Eukaryota; kingdom Metazoa; phylum Chordata; class Amphibia; order Anura; family Aromobatidae; genus Anomaloglossus; species Anomaloglossus baeobatrachus. The sequence continues at coordinate 461,214,710 of NC_134358.1, forward strand.
AAGGCCTGGGCGTCCACGGATGACAACAGTGGTGGATGATCGCCGCATACTTTCTTTGGTGAAGAAGAACCCGTTCACAACATCAACTGAAGTCCAGAACACTCTCAGTGAAGTAGGTGTATCTGTCTCTAAGTCAACAGTAAAGAGAAGACTCCATGAAAGTAAATACAAAGGGTTCACATCTAGATGCAAACCATTCATCAATTCCAAAAATAGACAGGCCAGAGTTAAATTTGCTGAAAAACACCTCATGAAGCCAGCTCAGTTCTGGAAAAGTATTCTATGGACAGATGAGACAAAGATCAACCTGTACCAGAATGATGGGAAGAAAAAAGTTTGGAGAAGAAAGGGAACGGCACATGATCCAAGACACACCACATCCTCTGTAAAACATGGTGGAGGCAACGTGATGGCATGGGCATGCATGGCTTTCAATGGCACTGAGTCACTTGTGTTTATTGATGACATAACAGCAGACAAGAGTAGCCGAATGAATTCTGAAGTGTACCGGGATATACTTTCAGCCCAGATTCAGCCAAATGACGCAAAGTTGATCGGACGGCGCTTCATAGTACAGATGGACATTGACCCCAAGCATACAGCCAAAGCTACCCAGGAGTTCATGAGTGCAAAAAAGTGGAACATTCTGCAATGGCCAAGTCAATCACCAGATCTGAACCCAATTGAGCATGCATTTCACTTGCTCAAATCCAGACTTAAGACGGAAAGACCCACAAACAAGCAAGACCTGAAGGCTGCAGCTGTAAAGGCCTGGCAAAGCATTAAGAAGGAGGAAACCCAATGTTTGGTGATGTCCATGGGTTCCAGACTTAAGGCAGTGATTGCCTCCAAAGGATTCGCAACAAAATATTGAAAATAAAAATATTTTGTTTGGGTTTGGTTTATTTGTCCAATTACTTTTGACCTCCTAAAATGTGGAGTGTTTGTAAAGAAATGTGTACAATTCCTACAATTTCTATCAGATATTTTTGTTCAAACCTTCAAATTAAACGTTACAATCTGCACTTGAATTCTGTTGTAGAGGTTTCATTTCAAATCCAATGTGGTGGCATGCAGAGCCCAACTCGCGAAAATTGTGTCACTGTCCAAATATTTCTGGACCTAACTGTATGCATGAGTATCTTGTCATGTCCTGCAGCCAACGTTCTCTCGGAACAAGTCTTCAGTGCTGCTGGGTGTGTGCTGACAGATAAGCGCACGCGTCTGTCTAGTGACAATGTGGACAGACTAACGTTCATCAAGATGAACAAGTCATGGATCTGCAAAGACTTTTATACCCCTTTGTCTTCCTGGGGAGACTAAAGGCTTGTGGATTTTTGAATGTGCTTCATGAAAATAACCATTTTAAGTTTACAACTGTGGAAAAATTGATGCCACTTAAGTGTGTCTGTGCCCAAATTAGGGGAAATAATTTCTACTATAGAAAGGGACGCATATATGCAGGAGTATCAGCATTTTAAGATTTTAAACAATCTTAGATCAGCTTTTCCACTAAACACCAGTGGTGCACAGAATGAATCTCATCGCTTTGTCATGGCTAGGAGGAAATTGTCTTTTACTTGTCCACATCTGAGGGACCGAGGGCTGGCTGCTGTGCTGAGATGACGTTGAGTAGGGTGTCCCTGCAGAGTTGCAAATTTGATCATATACAAATTGACTGCAAAAAGGCCAGATGCTGGTGGAAAGGGGAACAGGCATGTTGGAAAGGGAAAAAAAGTTTGTGTCCGTGGGGTTGGGGGTAAAGCAACAGTAACATCTGCTGAAGAAACACCATCTGTTACAGGGGGACTGGCAGATTAAGATAAGGTGGTATATATCCCAATCGCCATACGGGGTCCACTGTGCTACCAGATGGAAAAGCAGATGCTGGAAACCCGAAGGTTAGGCGGAAGATACATAGCTGGGTGGCTCTGAAACTAATAGTAGCTTGACCCAAGTTAGACGACACTCGGATCAGGAGACTGTGAACACTGTTAGCCTCACAGGGTCCACACACCCAGCCCATGAACTCCCTGTTAACAACACAGGGGCCATTGGGTACGCTGTTCGTGTGCGTAGGGGGCACACCTGTGGACAGCAGGCGCAGCAGCAGCCCAGTTATTGCCACTGGGCTGCACTAGCAGGACTGGTAGGACAGGAGCTGGCCTTAACCGTTCCGCATTACCAAGTGTGGTGGCGTCCAGCACCAATGCCCTATCTCTGCCTACCTCTGTCCTAAAGCTGCAATGGGTTCAACACATGGAGGTGTGCTCTGTCTTTGCATAATAGAAGACTGCGCACCTCCATGTTGTCTCCAGCCCCTTTTATAACCTGGGTCTGCCCCAACCCAGGGTGGACCACAATGCACCTCCAGGAGCCAATAGCAGAGTGCCACATCATCAGTGACATTACCAGCAGCCTATCCGGAATCGCCACTTCACTGATGACCTCATGGCAGCCACGCTCCCAAACACTTCACCAGTCATTGTCTGATGAACAATGATGAGGTGCCAAGTCATAGGGATGGGCCTCTGCGAGCCAGTACGGAGTGGCCACATCTTCAAGACACCTGATGCCCTTTTGCTTATCAGGGCCTGCCACCTCTCAGACATGGCCAGTGAGGTCCTTACCGGACCTAGCCTCTGATGCACTAAGTACCTGATGAGAAACTGTGGAAAGAAAAGCGCAATAGGGTCTTACCCCAAAAAGGGAGGAAGATATGTAATAAAAACACACTCACCTATAATGGTTGTGCCACTCTGCTGCTCCATGAAATCGTGCTGTTTTTCTTTCTTTTACACCAGGTTCTAACCCCGTGTATGTCGTTCAGTATCTATTATATATTATATATTTATTTTGGTTTTTCTTTTGTCAGGATTATTGTACATATTTACTGTATGTTAGTAGAAGTGTATATAACTTTTTTTGATCATAATTCAATATTCAGGGAACTGTTTGAACATACAGATTTCTAGAATGATCTGGATCCTGCCCGCTTTCAAAGTTTTTTTTCAGGATGGGTGTTTCCTATGACATCATTGCATGCTTTTATACTTCACCATCTCACTTGAAACCAGATTTGATGTTCTCTTGCCAATGTCCTGATGAAGGGAGCTGTGTCTCCAGAAACGCGTAGACTTGTGCATGTTATTAAAGAAGCATTCATCTCTTCCTGGATCCATTGAGTCCTTGGCGCGGAATTAAGAACCTTCTTCTATCACTCTCTGTTATCAGCACTAAGTACCTGAGCATGCTCAGTAGCCTGAACAACAGTCTCAGAAAATGAACATTCATGCTCAGTAGGCACAACACAGGACTTAGACACGGCACGGAGTCCAAGTAGCTGTGCAAAGAGGCATTTTGCACTAAGTGTGGGAGCATGCTCAGTAGCCCGAACTGAGGACTTAGCCTCAGGAATGGCAAAGTCAGGCTGAGCATGCTCACTAGGCAAAACACTGGACTTAAGCCTGCTTTACACCAGGCAATCTATCGTGCGATAGATCGTCGGGGTCACGGTTTTTGTGACGCACATCCGGCATCGCTGGCGATGCCGGCCTGTGTGACACCTCCTAGCGACGCAGTATCGCTCACAAATCGTGAGTCGGGTACTGCTCGTTAGGTTCCATAATATCGGTTACTTTAGTCGCCCATCGTTTCCGTGGTAGCACACGTCGCTCCGTGTGACACCACGGGAACGATGAGCAGCTCACCTGCCTCCCGCGGCCGCCGCCGGCTCTATGTGGAAGGAAGGAGGTGGGCGGGATGTTTACGTCCCGCTCATCTCCGCCCCTCCGCTTCTATTGGCCGGCGCCCGTGTGACGTCGCTGTGACGCCGAACGTCCCTCCCACTCCAGGAAGTGGACGTTCGCCACCCACAGCGAGGTCGCACGAGAGGTAAGTATGTGTGACGGGGTTTAGTAACTTTGTGCGACACGGGCAGCGATTTGCCCGTGACGCAAAAAGGACGGGGGCGGGTACGATCGATTGTGAAATCGCACAATCGGTCGTACCGTGTAAAGCAGGCTTTAGGCTGTGGCTGGGGTAAATCGGCACATGCATGCGCACTAGTCGCTTCACACTTAGACGTGGAGGAGGAAGCAGCCAGTAGGACGACCTGAGGCATGGCCAAAAATGGGAGCCGACGCCTGGGCGCAACTGGAACCGCAGCAGGCTGCTTGCGGCTACGGCAGCACCAAGTTGTAACACCATCTTCCAGCCAAAATAAGATGTCTACTTCTTCCTGTGGATAATCTGATATGATCCCTTTGTTACGGACATGACCATCGCTACCAAATGTAGATGAGGCAAAAAAACAGCAGGTGCTTGAATGGATCTGAAGTGCTTCATCAAGTGGCCCCTGCTCCACCTCAACTTCAATATTCCAAATACTCCATTCCTCTATGGTGTCACCCCAATCGCACTTGCTTCCTACTAGCTCTCAAGTCTCCACCTGCCCTGCTGAGTATGGGGTAACAGAGATGGTTGAGTCTGCAGAGCTGTTCAGTCACACTAAAGCCTGGGAATCAGAGGTCTGCTCCAAAGCTGCAGTGACTCTGGAAAAGGAAATGATGTGCACTGATGCCCAGAAGCTTTGTGAGTCGGATCCAGGCCCAGATGAAGAAGGTTCTGAGCATAATGTAGACCCTCATTCCCAAACTGTAACTCCTCTTGGTGGAGACAATGGGAACATGCTGATGAGACTCAGATACCTGATTGGAACGACAACTTTACTATTCGGTCAGGGCAGGAAGAGGTTTGCTCTGAGGACTCAGGATGAGGGGAGTGAGAACACACAGGGTGATGATGAGGTTGGAGACCCGACTTACTGTCAACCCACAGTCAGCAAGTCGTTGAGGTCAGCAGAGCAGGTGGAGGAGGATGCTACTGACGACGAGGTTAGGTTGCAACTTCCTGGACAGAGACGGAGGACTGGAAGCACGTCAACAGGTGCATCCTCAGCCACAACTCTGCTTCTGAGCAGAGGTCATGGTGGCTCTGCAGGTCACATGGGCTGTAAGCCTTGCCTATCCTGGGCCTTTTTTGACATCGCAAAGGATCACCCAACTCATGTCATCTGTAAGATTTGTCACCAATCTGCAAGTAGAGGCCAAAAACTCACTAGTTTGAGTACTTCATCCTTGAACCGTCACATGGATAGGAAGTGCTAGGGTGAGGGTGTAATGATGACCTTTATCCACTGTGAATGCAAGATGATTATTTGCTGTTCATTGTATGCATTGTTATTCACATGTAAAGGGTAAGAGTGTATAAATGACCTTTATTCGCTGTAAATGCAAAATGCTTATTTACTATCCATTGTATGCATTGTTGCTGACCACCCACAAGGGGCCACTGTTTGGTATTTGACTTTGACAGTTTGGTAACTATAGGAACAGAAAAACGGTTTTCGGCTATGGACTTGGAGAACGGAGGAGGTGCTTTTTGTGAGCTGAAGAAAAAGCGAAAGGTGTGCGGAACAGAATGGAGCCGCCACAGAAACACTTAGGTGGATTGTGAGGAGACTCGTGTTGGAGTTTGGTGAGGAGGACTGTAACGCATGTGAGCAGCATCCTGTGCCGGAGTCCGCCATTCCTCAGTTGCTGGCTATACTGATTACCGTGAGATGATCGTCAAGTCTGTATTTATGGCAGCTGGACACCACAATACCCGGGTACGGTAGGCTGGGCCCAGGACTGCGTGCACGCAACACTTTGATTTGGTAACAAAACACATATCTGTTCTGCTTAGGCCTACTATATAGACAATAAGCCTTGCTGGCTCTGCTCTGTCAGTTTGTCAGTTACAGTTAAAATCTTAAAGGGACAGCGACACATGTTTGCATTGACTGTTGCTTTACAAGATTTCCAGGACTGTGTTGCTGAGCTGTGTGGTTTGCCTTACCACTTTTATCATCTACCTTTTCTGTGAGGCTTCAGCAAACAAGGGTATTCAGGGGGTTAATGGGTTTTGTCCATGTTTAGGTAGATAAGTTGTAAGCTCTTGTGCTGCGCCACTGGTAGGTTGTGTTCACACACACACACACACAATTACTCCTGCTACCCAAAGGGATTAGTAGGTATTAGGCGACTGTTTAGACAGTCCCTTGGTTAGGCAAAGGTTGGTGAGAAGGTAGTATAAATCGCCATTAGAAGTGGCGCAGCAAAGGGGGGTAGGCTTTTGGACTGTTTTATGCATGGTGTTTATTGTTTGTTTTGGTAAAGTTAAACAATCATTTATTAACCTAACTGCCTAGAGTCCTTTTCCTGGTGCAAGGTTTTGCTGTATACTGGGGAGTCCACCCTGTACACGACTTTAAATGAAGCATTTTTTCGCAGTGGGAAGGTCACTGTGCTACAATGCGGCCTAGCGGGGCAGGGCCACCACTGTCTGCCTCATCAAGTGCATCAAGTGCTCTTCCTCCTGTGTGACTATGGGGACAGCAGTTACACATGCTTTTGGATGCAGACCTTCCACCTCTTTACCCGCAACAGGCAGTGTGATTGGCAGGTCGTCAGTTGTTTTGGAAGTGGAAACAGGTGCTGGTGTTGAGCTCTCTCAGACATCGAGAGCACAACCTTTGGATGAAGGCAACATTATATCTACGCCTGCACCTTCCTCACAGATTGGCTGGACTAGCTGCAGTTACAAATTGGCTACTAGAGAGGTGGGATAGCTTTCTTGACAGCAGTGGTACGTCACTGACTATCACAGACACTGATACTATGCCCCAAAGAATTGCCTGGACTACCTGCAGTTAAAAATTGTCTAGCAGAAATGGAGAGGTGGTGTAGCTTTCTTGACAGAAGAGGTAGGTCACTGACTATTATAGACACTGATACTATGCCCCAAAGGATTGCCTGCACTTTTTTCAGTTAAACATTGGCTAGCAGAAATGGAGAGGTGGTGTAGCTTTCTTGACAGCAGTGGTAGGTCACTGACTATCACAGACACTGATACTATGCCCCAAAAAAATTTGCCTGGACTACCTGCAATTAAAAAAAGTCTAGCAGAAAGGGAGAGGTGGTGTAGCTTTCTTGACAGCAGTGGTAGGTCACTGATTATCACAGACACTGATACTGTGCTCCAAAGAATTGCCTGGACTACCGGCAGTTAAAAATTGTGTAGCAGAAATGGAGAGGTGGTGTAGCTTTCTTGACAGCAGTGGTAGGTCACTGACTATCACAGACACTGAGACTATGCCCCAAAGAATTGCCTGGACTACCTGCAGTTAAAAATTGTCTAGCAGAAATGGACAGGTGGTGTAGCTTTCTTGACAGCAGTGGTAGGTCACTGACTATCACAGACACTGATACTATGCCCCAAAAAAAATTGCCTGGACTACCTGCAATTAAAAATTATCTACCAGAAATGGAGAGGTGGTGTAGCTTTCTTGACAGCAGTGGTAGGTCACTGATTATCACAGACACTAATACTATGCCCCAAAGAATTGCCTGGACTACCTGCAGTTAAAAATTGTCTAGCAGAAATGGAAAGGTGGTGTAGCTTTCTTGACAGCAGTGGTAAGTCACTGACTATCACAGACATTGATACTATGCCCCAAAGAATTGCCTGCACTTTTTGCAGTTAAAAATTGTCTAGCAGAAATGGAGAGGTAGTGTAGCTTTCTTGACAGCAGTGCTAGGTCACTGACTATCACAGACACTGATACTATGCCCCAAAGAATTGCCTGGACTACCTGCAGTTAAAAATTGTTTAGCAGAAATGGAGAGGTGGTTTAGCTTTCTTGACAGCAGTGCTAGGTCACTGACTATCACAGACACTGATACTATGCCCCAAAGAATTGCCTGGACTACCTGCAGTTAAAAATTGTCTAGCAGAAATTGAGAGGTGGTGTAGCTTTCTTGACAGTAGTGCTAGGTCACTGACTATCACAGACACTGATACTATGCCCCAAAGAATTGCCTGGACAACCTGCAGTTAAAAAGTGTCTATCAGAAATCGAGAGGTGGTGTAGCTGTCTTGACAGCAGTGGTAGGTCACTGATTATCACAGACACTGATACTATGCCTCAAAGAATTGCCTGGTCTACTTGCAGTTAAAAACCACCTCCATGTCACACTTGGTAAGTAGTGCGAGCTTGCTTTATTATATTTTATTTATTTTTTTTATTTTCCAAGTGCTGGATCCCAATTCCCTGAGAATTCCAGGCCCGGACCTGGCACTTGGATGCCTTTGAAACTGATGGGGTTAGACTTTAGAGTTATGCTTTTGGATAGGATCGTGTTGTTGTATGATGAATATGGGAATGTTTAATGAGTAAAGGGGTGGGGACTCGGGAGAAGCCTGTTTTTTTTCTTTTTTTTTTTTGCAGATGTTCCTACAGCCAATCATGGCACATAAAGCATCCATAAGGCTAAGACACAAGGGCTTTTGTCATTGGTTACCTAACTCACATGTCTGTCTGCATATAAAATGACACGCGGACATGCAGCATTGGCGCCATTTTGAGAATGTGAAACATTTAAGAATGTGCTGCTGCTGTTGCTGCTAGACAGTTAGCTTAGCTAGCTATTTAATGATAAGTAGTTGAGATAGATAGGAGAGCGATAGTATAGAATAGAGACATGCAGTGTAGGGAAATGTGTGTGCCAGAAATCGGTATATAATGATAGAAATAGGGATTGCTACTTGTCTGTGCCTGCTAAAGTGTTGCCAATGAAAGATTTACCATATTTTTCGCTTTATAAGACGCACCCCCAAATTTGGTGAAGGAAAAGAGATTTTTTTTTTTTAATGTTAAATGGGGTCCATCTTATAATGCCAGTGTCCCTCTAACAAATCATGTAGGGTATATGTCCCTCATAGCCCCCCATCCTAAAATTAGCCCCCCTTAATCTGGATATGGCCCCTTTATATTGAATATAGCCCCCTTGTGATGGCACACGTTCCCCTGTGCTGCCCATGGCCCCTATAGATCGCACAAGTCCCCCTGTGTTAGATATCACCCCCATAGTGCTGCCCATGGCCCCTATATAGATCGCACAAGTCCCCATGTGTTACATATCGCCCTCATAGTGCTGCCCATGGCCCCTATATAGATCGCCCAAGTCCCCCTGTGTTAGATATCGCCCCCATGGTGCTGCCCATGGCCCCTATATAGATCGCACAAGTCCCCCTGTGTTAGATATCGCCCCCATAGTGCTGCCCATGGCCCCTAGAGATCGCACAAGTCCCCCTGTGTTAGATATCACCCCCAGGCTGCTGTCCATAGTAAAATAAAACACTCTTTCCTTACCTCCTGCAGTGCTGATCTCCCTCCTGTTTCCCTCCGTGCTTCTCTTTCCTCCACTTCCTGGTTCTTGGTGCCGGTCATGTGATCGGCACAGCAGACTGAGATCTCGGCGTGCCTGATCACAGTGGAAGCAGGGACACCAGGGAGAAACGCTGGAGGGGGTAAGTAAAGCTTTTTAATTTTAGAATGAGTAGCAGCATGGGGGCCATATCTAACACGGGGGGGCATGTGGCATCACAGGGGGGTGCAGGGACATATAATATGCACCGCTGCCCCAGCCTGTCACTGCGGTGCGATTTCAGCACCACCGGAGATGGACAGCGGCTGTGCATAATATATGAGCGGGAGCAGGAGATCAAAGGCTGCAGCCCGCAGTGTTCCCCTGCCCCCAGCAGCGCCCCCACCTCCCCTGGACCCTGCAGTGTATATATATATATATATATATATATATCCCCCCGTATATTCGGCTTATAAGACGCACCCCTTCTTTCCCCCAAAATTTGGGGGAATAAAAGTGCGTCTTATAAAGCGAAAAATACGGTAAATAGATATTGCTTCTTATTACTGGCTGCTCCAAATAAGCCAGTGAACTACATTTCTAGGTATTGTTAGTTAGTACTGCCTGCTGTAAATTTCTGAGTGAAGTAGCTAAAAAGGTTTTAGCAGTTTTCATTGACTGCTCAAAATTACGCAGTCAAACACATTTCTAGGTATTGTAATTACTGTCTGTTGGAAATTTGCTCATGAACTAACTAAAAGGTCTTGACAGTTTTCATTGCCTGCTCAAAATTACGCAGTCAAACACATTTCTAGGTATTGTTAGTAAGTACGGCCTACTGTAAATTTGCTAGTGAACTAGCTAAAAATAGATTGGCAGTTTTTATTGCCTGCTGCAAATTACGCAGTCAACCACATTTCTCGGTATTGTAAGTCCTGCCTGCTGTAAATTTGCTGGTGAAATAGCTAAAAAGATTCTAGTTATTGGTACTTTTTACTGACTTCACCATATTGCCAACTCAGGCAGGAAATAAAAAAAATATCTTTTGAGTCAGGTGTCTTACAAGTATGGGTGTAGGGTTGCAAAACATCTGTTTGGAACTGTAAAAGTACATCAACCAAGAGTGGTAAATCATGATGAGGTTGTGGTGCAAGGGTGAAAAGGCAGAGTGTTGGAGGTGTACGTGTGGGAAGTTCTGTTAGTCAAAGCTTTAATGAGCAAACAACAGATCATCATATCCCAAGAGAAATGTGAACAACTTTCGTTACTGGACAGCCTACTCTGTTGTGAATATCATCTGTGATGGTGCTATTTTGGAGCTCCCTCTGGTGGCCAGGAATGGTAGTGAAGCTGAGTCTGCGTCTGTGACTCAGACAGGTGTCGGCGTTAATTGGGAACCAAACTTTGAAAGGTTCGCTCATCTCTACCACAGACAACCGTATTTTTTAAAAACATTCACAGAAAATGATTCAATATACCATAATTTCCATGACCAATAAGTAATGTGTATAAAATTCACTATTTTGTTATAAGAATTGTAAAAAGAAATAAAAAACTATTGCAAATTTACAATAAAAATTAATGAGTGATTAATTGTGAAATATATGCTTAAAATCTGTATTGAATTGTTTTTATTGATTTCAAGAATGGAGATTAATTAGTTAACCAATAATATTTTCTGATTCACTAAACATGTTTTACTTACTTTTATTATTGTTATTATTATTGTTATTAATAATAATAATAATAATAATAATAATAATAATAATAGTTAACTATTAATTAACCTACATTTTTTAGATCAATTAAAAAAACACACATATTTTAAACATATTTAACAAATAATGTGTATTCATTTTTATTCAATTCATTTTTATTATTTTTTTCATTGTGCATTTACAATGAATTATTCCAACGAGTTAATTCTCATTAATAGATTATAACTGTCTCCTTTTTTTCTGTTCTCAATTTTGGTAAATGCTGATGAAGACTCATAGTTATTGCGTGTTGCCTGTAGCAGTAGGGCTCCCAGACTGGAAGCCATGTAACTACCTTTCACTCATCTAGCTCTCTTACTATCCTTAAATGTTGCTGCCACTTAAGTGTGGCTGAGCAGAAAAGCAGTTTGAGCTGTTGCATGAGGTATTAGGGCTTCCAGCACAGCAGGCCTACACCTGTTACTCATCTACCTCAATATTTCTTATGTTAATAGCCTATGAAGCTAATGGTTGTACCACAACAGTGTGGCTCCACTAAAAAGCTGAGCTGTTTTGGCAGTGATTGAGCCCCCTAAAGAAGTTTTTTATGCCTTTGTTTTTTTTCTCTTATTGAATACAATGGGGTTCAAATATGTTCATCGAACTATCCGGCGAAGAATGGTAAATTCGGCGAACAGGAGCCAAACCGAACCTTGGGAGGTTTGCTCATCTCTAGAAAAATTGCAATACATCATCAATTAAGCTTAATTTATTCTAATTAAAAGGTGGCTCCAATTCTTTTCATTTCTGATGGCTGTTTAGGCAAAAAATATTAGAAAAGTTATCTTGACTTTTTGGTCCTTTAGTAAGCCATCGAAACGGACAGTAAATGGCCACTTCACTAACCAATGTTGATTGGCCAAGATGGTCATTTCTAGCATTTTCTGGTATGTAAAGATACATACCAGGAATTAGAAACCAGCAGTAATAAAATATGCATTAGAATGGGAGAGGAGTAGGATCAGGAATGATGACTAATGATTCTCTTGTTTTTTAAATGGGATAAATAAAAAAAATTCTATTCTCTAAAGAAATACTTTTTGAAAATCAACTGTGTTGTGCTTACAAAGACCAGAAAGAGGTTGGAGGACAAAACCTTGAAGCGAATTAGAAAAATTATATAATGAAAACAAGCCACCCACATATTTTTAAAAGACATAATCACATGTTGCTCTTTATTATATGAACTAATAAATATATGGTAATGTTCCTTTAAGCAGGGGCTTATGGCCATGTTCACACTAATTTTCTGTGAATTTCTGCATTATATCTTTGCTTTGCCAAGGATGAACTATGAAACAATCATGTGTATAGAGAAATATGCAGAATCAAGAACCCAACCAAAAGCTAGCTAAATGGTCAATCAATTTGGTGAAAATAACATTAGAGACATTATCAACATATTCTTCCTATTGACGATTCATTGGTGAAAATTTTCCTTTAGTGCCTATTTCTACTCAAATATTGAAATTCTAAATTAATTTGTTTTAGGAAATCAAAACTAATTACCAATATATTCATCAGTGGCAGGTCATCTTAATTTATACACCATAACTAAAAAGTGATCAATGAATTTAGCACAAACCTTCTTTTTTATCTTCTTGTGCAATCTTTACTTTTGTGTCCGTAATATCCTTAAATGAAGCCAAAAATAGGACCACGTCTCCTTTCTCATTCTTTATAGGAACAATATCCAGTAGGCACCAGAAAGATGTACCTAAAGTTTGTAAAAAAGAAATCAGATAATTTAATGGAGTCACAGGGCTGAAGCAAAAAAGTACAAATCTAGAGCTGCAACTAATGTAATTTTAACCAAATCTTATTGGAAAGGTCAATAGTCAGGAAACCACAGCTGTTCAGTGAATGTAAATCTGCTTGTCTCGTCAGATAGAGCTTAGCAGCTATGTTCTTTGTGGAAGTAAAGCATTGATTTAAATGTAAAAAATATCTGCTGGGATCATTAAAATGTCTTAATGAAGCTTTCTATTACTTGAAAATTACACTTTTACTTTGAATCTCTTATTCATCATAAGTAGACTTTTTTAGCAGAATATTTTCAGAATGTTGGATTTTCCTTGAACAGTTTGCTATTTACAATGCACGTCTATCTCAGAATTAATTAGAAACTTGTCTTCCTCTCATCATCCTGCTGCACAAGACCTAATGTCCACTATATCCGTGTAACTAATTCAGAAAGCTGAAACAAATTTGACTGCTGCTTTAAATAGAACTGATCTGATATCCTTTTCAAATGCCTAAAACACAGCTGTATCTGCAAAATGTTAAGAAGAACTTCAACACCATGTAAGACAATAGGACATGAGCAGACTGGATATATTTACTTACAGATATAGCAGCTGTAAACCTGTCGGTGGCAGATTATGCTTTTAGTGTTGGAGCACCACAAAATATCACGTTTACGGTTGCTACTTTTTTAAGTGCAAATATTATTATATTATACTAGAAATAGGCCCGATGCTATCACATCGGGAGTGCGCTGAAATGAACATCTGTCTATGCTTAGTAGTGCTAACAGGAGCAGTGGACATGTGTCACACTGTTTGCGCTTTCCAATATATGTATGTTATCCCTCCGCATTTGTGTATTATATGTGTTGCATCATTTGACCTCTTTCACCCTTGTGCACTGTCTGTTCCTTGTTGTGTGCTGTATATTGGTATCTGGTGTTGTGTTTCTTGAGCTGTGTTCCCTATGTGTTGTCTCCCCGTGTGCTATGTGTGTTTGTTTAGACTATATGGTCTCTTGTAAGCTGTTGTGTCTATAATTGGAGGTAGTACATTATTTTGTGCAAATGTTGGGAGCTCTTGGGAGTACCTTGTGATGCTTAGCTACATGATGTCTGAATCTTTACACCCTAGGGGAACTGAATGTATTAAACTCCTTGGCATGTTATGCCCTGTTGCTTATCCTACCATTTATTTTTATTTTTTTAAATAAGCTGTTGGGAGTAACTTCTGATGCTGTGCTACATGGTCTTTGAACCATTCTCCCTAGGGAAACTGAATTTTTTCCTTGGATTAAAGCCTGAGTTCCCGAGTGAAACAACTGCCACTTCCACGGTGCTGCATGCTTCATAAACTGCGGTCTAGGCAGCAGGTGATGATGCCTCCTGCTCCCAACCTGCTTTTGGTCAGATGCAATCATCATCAATATCATCAGCTTCGATGTCCCAGCATGGCGCTCGTTTGTCCATAAAACATACATTTCTGAATCATTTGAATAAAATTTGAATAGAGGGCCGGTGGTGTTGGTGTAGGAGGAGGAGGGCAAGACCAACACCCAAATGGCCACATTGGCAATAGCACTGTAAAGTGTTATGTAGTACGTATTCCAACTTTCACACTAAAGGACTGCCATCCCTGCCCAATGTATGTTACAGGGCCCACCCGAGAGCCCTAAGAAGTCTGAGATTTGAGTACAGCCAATGGCCCTTAGAGGGCCACTGGAGCCGGTGGTGTTGGTGGAGGAGGAGGAGGGCAAGGTCAACATCCTAATGGGCACATTGTAGCTGACCTTTTAAAGTGCTGTCAAATATGTCCTAAAAAAGGAGATGTGAGACAAACACCAATAGAATGTGTAAGTTCAAGCCCTTTCTAATCGAAAAAGAAGTAAAATATAAAAAATGAAACGTGTGAACATATGCTAAAGTGTTTTTTTTTTGGAGGTCAGGGCTTGATTTGACTTTTATTACAGTTATTAGGCACTAGAAACTGTTTCTTAGTAATTTCCCCTCTTTAACTTTGGTTTGAGAGCTGTTCTGGCGACTACGTAAATGCCGCATGCTGCTTTGACCACGTTATTAAAAGACACCAGAAATGCAGTGAGGCATCTTCTACAGGTTGTGCCCATACTGTTTCAGCCTTTTCCCATCCATTTCAGCCTTTTCCTCAGTCACCACAGGTCACCGACAGGTCCGACGTAAAATTATTCTGGTTTCCCATAGACTTACATTGGGGTCGAATATTCGCGAATACTCGAATAGCAGCGATGTATTCATCGGATATTCATCGAAGCGAATAGTAGGGTATTCTATCATCCCTATTGATTACCAGATTTATGTTCCATTTATTTTGCTTGCCTACTGCATTGTCAACATTTTATTGAATAACGTTAACTTAGTGCTGCGTGGTCTGTAGAGGCTAACGAGATTCTATAATACTGCGATACAAACATCTTTGTTGATAAAATATGTTACATCTTTAGAAAATGGCTATCAATCTTTTTCATTGCTATTGCTTTCTGAGCCATGACAAATCATTGACTGCTTGTTAATGTGGGATGTTTTAAGTTATTATACCATGTAGACAAGAAGAATAGCAGTAATCCAATTGCAGACTATAAAGATAAGATGTTAGATTTATTACACTGATAAAGAAGTCACAGAGGAACATTTCAACAAAGCTAGCTGCTTTAGTAGAAACGTTTTTGTCAGTGTATATTTTGTGATTTGAGTCTATTGTATTGGAAGATTTACTCTATATTGAATTTTCAATTTCTATTGAGAAATAAAAAAGAAAAATATTTATATATGCTTCATCATAGCCAGAATATCTGGGCACCCCATCTAATTAGTGAAAATGGAGATTATTTTTTTTCCATTCATTGCTAACAATCAAATACAATCTAGATGCAGATATGCTGTCTTAAGCCTAGGTCACACGTAGTGACGCAGCAGCGATCACGACAACGATCTGACCTTATCAGGATCGCTGATGCATCGTTACATGGTCGCTGGTGAGCTGTCAAACAGGCATATCTCACCAGCGACCAGTGACCAGCCTCCAGCCAGCAGTGACGCGTGGAAGCGATGCTGCACTTTGTAACTAAGGTAAATATTGGGTAACCAAGCAAAGTGCTTACCTTGGTTACCAGCGCACACCGCTTAGCGCTGGCTCCCTGCACTCATAGCCAGAGTACACATTGGGTTAATAAGCAAACCGCTTTGCTTATAGTTACCCGATGTGTACCTTGGCTACATGCGCAGGGAGCAGGCAGCCAGCTTCAAGAAGCTGCGGACGCTGGTAACGAAAGTAAATATCGGGTAACCAAGCCTTTTCTTGGTTACCCGATATTTACCTTCGTTACCAGCGTTCGCAGAAGCTCCCTGCTCCCTGCACATTCAGTTTGTTGCTCTCTCGCTATCACACACAGCGATGTGGGCTTCACAGCGGGAGAGCAACGACCAAAAAATGGTCCAGGACATTCAGCAACAACCAGCGACCTCACAGCAGGGGCCAGGTCATTGCTGGATGTCACACACAGCGACATCGCTAGCATGGTCGCTGCTACGTCACAGAAAATGGCGACTTAGCAGCGACGTCGTTGTCGCTGTCGTTGTGTGTTACATGACCATTAGTGACTGCGACAGGTCACATACAAGGTCGCTTTTCTGTCTGTTTTATTTCTAGTCTACCAGTGTTATTGTGTAATAGTTACATCAGCTACACATAAAGCAGCAGACTATAAAAGCCCTCAGAACATGGAATTACTAAAGTTCATATCGTGTATAAACTGGGTAATTCCAAAACGCCATAAGAAACAATTTTAGCAAAATAAATGTTAAACTGGAAATTCATTTACTATGCTTCCATGTCTGAGCAATCTAAAACACTGCCATCTCCGTGCTTTTTTGCCAAGTGTTCAACTAGTACAACAGAAGAAACACAAGGAATGCAATTTTTTTTTTCTTTCTTTAAATATACAGTTATATTCCTAATAGGCGAAGTCTATTTAGAGTGTACACTTCATCGCTTTCTTTGATACACACCCGTTATGGGTACCTTATAAGATTCCATGACATGCATCGCTTCATGGTCTACACATAAAAAACCCCTGAAAAAATGAAAAAATGTTTTTGAGCATTGCTACAATAAAACAAACAAAATAAGCCTGCATCATTTTGATCATTTAAACCTTTAAGAACCAGGCCTATTAAAAAACAAACATTTGGTTTTTGCTTTTTTCACATCCCATCCCAGGCATAATTTATTTTATGGTGAGAGCTTAATTGTTTTTCTTTTGATTGCTTTGTATTGCCTTTTTGGACTGTGAGATGAACAAAAACTAGCAAATTAGTTTTGTAGAAGAAGAGGGTTTTTTTTTACTTTTAATGTGTGCAAATAATGTGTTAACTTTATTCTTGTATAACAGTGTAAATTTGGTGTGCCCTCTAAATAGCTTAACACACAGACACTAATATCAAAACCGCCAGTTCTAATAGTAAGTACAGCCCTAAGGCAAAATAGCCAAATTGTGCCCAAAGTGACAATGCTGGGCTACCATTATTTTCAAGCAGTGCCTTAACTCTCTTGGGCATGGAGTTCACTAGAGCTTCCTAGGAGCCACTGGATCCTCTTTTATCCTGCATGACAACATTATGAAGCTGGTGGGTGTTAGAGACCTTGCGCTTCTGTACTTTATGATTAAGGATGCCCCAAAGATACTCAATAGGCTTGAGGTCTTTAGACATGCTTAGCCAGTCCAGCACCTTTACATTCAGTTTCTTTGTCATGTTGAAATACCAGTTTCTGAAGTGTGGGGATCATGTCTTCTTTAGAGATGAGCGGTGTTCGAATCGAACTATTCACCAATCTCAAATTCGACCTATTTTAGGCGATGTTTGAGTCGTTCGACGAACACGAACAATTAGCTTCAAGTTCGACAGTTTGAGGTTATGTTCGATAACGGTTCGATCACCAAAAGCGTAACTGGCTTTTCACAGTAATACTGTCATTCAAGGTTTATACAGTGGAACCTTGGTTAATGAAAACAATCCGTTCTGGCAGTGTGCTTGTTAACCAAGTTACTCGTTCAGCAAAGCAAGATTTTCCATAGGAAATCATTGCAATGCAGACAGTTCCTTCCACAACTTGTTAAATTTTCCATCCTGGTCCCCTATTGTGCCATTCCACACATGCACCAATACACACAAACAAGTACAAACACACACAAACACACACAAACATACACAAACATACATGAACACACACACATATTATGCTTACCATACCTTCCGTTCCATCGCCGGCCTCCTGGGACTTGCAGTTTGCCGGTACAAATTGTGTATTGGGTATTGGGTAACCATCGCGACCGATGCTGGAACTTCCGCTGCCAGAGTGCTGACATCAAAGGCAGGAGCTGTTTGCCTCTGATTGGCCAGCGTGCTGCCTTTAAGTAGCGTCTGAGAGAGGAATTTCCTCCCTCGTCGCGATGGTTATCCGATACATGTAGTTCTCCGATACAGGATGTGTATCGGGTAACCATCGTGATGAGGGAGGAACACTAGGGTGGTGGCTCATCTCTACTCTTCTTCAGTATATCAGAGTATTCCCTCAAGAAACCTTAGCTCCCCACAGCCGGTAGCACTTACGTACCCCCAAACCATCACACTCCCACCACCATGCTTGACTATAGGCAAGACACACTTGTGTTTGTACTTTTCACCGGGTTGATGCCACACATGATTAACACCATCTTACCTTAATAAGTTTTCCTTAGGGGTACCTCTCACATAGCGAGATCGCTAGCGAGATCGCTGCTGAGTCACTTTTTTTGTGACACACCAGTGACCTCATTAGTGATCTCGCTGTGTGTGACACTGAGCAGTGATCTGGCTTCTGCTATGAAGCCAGATCACTGCTCAGTGATCTGGCTTCTGCTATGAAATCGCTGCTCGTTACACACTGCTCTGGTTCACTTTTTGGACGTTGCTCTCCCTCTGTGAAGCACACATCGCTATGTTTGACAGCGAGAGAGCAATGATCTGAATGTGCAGGGAGCAGGGAGCTGGCTTCTGACAGCTGCAGATGCTGGTAACCAATGTACACATCGGATAACCAAGCGAAATGCTTTGCTTGGTTACCCAATATTTACCTTGGTTACTAGCTTACGCCGCTCTCACGCTGCCAGTGCCGGCTCCCTGCTCCCTGCACACGTAGCCAGAATACACATCGGGTAAATAAGCAAAGCGTTTTGCTTATTAACCCGATGTGTACTCTGGCTGCGAGTGCAGGGAGCCAGCGCTAAGCGGTGTGTGCTGGTAACCAAGGTAAATATCGGGTAACCAAGTGAAGTGCTTTGCTTGGTTACTCGATATTTACCTTAGTTACCAAGCACAGTATCGCTTCCACGCATCGCTGGTGGCTGAAGGCTGGTCACTGGTCACTGGTGAGATCTGCCTGATTGACAGCTCACCATTTACCATGTAGCGACGCACCAGCGATCCTGACAGGTCATATCGTGGTCGGAATCGCTGGTACGTCGTTTAGTGAGACGGTACCCTTAGTCTCCTCAGATCAGAGGTCATTGTTCCAGCAATCCATGTCATTAATTTGTCTGCTTGTCTTCAGCCAACTGTTTGAGGGTTTTCTTGTGCATCATCATTAGAAGATGCTTCATGCTGGGATGACAGCCATGCAGACTGATATGATTCGGTGTGCTGAAGACAGGCAGACCCCCCACCACTTTAACCTCTTCAGCAATGCTGGCAGCACTTATACATCTATTTTGAAATGATAACCTCTAGATATGATGCTGTGCACATACACTCAATGTCTTTGGCAAGGCCTGTTCTGAGGGGAACCTATCTTGTTAAACCGGTGTATGGTCTTGGCCACCATGCTTCACCTTAGTTTCAGGATTTTGGCAATCTCCTTATAGCCATGGCCATTTTTATGTAGAGGAGTAATTATCTTTTTCAGATCCCCAGAGAATTCTTTGTCATGAGGTGCCATGTTAAACTTCCAGCGACCAGTATGAGAAACTGTATTTGTGTTTATTTTTTCTTTCTTTTTTTCTTTTCACTTACAGATTAATAATGGGGGTATGATAGATGCCTCTCAATTACTAATAGAGTTTTTAGTAGCAGCTGTGAGCTAATGGATGTGACAATCTTTGGCGGCTGCAGGATATTATTTTTTTGCCTGGGGGCCTAATAAACATGGGATTCTCCAGCCTGAGAATACCAGGTCCCAGCTTTTTCATGGCTGGGTATCAAAAATAATTTTAAAGAAAGCCTCATGCTGTTCCACTTTTATTGATACACAGATAAGATCAGCACACGGCTGGGGGCTGCAACCTGTAGCCATACGCTTTATCTGTGCTGGGAGTCATAATATGGTGGGACCTTATGACCATTTTATTTAGTTATTTTTACAGAGATACAGACCCGCAGACAGGGTCTCTGATTGCAAACAGTCAAACACGCTGTCACTCAGGGAGGGAGCACGTCTGACTTCAACCAATCACAGATGCGAGGGCTGCCGGTGCATGGGGTAAGAAGTTAATACTGTATGTATGAAGGTAAATGAGCATCCCCAGAAGTAGAATGAGTGGCCCTGGAAGCAGTTACAGTCATGCTGGAGACAAGTAAGTATGGCGCGCATTCTTCATTCTTATTTTCTTTATTTTTCATTTTTTTAGCCAAGTTGCCAGACCCGGATCACTACCTTGAGTTCCCTGAAAAACTCAGGGCCTGGGCCTGGCACTCAGGAACATTTGAACCCACGCGGATCTGGACTTTTACAGTCTGGGTCGCCTATCACTACTAATATTTTATAACAGCCACATTTGTGGAGTATTGGACAAATAGTTGTCGACAGATAATATCATCAGAGCTGTGGTTCTATGACCATGGGGGTCTTGGCTGTTTTTCTAATTTGTTTTCTCCTTGCATGAGATGTCAGTTTCATTAAATAGCCATATCTTGCTATGTTTGTAGTGCCGTACACTTTCCATTTTTAGATAATGGATTGAATAGTTCTCTGGGAGGATAGGGATGATGATTAAAGTTCATGGCATCAGGACATATATACAGGGGTGATGTTGTGGAGGTTGTCTGTGTATAGAAATATCTAGACCTTATTCTCAGGGAGGAGAAGGCAGATGGTCAAAGTTCATCTGTTGAGATCCTCTATGCAGAGAGGATGGTGTGTGTGGTGGATTATGGTACATAAGATGAAGGCTTGTATAGTGATAGATGGTTGAGAGCTTCCTACTGCTTCTTGGCCTACTCTTTGTGAAAGGCTTCACCTTCAACAGGCATCAAAGACATAGCCCATAGGGTATGGTTTGTTAATATGTCCTTGGGGATAGCCTGTTTTATCATACAGCACTTGATGGTATTAAACCAGGACTCTTTGTTGCTAAGCTGGGTGACCTGTATTTGCATTTAAGCTATTGTAACCTGGTTTACTTGATTTATCCTATATTTGCACTGTTGCTGTCTATATTTTTTGCAGTTTAGGATATTGGCTGAGAATTTTTTGTAGACATACTATCTATTCAAACTGCAAAGAAGAGGGGAGCCAGCACTGCTCATGAATGGCATGCAACAATGAAAAAATAAAAAGTGTAAAATTCACAAATTCATTCCTACTGTAACAATTCAATGAGATTTTTTGCAAATTATTGATCAATGATTTTTTTTTTTTTTATCTATTCAAACTGGTGCACCATTTATGTCCTTGCTGCTTTTTTTTGTATAGGCATATCATCTATTTAAACCGGCTTATCTATTTATTTGCTGTGTGTATTCTCTCTCTCCCCAATCTATATATATTTTTGGACAATATGTTATAACTTGTGATACAACTTCAATTACGGTCCATTGTTGTGTGCATGTTTTTAAGTGGTTTTAATTTGTCTTAGTGGTTGTTATATAACACAATTTTGTTCATGGATACTTTACTGCATTTTGCAATTGTACCAATAAAAGTTATATTATATATTTTTTACCAAAAATTGACTGTTTGGTGATCCCCGTTATTTGGCACTTCTTCTTCCTCTTTGCCTTACTGTATACTATTTTAAGTGCCAGGGGTGATCCTAGGAGATTTCTTTGGTGCCCTCCACCTTTAAAGTTTCAGATTCCCTTTAATCTCAAACAAAATTGATCATGTCTAATCTTTTTAATTTAGAGCATTGTTATCCTTACAAGTTATTTGAAAACCTGCCATTTGAATTCCCTAATATACGATTATTGCTCGTCCCACAGAATGTCTGGGGAAAGGATGGAGTTCTAATGCCTAACCGTAAAGGCCGCTTTACACGTTGCGACATCGCTAGCGATGTCGCTAGCGATCGCACCCACCCCCGTCGTTTGTGCGTCACGGGCAAATCGCTGCCCGTGGCGAACAATATCGCCGGTATGCATCACACCAACTTACCTTCCTAACGACGTTGCTGTGGCCAGAGAACAACCTCTTTTTTAAGGGGGAGGTTCGTGCAGCGTCACAGCGAGGTCACACAGCGGGCCACCAATAGAAGCAAAGGGGCAGAGAGCAGCCGCATGAACGTCACTCCCTCCTCATTGCCGGAGGACACAGGTGCGCTGTTGTTCGTCGTTCCTGGGGTGTCCCACGTAGAGATGTGTGCTGCCTCAGGAACGACGAACAACCTGCGTACCAAACGAGTAACGATTTTTGGGAAACGAACGACGTGTCAACAACCAATGATTTTGGGCACTTTTCGGATCATTAGCGGTCGCTGGTAAGTGTCACACACAACGACGTCACATTTGAGCACATTTCTCAATATTAATTCCCTCAAGTTTTTATTAGAGCTTTTATCGGATAAAATTTAGACAACTGGTAATTAAAATACAGTCAATTAATAAAAAAAAATCCAAATTAAATAAATGAGCCCATATGTTGATATAAGTGCAAAGTGTAGGTGCACATTCACACTGTGCCTATTTAATAGACAATATCTCAAAAACAAAATGAGCAAATACCCTGTTGCAAGTAAATAAATAAATAAATAAATACATATTTATAGTAAATGTAAATAACATCGGATTGTTAGTTAACA
This sequence comes from Anomaloglossus baeobatrachus, assembly GCF_048569485.1. Classification (NCBI taxonomy): domain Eukaryota; kingdom Metazoa; phylum Chordata; class Amphibia; order Anura; family Aromobatidae; genus Anomaloglossus; species Anomaloglossus baeobatrachus. The sequence goes on from NC_134358.1 coordinate 461,237,547, forward strand.
CTATTTTGATCAAAAAAGCGTAACACCCGTCCCACTGGAATGTTCCTATCTCTTATATTAAACCTCTCTATTTGTCAACAGAACCTCAATATACCATATATTTTGTTTTATAAGATGCAGCAGAATACAGTATAAGACGCACCCCAAATTTATAAATTAAAAAAAGGTAAAAAAAAATATGGGGTCCGTTTTATAATCATGTGGTGTCTTAAAGAGGAGGTGGAGCTTCAGCCGTGGTGTGGCATGGGTCACTGGAGGCAGGGGAGGTGCTGGAGTATGGCGATGCTGCAGGTTGTGCAGAGAGGGGCCCAGATGCTCACTGTGGCACTATGCTGGGGCAGCATGCGCTGCTCTGTGCTTGGGAAGCCGGTGCTGCTTTGTGCTGGGGCAGCCGATGCTGCTCTGTGCTGGGGCAGCCGATGTTGCTTTATGCTGGGGCACTGGCGCTTCTCTGTGCTGGGGCAGTCAGTGCTGCTCTGTGCTGGGACAGCCGCTGCTGCTCTGCGCTGGGACAGCTGGCTCTCCCCTGAGCTGGTGCTCGCTGCAAGTGGTGAGACACTGGCCATTCTGAAGTTGTCGGCGGTGAGGGCTTCAAAGAAATAATGACTGGAGTTGGTGCGTGTGCAGATGAGAGCTTGAGCCAGGCTCTATTATTTGAAGCTGTTACCGCCGACATCTTCAGAATGGCCTGTGCTTTGCTTTTCACCACACAGTCTTACCGCCCGCCACACAGAATCTTGCCACCCGTCACACAGAGTCTCGCCGCCCACCACACAGAGCTTCACCGCCCACCGCACAGTCTCACCGCATAGAGAAGTGCCACACACAGCAGGGCCCTCCACCACAAAGAGCAGCACCGCACAGAGCAGCGCCACAGAGATCAGCGTCTGCAGCACAGCGCACAACATTGCACTTGCCTCCTGTGACCCCTCTCCACCATGCCACGGTAAGCTACATTCGGATTTTAGGATGCACCCCTCATTTTCCTCTTAAAAAGGAAAAGTGAATCTTATAATCCGAAAAATACAGTAGATTTTTTTTTATCTCAGGTTTTATATGTTAAATGATCATAGTGTGATTGTACACCTACACTTTGCACTTACACAAATATTTCTTTGGTTTTGCTTTAGTTTTTTATTCTTTGTACAAACAGAGGCATGGCTCCCCATTTTTCATCTGGCATTTAGTCCATCTATATTTCTATGGGCAGGTATCTGAAAAATCGTGCTTGGGTCCTGTTCTATCTCAATCTATATTGAAGTCTGTTGATGCATCGAGAGTTTTAATATTAGAGAAAAGACCATTCCAATTGGGTATACCTTGTCGCGGTTGGATACTGTTTACGATTTTTTTGATCAAAATAGCATTAACTACCCTATGCTATTTACACTTACTATAACTATTTATTTATTAACTTATCACAGGTTTTGTCAATAACAAAAATATAATTTAATCGTTGTGGTAAGTTATATAAATGGAAATTTAACAATAGCAATTTGTCAAATTCTAGCTAGTTGTCATTCCCTACAAAGTCATATTGGGATTGTTTCATTGGAAATAAGATCAATGTATTTAAACGCATAACCACCGCAACATTTTGTAATAAAACATTTACGGGTGAACACATAATTATTTTTTGTGACACTAAAAGGGCCTTTTCATGATACTGAAACAGAGCTGATATGTTTTAAGTTTTAAATATAGTAATATAGGAAATAACAAATCCTATTTAGAATTATTACAAATAAGTGTATTTTACAATATATCATTAAAGACCAAATATAATGATACAAGAGCTGTATGATGCAAGATGTAATCAATCATGATAAATACATATACATCACTCGACATGCCATCTATCAGTCATCCATTAAATAATGAAAGCGATGAAATACTTCAGCTACTTGCTATCAAAAGTATACATTAAGGTGGATCTGTCACCAGATTTCTCAATTCCAACTAAATGCAATATTAAATAAGTCTCAGACTTGATGAGGCTGGTAAACGTACTTTAAAAACCCATGCCAGAATGCCTGTATAATCTGAATATTAAAGTGAGTTTATGTTTATTTACGGGATTGCTGTGATTGATTCATCTGGTGGATGGCAACTAAATGTGACATGTCCTGATGCGTGTGGCGTAAAATGCATTATGTGGGATAAACAAATCTGAAAAAATGGCTGCATATAAAAAATGCTTTTACGGAGGCCAACTGTTTGCCATCCATCAGGTATAGATTCTCATGTTAAATGTAAATGTGTATATTAATTTATAGGCTGAAACAAAGGCTCCAATGGATGAGGAGATGGCCAGATATCTATCTATCTAGCAATGACTTTCAACTAACATCCACACTAATCGGAACCTCCCACTCCCTGATCCAAGACTTCTCCCGAGCTGCACCGGTCCTCTGGAATGCTCTATCCTAAGAAACTAGGATGCACCACAACTTACTCAGCTTCAGTTGCTCCCTAAAAACACATCTTTTTAGGGTGTCCTATCACACAACCTAATTGAATTCAATTCACAGAGTCCCTCCACAACGTCTCAAAACATAACTCTCCGTCAAGATGCACCGCACCCAAAAGCATCACGGAGATTGGCTGATGACTGGTTCATAACCTTTGTCTATCCCCATGTCTTTGAGATGGCTGGATTGTTGTTGTAAATAAGCTCCTGTACCCTATCCCCCCACCCCAACTCATTGTAGATTGGGTTGTCTTTATTTTTGCTCTAATGTATTCTCTATAACAGTTCCTTGCTTGTATATGAACCTTTGTATTGTAAAGATCTGCGTAATATATTGGCGCTATCAAAATAAAGATTATTATTATTATTATCTATGATCTATTAATCTATGTATCTTTATATATCTGATAACTAACTAGTCAATATTTATATTAAATGTTGAATTTTGAAAACCAATTTCGAGCTCATGTTTTTGCTCCTGTAATTATCTGAGCTAATCTCAAGAAAAAAGAAGCCATTTGGAACCATCTAACAACAGCAGACAGCTTTACCACATTGCAATGACTGTGCTTATTCATCATTTTACTACATTACAATACATGCTGTGACAATATGTTCTTTCTTACTTTGAAAAGAGTGTATAGATCCCTGTGGGAGAATCTCCTGCCTGACTGAGATGTCAATTAGCGAATTCAGGCCACATTTCGAATTCCACGTGTTCATTTGCAATAAATCTTTTTGAAAGTGACATCTCTGACATATGGCCAGTGGCCATTTTCTCATAACCAGACTCTGACTCTGGACAACAAGTTCTGTTAACTATATAAAGTATTTTAGGTTTTGAATCCATGTTTACTTTCAAAATATCTGAGGTAGAAAATCGAATGTTCTTAAAAATTTCCTCTATTTACACTATACTGTTTTTTGTCAACTATCAGTGCCTTTTCATTACTAGAACGAGCTTGACATGTGACAACTGAAGACATGTCTGTGGAAAAGAGCTGCAGTGTGGGATTTTATTCTTTTTGCAGGCTAAATTATGGACTTTTGAAAAGTTCAGCAATCCAACCTTCAGAAATACAAGACTTGCTTTTCTGATTTTATGAGACTGAGGATTGCAAAACGTTCTTCATTGCCAATGTGGAGTCTCCTTCCTGATTTAACTACTTTCTAATTGACATAAATCTTGTGTGCACAAACAGTTAATTGGGCTTTATGGCTTCTTTAATTAAATATATAGTTCACAACATGCTGATAAAAAAGACAAAAAAGCTGTACTGACAACATGAATTTGCCTTCACTTAAACTCTCCAGCTCTATTGGTCTACACTTGAGAAATGCGATGACGTCTTGACTACTAGTCAACTAAGCTTACAGCGAATAAGTTGTGTTTTTGGTCAATTGACTTAGTGGTCATGAAGTCGTCCCTTGAAGTCCAGTGAAGAGCATTGATGTGGCAATTCAGGAGTGGGGATAAGATAACTGTGGTGAGTATAGTTTCTTGTTTTATTTTATGATCATGGTTTACGATTAGAGATGTTTGAATCTGCTAAGATTTGAATTTGCCAAATCGAGTGGACTTTTCAAGGAAATGTGATTTGTAGCAAAGTTATTCAAAATAAATTAAATTTTATGGGATCTCATCTGATGCCAGAGCCTAATAAATGTAAGATGTATAAAAAAAAAATATTTGTGTCGCAAAAGGAGAGGTGTTTGGCAGCACTCTGCGGTGTCAAAAAATCTGTTTTATTTTTCCTTTTTGCAGACAGGTGATACAAACATGGGAGAACGAGGGGGAGCGGAGCACAAGGACGACGGTACCGTTTCGCACCTCTAGGGTGCTTTCACGGGTCCATATGCTCCGCTCCTTGTGCTCCACTCCCCCTCGCTCCCCCATGTTTCTATCACCTGTCTGCGAAAAGGAAAAATAAAACAGATTTTTTGACACTGCAGAGTGCTGCCAAACCCCTCTCCTTATGCAACATAAGTATTTGTACTGATTTCTTGGCAACAGCACCGTGGTAGGTCAGGACTTCCACTTGCCGACAGCTGTTCCATTCAGTAAAGTCCTACGTTAGTATGCAGCAGCCGGTCTGCACTCCAAAGTGCCGATATGACGGGTTCCATATGGAATTAAGCCACAGGACTTCATTGCAGTTTGTTCCACAGAATGGTAAGCAGTGCAGTGCACTACCTCTTTCTATTATACTTGATTTAAAAAAAAAATATTTGCCAAACTGGTCACCTATTCAACCATACCTGCAGCCTTTTGTCTGGTCTTACGAACTTCTTCATTTCACTTTCTCCCATTGCCACCATCTCCAGCCTCTTCACTCCATGCCAGATTTCCAGCTCAACTAGGTCTCTTATGTCACTGTGCATCATGCCACTAATGATGTCACTAGTGATGTCAGAGGCCTAAGTAAAAGAAAAGGCACGTAGGATAAGACAGTGAGCTGCGGTGGTGATGGGATAGCTAAACCATGAGGTGAGTATTAGTATTATTATTTTATTTTTAACCATTTGCCTGGCCCTCTAATGTTTAGCAAAAAACATGCAGACCAGATAGCAAAGAATCCATATGCTAGAGAATAATTATTTTTCAAAAATGTACACAGAATTTACACTACAATAAATTAACTCATCAGCTATACTCATCATTGTGTTTTTTGTTAAAAAGCCAAAAAATCAATTTAACAATTTGCTTGTTACCATATTTCCGTGAAAATAAGCCCTAACCCGAAAAAAAGCTTAACAGAAATTTTTGGCCTTTTTAGAGTAAGGCTTAAATCTAAGCCCTACCCCCAAAAAAGCCCTAGTTGTGGTTCAATAATGAAGTGTCTTTGCAGCTAAAAAAAGTTAAAGAATATTAAAGGACACTTCATTATAGAAAACAGGCACCCACAAAAGAGAGAAGAAAGAAGACAGAATACTCCGGAATCATACTCACGAGGAACTATGGTGGAATGAACACTTACACACACATACACATCCCACAGGCCCTTGTGCTCCACTGCACTGAGTCCCAGGTCTCCTTGCTAGCCGGAACAATATGGTATTACTGGATGGTGTGTGTGTGTGTGTGTGTGTGTGTCTGTGTGTGTGATCTAATGTGTGTGAGATATATGATGTTACATAGTTACATACAGTTGAAACCAGTAGTTTACATACATTATCTAAAAAGACACATGCATGTTTTTCTCACTATCTGACATGAAATCAGAATAAACCTTTCCTATTTTAGGTCAATTAGGAACCAAAAGGATTTTTATTTGCCAAATGCCAGGATAATGAGAGAGAAAGAGTGTTTAAAGGCATTTTTATTACTTTCTGCAAAGTTAAAAGTTTACATACACTGAGTACTATGCCTTTAAATAATATGAGGCAGCCAATATGATGATGTCATTTCTTTAAAGCTTGGCAATATCTGAGTTAATTGGAGCCACACCTGTGGATGTATTTTAATGCACACCTGAAACACACTGCTTCTTTGTGCAGCATCATGGGAAAGTCAAAAGAAAGCAGCCAAGATTTCAGAAAGAGAATTGTAGACTTGCACAAGTCTGGTTCATCCTTTGGTGCAATTTCCAAATACTTGGAGCTCGTTCATCTGTCCAAACAATTATATGCGATCACAAACAAAATGGCAATGTCCAGCCATCTCACTTGTCAGTAAGGAGACAGGTTCTGTGCACCATAGATGAATGGGCTTTGGTCAGACGTGCATATCATCCTACGAACAAAAGCAAAAGACCTTGTAAAGATGCTGGTGAAAGATTGGTAAGACTGTGTGATTATCCACAGTGAAAATAGTACTGTATCAACATGGGCTGAAAGGCCACTCTGCCAGGAAAAAGCCATTAATCCAAAATAAACTTAAAAAAGCCAGATTAATGTTTGTGAATGCACACAGGATCAAAGGCCTTAATTTTTGGAGACATGTCCTGTGGTCTGACGAAACTAAAATTGAACTGTTCGGCCATAATGACCATCGTTATATTTGGAGGAAAAAGGGAGAAGCTTTGAAGCCTAAGAACACCATCCCAACTGCAGCATCATGCTGTGGGGTTGTTTTGCTGCAAGAGTGACTGGTGCACTTCACAAAATACATCATGAGGAAAAAAGATTATGTTTCAATACTAAAGCAACATCTCAAAACTTCAGCCAGGAACTTAAAGCTTGTGTGGAAATTGGTGTTCCAAATAGATAATGACTGAAAGAATGCTGTCAAACCGGTACAAAAGTCGCTTAAGGATAACAAAGTCAAGGTTTTGGAATAGCCATTACAAAGCCCTGATCTCAATCCTATTGAAAATTTATTGGCGGGGGGGGGAAGCTAGACATGGCTGAGTGAGGACGTGCTTCTCTGGAGCTCCTCTATACAATCCCCCATAAAACCGGCTTTTACATGAAAAATGGGCAAATCTACTGCCAAAAAGATCAAGCCCAGCACCCAAGTCGGCCCCCTGCACCCCAGCACAATATTGGGGCTTATTTCACCTGCTCCAGGGAGTCTGAGGCAACTCCACAGCCGGGGAATAAGCTGCAGCCTGCAGAGCCTGAACCGGCCCTTGCTCCTGTCCTGATGCCCGAGAATACGGGAATGCTGGAGGCCCAGAGGAGGGGTGAAGCAGCATAGACCCCCCGGGATGTAAATGGACCCACCGAGGGACCCACAGCGGCGGTGCACACAGTCGGGAACCCCGCGGCGAGAGGAGCGGTGAGTCGGCCGGCGCCATTCCAAGATGGCACCCGCCTATCTGCGACGCAGCCTGGAGGATCGGCGATGGAGGACGGGACACCTGCGGCCACGACCTCGCCTGCCCCGCAGCCCAACACATTGCCGATGGGACCGGAGAGTCCCCACAACTTACCCGCAGCCGGTGCCAGCGGAGTCTGGAAAGCTGAGGCGCACGAGCGTGGACTGCGCACGTGCCCGGGCCCAGGTGATGACTCACCACTGCAGCCCCAGGCACTGAAGAATCAGACGCCGTGCAGAGCGGCTGAAGTCCAGGAGCTGCCAGCCTTGTACACATGGACGCATGATACAAGTGAAGAGGCAGCAGCAGACACCCATGAAGAACTGCCTGGCCCACAGTTACAGGTACAGAAGTGGAGGGGAGACCTGCTGAAGGGGGTCCATACCAGGAGTGATGGCAGTGGCATGACCCACACTCCCTTACCAGGGGCCACACGAACACCGGGGGACCTGGGGACGGAGAAGGACCACATGAGTCCATGGTGGCAACTACTGAATTGTGGGGGATACCTCAGAAGGAGATGTCCCCCACCTCTCCAGACAGTTGGTGCACGGGATCCTCCTGGGCTGAGAGCCAGATGGACGCAGATGGGGTTTTGGATGGGGGTACTTTGATATCAATGAAAAAAGGGCCCATGGCACTGGGAGCTCCCCCACTCCGTCTCGCAGCTGGGCCACTGCTGTGGGAGGGCATGAACAACTCTTAAAATACACAGAAAATGATATATGGTCCAGCTATACAGGACTCTTTTTATGCATACCACAATATGTCTCATGCTGCCGCCTTGACGAGTGAAGATCGCCCGGCATCCTTGGCAGATCTGCGGGCACTGCTACAAGCAATCCCCACCAAAAATGACATTGCAGCACTAGATAACCAAGTGGTGGCGGAATGTAAATAGGAATTTATTCAACTGCGGTCTGATCTCTCTTCACTTACTCATAGGGTTGATATTGATACCCTTACCGAGCAGCAATCAAATTTTCAAGTCTCTATTCAATCCATCCAAGTGACAGTGAAAAATCAGTCCAAGCAATTATTTGCCCTTCAACAACACGTAGATGATCAAGAAAACAGAAATAGAAGGAACAATCTACGTATCAGAGGTCTTTCTGAATCAATTGCGGCCCTTGATATCCCTGCTGTCCTCCGTTCCATTTTTAACAATTCGTTAAAGAAGCCACCAGGAACCCCTCTAGAGCTTGACAGAGCCCATAGGGCTCTATGCCCCCCGGATCCAGAGGACCCCCGCCCAAGGGATGTTGTGTGCAGAGTGCATTTATTTGCAGCAAAGGAGGCCATTTTACAAGCAGCCAGGAAGAAACCGAACCTAACATACAACGGCTATGCCATTCGCATCATGCCAGACGTCTCAAGACACACACTAGCCCAACGTGCCACCCTTAAGCCCCTTCTGGATGTCTTAAAAGAAAAGGGACTACCGTTCTGGTGGGGATTCCCATTCTCTTTATCAGTACAGAATTGCTCTCGATGGTGGGTCCTGCGCTCCCCAGAGGATGTGCCGACGTTCTCCAAAAACTTGGGCCTACCTGCAATATCCATCGCGGCCTGGCTACTTACTCTACTCCAGCCCTGGGTCCCCAGGGAAAGAATCACCTATACCAGACCAACCCCACCTTCTGGGTCCAACAGGGGGCTACCTCCGAGAGGAGAACGGGGCCGTGGGACGGGCCACCCTCGCTACCCGACATAGAGAGACTCAGAGGCTGCGTACGCCTCTATGACCTATCTTATCTACAGTTATTCAAAGCTAAATGACTTTTACTTGTTGCTTTAAAATTTATCCACTGCCCGTATTATATCAGCATTTAATTCTTTTGCCGGTATTTATGGTTATCTCTAATGTTTTTAGTGTATTCAGAGCTCTGCTTGGTTATGTCTGACATCCTTTTTCCCCAAATAGGTCGGGTTACTCTGTCCTGCTGAGATAAGGCGGATATGTTCCCTAGGAACGTTTGTTCAGACTTAGTTTATTGTGCAAGGTCTTTTTACCTGATGTTCTTTTTGTTTTCTTCCCCGCTATATTCTACCCATCTCAAATCTCTTCCTCTCCCTTTCTTTGGCGGCCGGGCTGATCGTGTTCGATCCCCTTTCCAATTTATCTCTAATGTCTCACTCTCTTATAGATGGCGGACCTAACTATCGCTTCTTTTAATGCCAGGGGCCTCAATGTTCCGGAGAAACGATCGCAGATATTGTACCACCTTCATAAACGGAAGGTGAGCATGGTGTGTTTTCAGGAGACCCATTTCAAACAAGGACATGCCCCCATTCTTAAAAATAAGTATTATCAGACATGGGTATCCTCAGACAACGCGGATTCCCGCTCTAAGGGTGTGGCGATAGCTATCCATAAATCCCTCCCACATCAAATCCTAAAGTGCATGACAGATAGTCTTGGAAGATATATTATCCTCTCACTGAAGGTGGGGGACCAAACACTCACAATCATTAATGCATACGCTCCAAATCAAAAGCAGGACAGCTTTGTTACACGTCTGGTGGACGCTGCGATCCCCTTGATACAAGGTACAGTAATTTTATGTGGGGACCTCAATGTCACCCTTGACCCCACTTTGGATAACTCCAGGGAGAAATCTAACATTGCTTACACCACCATTAAACGGATCAAAAAAGCTTTATTGCGCATTCAACTGTTCGACACCTGGAGACTGAAACATCCGTCCGACAGAGACTATAGTTTCTATTCCCATACCCAAGACTCATATAGTCGCATAGACTACATATTATTACAGCACAATGCTCTCCCCTGGATTCAGCACACTGGGATGGATAGCATACTATGGTCAGACCATGCACCGGTCTATTGTACGATTGAGATTCTCTCCCGGCCCCCAGAGAGTCGTGGCGGCTGAACGAGTCGTTGCTACTGGATGAGCTCTGTGTTACTGATGTTCAGTCCTCTATCACAAGATTTGTAGAGGACCACTCAGTAGATGACACAGCCCCCACTTATAAGTGGGAAGCATTGAAATGTGTCATATGAGGTATTTTTATTAAACATGGGTCCCGAATCAAAAAAGAGCTGGCCCAAGATATGGTTAAAGCTCTACGTAGGGTTTCTGAATGGGAGCTCATCCACAAGCGAGCCTTATCAGCCGCAAATTTACAGACTCTTCTACAAGCCAGGATAGAGGTTAAAAAACTACTGGATTCCTCATATAAGCGCCTATTACAGGTAGGAAAAGGGAGATTTTATGAGTTTGGGGACAAGCCAGGCATATTGTTGGCTAATGCTTTGGGAGAAAGGAGAGCCCACACCCTTATAACTTGCATCAAGAACTCATGCGATGAATTGCTCTATGCCACCCCTGTCATATCTAATACTTTTCATGATTTCTATTCCAAGTTATATAATTTACCTGTCGAGCCCCCTGAGTCGAGTGACGGATGCCCCTCAATGCCCTCACCTTTTCGGTGTCTCAGTAGCTCCATAATTGAGGACCTGGAAAGGCCATTTTTACTGAATGATTGGTTGACGGTGATCCGCGACACACCGGGTAACAAGAGTCCTGGACCCGACGGATTCCCTGCCAAATTTTACAAGGCCTTTGCGGAGCAGGTAGCACCCTTAATGCTTCTCTCCTTCAATTCAATTTCAGACTCTGTCCCTTTCTCGCCTCATTCAACCACTGCCCATATCTCCCTTATCCGTAAAGCGGGAAAAGACCCCACGGCATGTAGCAGTTTCAGACCGATATCACTCCTTAATGTTGATTTAAAAATCTACGCCAAGCTTTTGGCAAATAGATTGAGCCCTCTGCTTCCTGACCTGATTCATTTAGATCAGGTCGGGTTTGTCCAGGGTAGGGAGGCGAGGGACAATACCATAAAGACCCTAGACCTAATCCAACACGCACACACTAAAAAACTTTCTCTGATGTTGCTATCTTTGGATGCCAAGAAGGCTTTCGACAGAGTCTCATGGCACTCACTATCACAGACACTGGAGCATATAGGCCTGGGACCCGTTTTCTCATCCAAGATTATGGCCTTATATCATTCCCCGACTGCACATCTTAAGATCAATGGCACTCTGTCGAAACCCTTCTCCATCCGGAACGGGACCCGGCAGGGATGTCCTTTGTCACCTTTACTTTATGTTCTAGTAATGGAGCATCTGTTATCGGCCATCAGGAATAACCCGGACATAAAGGGTATTAAGATCGCCAACCGGGAGCATAAATGTGCTGCGTTTGCCGATCATCTCCTTATTTATCTATGTAACCCTCTCACATCCCTCCCGTCTCTACTACAGGAGCTAGACCGCTTCAGCAAATGGTCTAACTTCAAAATCAATTTTGATAAATCGGAGGCCCTAAATGTCTCTCTGCCTCTAACAATGGTAAATGCTCTTAAACCAAATTTTCCCTTCCGATGGCCACCCCACGGCAGTATTGGATATTTGGGCATAAAGATCCCTGCCGACCCGACCAGGCTCTTTCAATTAAATTATCAAACTTTTCTGTCAAGGCTCGAGGGAGATTTGGCCTCGTGGCAAAAAGGTACTTTGTCGTGGTTTGGCAGGATTAGAGCTCTCAGGATGATGGCCTTGCCACGACTGTTGTACTTAATACAGACGGTTCCAGTCTACATCCCAGCAGCATACTGGGCCAAGACACAATGCTTATTCAATCAATTTGTTTGGTCCAAGAAGCGTGCTCGATTGAGATGCAGTGTCTTAACTAGGACCAAGAACGAAGGAGGAGCGGGTTTGCCTGATTGTAGGCGATACTACATGGCAGCCGCCTACGCCAGGGTCCTGGACCTTCTGCACTACCCGGGGTCTAAGCTCTGGGTTGGTCTGGTGCAAGATTTATGCCCTTTATCAATACCGACCCTGCCGTAGACATGGCCTCTCCTCACCAAACATAAAATTGAGATGTCCTACAGCACCAAACAAACATTGAAAACGATACACTCAATGTCATCACGCAACCTCAGGATCCAGCCTAGAGGACCCCTTATGACACTAACTGACAATCCAGAGTTCCTGCCGGGAGTATCGTCCAATAATTTTCTGGGCAGCATGAAACTAAACCCCCTGAGATTAAAACAGGTGGCCCCGAGGGGTTCCCGCCTTCCGCTCCAGGAGATTGTAGAGAATCACAACTTCAAATTGCGGTTCCATTTTGAATATGCCCAACTCAAACACTTCATAACCTCCCAAGACACTGTCATGGCCCAATGTCCGCCCCAAACTCCTTTTGAAAACCTTTGTAGTGGGTCTTCTGATACGTGCCATGCAATATCAAGGGTGTACAAGTTTATGACAAGCGTGGCAGAGACGTCCCCCCCTCGCTTCTGTGCGGCATGGGAAGCAGAGCTCAATCAGACGTTCCCTAGGAGTCAATGGGAGCGCTGTTTCCCTCTGACCCACAGGTCAGTGGTAGCCACCAGGATGCAAGAAACCAGCTATAAAATACTTTCTAGGTGGTACAGGGTCCCGACATTTCTCCATGCGTGGTGTCCCGAAGTCCCTGATACGTACTGGCGCTGTGGAGCGCAGGGAGGCACCATGTCGCACATCTGGTGGTACTGCCCGAGCTTGTCGGTCTTTTGGAACAAAGTACTAGCAGCCATCCAAGAGGTCACAGGGACTGTAGTCCCAAGCCGCCCAGAAGCAGTTTTACTGTATATCTTTGACATTTCTGAAAAGGTCTATAAAAAATCCATTGTAGGTCACCTTCTCCAGGCTGCCAAGAAAGTGATTCCACGACACTGGAAGGATCCTATCCCACTGACATTGGATGAGTGGGTAATGGAGGTGAATATGATTCACCGAATGGAAATGGTGATGGCCCAGTCACGTGGGCAGACGGTGGAGACGGCCACCAAACGGTTTCAGTGGGAATCATTCCTGTTGGGTAAAAAATTTCTGGAATTAATCTAACTCCCAGAAGACAGGTACCCTGGCCCCCTTATTCTTCAGATAATATACCACCCTTTTGATAAGTCTTGGTCCAATAGACGATGCATCAGTCCCGGTCGCTGCGTCCTGCTTCCTATCCTTTCCCTTCTTTCTTTGACCCGTTCTTTCCTGTTTACACTTCATAAGTGCCTCTTTTCTTTAGCTTTCTTCTTTGTTTTACTATTTTATATGGTTTAAAATGATTATCCATGTATTATTGTAATCATCGATATTTCATTATGAAACCCATGATAGTTTGTATATTTTCGATGAGTGCTATTTCTCATGTATGTTTTTGACAGTTCAATAAAACTTTAAATTGAAAAAAAAAAAAAAAAAGAATTTTTTTTGGCAATGCTGAAAAGGCAGGTGTGAGCAAGGCAACCTAAGACATGGCTCAGTTACACCAGTTTTGACAGAAAGAAGAGGCTTAAATGCCTACCAACTATTGTGAGAAGCTTGCGGAAAGATATCCAAAATGTTTCTTCCACCTGCAGTGAGTGCCCCTTGTCTTTGGAAGGAATATGTCACATTCCAGTCCTTTATATTGACCACACATGAATTTATACATATAAATGAGATCTCTTCTAAACAATTCTAACTTTTTCAACCTCTCATCATACGGGAGGCCTTTCATTCCTTGCAGTAATCTACTTGCCTGCCTTTGAACTGACTCTAACTTCTGAATATCCTTTTTAAAATGTTGAGCTGAAAACTGGATCCCATATTCTAGATGTGGCCTTATAAGTGATTTATAGACAGGAAACAATGCATTGAGATCACAAGATCTAATCTCTCTTTTTATACTCCCTAAAATCTTGTTTGCTTTTGCAGCTGCTGCTTAACATTGAGCACTTCTCATCTTACTTTTAACCAGAATACCCAAGTCTTTCTCCTGTTCATTAGTCCCGAGTTTACTTACATTTAATGTATTTGCAGGAGTAGAATTACTCTGTCCTAGGTGCAATACTCTACATTTATCAACATTAAATCTCATTTGCCAAGCATTTGTCCATTCAGACATCTTATCCAGATCATTTTTTAATATTAGACTATTAAGGTAAGTTTTTAATATTCTACATAGTTTGGTGTCATCAGTAAAAACTGACATTTTACTCTCAATCCATCCACAAGGTTATTAAAAAAGAGATTAAAAAGAATCAGTACTAGCACAGATCCCTACGGTACCTCACTGCTAACTATAGCCCAATTACAGAATGTACCATTTATGACTACTCATTGTTCCTATCTTTTAGCCAATTCCTTACCCATCTGCTTATACTTTCCCTTAGTCTTTGCTTCTGGAACTTTAGTATAAGGCTATTATGCGGTACAGTATCAAATGCCTTTGCAAAGTCCAAATGAATCCCCTCAGCTGAATTACCAATATGTGTGTGTGTTTGTGCTTGCGATCTGATGTGTGTGTGAGTGCCGGCTAGAAGCAGAGGAGGACGGCTGTGGAGCACACATGCTGGGGTTGCCCACCGAGGATCGCAGGAGGACCTGGAAGTGACACAGACGTCCAGGGTCTAGTAAGTATAATTATCTTGGCGGATTCTGCCTTTTTGGGGAGTAACCATACCCCCCAACCTGTGTTCCCATTAAATAAGCCCCACCCCAAAAATAAGCCCAAGACTATTTTTTGGGGCAAAAAATAATATAAGACAAAATTTGTAAAATAAAACAAACTTTTCAAAACATCTCGATTTAGTCATAACTGAAGATGAGTGCCATGAGCAGACAGGGTCTACATGCACAGGTATCACACTAGCAGCTTGGCCATACACATTGCTATGGTCCCAAGAGCCATTTTTCAACATGACAACACAGGGCCGCATGTTGTTTTTACTACTGTGAGCACCTATCCTGTGAGTTGCATTAGTTCATGACTTTTCCTTGTTGGTGTTATAATTCAGAGGTTGAAGATAGTATGTAAGTATTACAAGTTCTCCTCCTGCACTTGTTTGCTCCAGCTTCTTTACAAACTACACAGCTTGTTTTTAAATTGGTTACTAGTGAAGCATGTCACCTGCCAGTTAGGAAAGAGCTTTCCTTTGGATTTTTTTTCAATTGTAGGAGGCTGAGAGGCAGGTCGGGTCACAGCCAGTTAGGAATTATTCTGACAACCGCACACATTGGTCAGGAAACGGCTTACAAAGCTTGGACTGCAGTGAGTCTCCCAACCTCAGCGTGAATTCTTCATATATCTCTATGAGTCTGTGATACCCAAGACAGAAGATCCACTGTCAGTCAGTGCATTGCAATCAGTGCTCGGACCGATGTGCGCGGTCGTCTGAAAAAGCCCTATGGAAGAGTGTTCTAATTAGTGCAGGAAGACAGCCTGTAATATTAATGTAAAATTAAATCCCCAACTTTTTGTTAAAATAAAGATAAAATGGCCAACCCTTTTAGCTAGATATAA
Source organism: Anomaloglossus baeobatrachus (assembly GCF_048569485.1). NCBI lineage: Eukaryota > Metazoa > Chordata > Amphibia > Anura > Aromobatidae > Anomaloglossus > Anomaloglossus baeobatrachus. The sequence goes on from NC_134358.1 coordinate 461,253,152, forward strand.
AGATGTACTTTTTTTTAAAGGAAAGGATAATAATGAAATTCTCTGAATATAAAGTGTCACTAGTCTGGGAGCACAGTGTTCCTTCTAAATAGATGCTTCAATTTATGGGATTTAATTGAGCTGCTATTTTACATACAGCCTTTCATACATGTAATCTGTTATTCTTTTGGGGTAATACTGCTCTATAATCAATAACATGAAGTAAAGTACTTTACAACGGTTTATGGGATTGAGAAGATCAAGTCTGACTTCTCTCAGAGACAGAATTGTGGATTTTCTTAACATGCTCCACTGATTGTATATGTTTTGATAAAAGCTGATTTTTCCATTATTGTGTAAGTATTATACTGGACATTAAAATCATTCAAAAGTTTTGCATTAAATTAGAGAAAAATAAAAAGCCTTCACTTTATTGGTTAATAATTAAAATCTCATTCTAAACTAAAAAAAAGTGCAAGTAGATAAAAAGGTATTCGCAGCTAAATCTTAGATACTGTAGTCTACTGTTCTTTATTCAGGGATTCTGATCTAGTCTCTAGTGAAGAAGTCGTTAACACTTCAAGACCCACAAAATGAACAGCTTGCACTTCTTCCAAAAGCAAAGCTTAACTTCTCTGATATGAATGCATACCATCACTAAGCTGTACACACAGTAGAGACCACAAATTTTGTTGTTTTTTTTTTTTTAAATGTGTGATTACTTCTGTCTGATTGTTGTGATTCTATTTTCCTGGTGATTTTAGTAAGCCATAAGCAAATGTCAGCTGGATGGCTGAAAATTGTGTTTGACATTGTTTTCTCCCTTTATATGTTAGTTTTCAACACTTGCTGGGACAAATGTTTTGTATATTAGGTCATGGGTAGTCTAATTTTGCCTACATTTTTTCTGGTGTGTGTGTTTTTTTGGATAAAACATGGCAAAGACAAAGCCAAATTTATCTCTAGATGTCTGGAAACTTCTTAGAGATAACTATGGAGCTCAACTGTTCTTAGAGTCAAGTGTCACATATAATAAAGAAAGAAAAAGAAGGTTATGGAACAGCTGACAAACCTAGAACTGAACTACCAAGGAAAACTTCTTCCAAAGTTGATCACATTATTAAGGAAAAGTTTGTATCTGATGTTCATAAAACTGCTTTACAGATTTCACAGAAAAGGAACGAAGAATACAGGGTCAAAATGAGTAGCTAAACTGTGGTGTGACGGCTAAGAGAAGTAGGCTTTAGTGCACAAGTTCCAGTCAATGAGTCTTTCATCTCTGCAAAGAACTAAAAGGTCTGTCTTGAGTTTGCCAAAAAATGCAGCCAATATAAAGAGACAGATTGAACTAAGGTGGAAATTCAATGTTTGATAGTGATGGCAAACACTATATATGTGACGCCCTGGACTATGCAGGTAGTCACAGATAGCACCCCGCACAACACCTGTCCCCTAATAAGGTGTCAGCAGCCAACCAGTGAAAACCTAGTCATCCCTCTCAGGGCTTGATGTTCAAACTAGGGGGCCGAGCCAGGCGGTTGGCCATGCCCACCGAGGAGTTCAGAGAGCCTGAAGCGGGAAAACAGTTAGTGAGGGAGTAAATAGTAGTCAGAGCAGTGAGCGGAGGGCAGGCCTGTGTCAGGTCTGCAGAAGCGGTGGCCTCAGCCTGCAGGAACTGGGAAGACGGCTCGGTGGAACCGTAGTGGACCGGGACAGGGTAATGGCCCGCCGGTACCGACCCGGGGAACCAACTCAGAAACCGGAGCACAAAGGGGGGTACCCAGACCCTGAAACGAGGTCCAGAAGCCACTAGACAGAGTTAATTAACTGATTGCGGTCTGGACTATAGGTCCTTTCTCACCCAAAGTCACGACTGAAGACAACAGCCCAACAAGTGGGATAGAAAGCCACCGCACAGGCAGAGAGATCCCAAGGGCCAGCATCTGTGGGCAAAAGGGCTCTCCCAACATCCACAAAGCTGGGGAGCGGACTCCCATCGCTGAAGTGCAGGCAGTCCACTGATACACAATACGGTGCAGGAAAAAGGCAGAGACCACCAACTGGGTGGGGGACCCAACTCAGCTGGCTGCGGGCACCAACCACCATCAACTTGTTTTACCAGAGACTTGTGTGTGTTACTAATCGTGAGTACAACAGTGTCCTCAAGCCGCACACCTCCCTGCACCGCCCAACCACACAACACCAAACGGGTCCCGGGGCCATCATCCCTGCCCACAGAGGGGTTAACATCTTGCTGCATAAACATCTCCCCCAGGTGCCCCGTAACTGCAGCGGTGGTATCTACCTTTACCACATCCCCTGGGTGGCGTCACGAACTTAACCACAGGTCTGGCCGTACACCTACGCCCCCTAAACCGCTAGCACCTTTCAGATCGAAGTGACCAAAGGGCCACCCAGGGTCCGGAGACGCTCGAGCCACCTACCAGCGAGCCCAGATCCGAGCAGCTCGGCTGCAGCCGAGCAGGGGGCGGTACATATATACTACCCAATTGGACAACATAATAATTAGTGATGGGCGGACCTTGACTGTAAAAGTCCGGACCCAAGTGAGTTCAAAGGTGCCTGAGAGCCAGGCCCAGAATTCTCAGGGAATTATGGGTATTGATCCAGATCCAGCACTCAGGTAATAAAAAAAAATAAAGGAAAAATAAAGAAAAAAATAAAGCAAGGGTGCTATACTTACTGAGACTCAAGCATGGCTGTAACTGCTTCAAGGCCCTGCTCATTCTACTTCTGGAGCCGTGCATTATCCTTCATGCATATGCACTGCTTCTCCCACCCATCAGTATCTGTGATTGGTTGCAGTCAGACAGTGCCACCATGCTGAGTAACAACGTGTCTGACCTTTACAATTACAGACTCTGTGTGTGTTTATATCATACAGTCAAAACAAAAAAAAACTGGCATAGGGTCCCCCATATTATGAAACCCAGTGCTGATAAAGCATACTTCTACAGGCTGCAGCTCCAAGCCATGTGCTTATCTTAGCTATGTATCAAAATAAGATCAACCCCAGGCGGGTGTTTTTTTAAATTGAAATAAATATTTGTTTTAAAACAACGTGCGGACCCTCCATTTTAATACTCAGCCAACATAAATTCCGACAGCTGGGGGTTGGTATTCTCGAGCTGGGGAGACCTATGGCTATTTGGCCCCCAGCATACGAATAGCAGCCTGCAGCTGCCCAGGATTGTTGCATCCATTAGATGCTCTTCCCGATTACCCTGGTGCGGTCGCAATTGGGTAATAATAAGTTAATTGCAGCTCACAGTTGTCACTAAGCCCTAGACCCTAGACTAGTAATGGTAGGCATATATGAGACCCCCATTACTAATCTGTAAGTGAAAGTAAATAACAGTGAAAAAATCCTTTATTTGAAATAGAATACAAAAAAATGCAAAAAAGCACTCTCCTTCACCACTTTATACTCCCAAAACACCCCTGCAGGCCCAACATAATCCATACGAGGTCGCATGATGATTCCAGCTCTGCTATATCTGAAGTTACAGTGCATGATCATGGAACATGACCGCCTGCTGTGAACTTCAGGCAGAGACTGAGCAGAGATGTGCGGTGACGTCACTCAGATTAGTTGTGGCCATAGTTGGAGGTTCCCATGGTCCTCCACCTGTGACTGCAGGTTACCTGATCTGAAGTGAAGTCACTGAGCTTAATGTGGTCAGGTTACCTGTGGTCACAGGTGGAGGACTGTGAGAACATTCAGCTGTGACCGCAACTAACCTTTGTGATGTAACCACACATCGCTGCTCATTATCTGCCTGACATCCACAACAGGTAGTCAGCTTTCGTAATCGTGCGCTGTGACTTCAGATGTAAGAGAGCTGGAGTCCTCGTGGGACCTCGTGTGAATTACGTTGGACTTGCAGGGGTGTTTTGGGGGTTAATAAAGTGCTGAAAGAGGGTGCTATTTTGTATTCTATTACAAATATAGGATTTTTTTGTGTTTGTCTTAATTTATTTTCTCTTACAGATGAGTAATGGGGGTGTCCCATAGATGCATCCCATTACTGATCAAGGGCTTAGTGGCAACTGTGAGCTGGGAATAACCACTATTACCCTGATTGCCACTGCACTAGGGCAATCGGGAAGAGCCCGGTAAAGTTCTGGGATTGTCACATCTACTCAATGCAACAATCCTGGGTGGCTGCAGTCTGCTATATTTCTGTTGGGGTCCCAATAAGCATGGGTTTCCCCATCCTGAGAATACCAGCCCCCAGCTGTCGGGATTTATCTTGGCTAGGCATCAAAATTGGGGATGACAGCTGCATGCTGTTTTTTTAATTATTTATTAAAAAAAAAATAAAATTATATATATATATATAGATATATATATACATATATATATATATATAAATATATATATATTTTTTTAAATCCTTATACGGTTCCTCTTATTTTGATATACAGCCAAGATAAGCACACAGCTGGGGGCTGCAGAATGTAGCTGTATGCTTTATCTGTGCTGGGTGTCATAATATGGGGGGACCCTATGCCAATTTTTGTATTTATTTATTTGATTTTATACCATGATAGACGCACACAGGGTCTGTGATTGGAAGCAGTCAGCTGACACATTTCCACTCAGGGTGGGAGCATGTCTGACTGCAACCAATCACTGACGCTGGTGGGCAGGGAAAGCAGTGCATATGCAATGAAGATAATGAGCGGCATCAGAAGGGAATGAGGGGCCATGGATGCAGTTATAGCTGTGCTGGAGACTCGGTAAGTATAGCACGCTTGTTCCTATCCCCTATCCCTTCCATCACCATTTTTAATCATTGGATTCTGATCTCCATAGACCTATAAAGGGGACTGGTATCTGGCGAGATATCTTGGATTACTCCTGGACCAGAACATTTTTTTTTGTTTAACCCAGTTAGACCTGTCGGTGTCGAGTATCTGCGAGTCCGTCCAACACTAGTAATGATGTAAGGTACTAAACATCTACTGTACATTGGAGCATGATGGTAACAATTTCATGGTTTGGGGCTGCTTTTCTGCATCTGCCATTGGCCCTTTGCATAGAATTGATGGAAATATGAACGATACCATGTACAAGGATATAGTGGAGAAAGCAATGCTGCATCATGGTAAAATCAAAGTAGGCAGGGGCTGGAAATTCCAGCAAAACAATGGTCCTAAGCACTCACCTAATTTAGTCAAAAATTGGCAAGGAAAGAAAAATATTCTCCTGTATCAATGGCCAAGCCAATTACTTGATTTAAACTTTATAGAGCACCTTTGGGATGAGATAGGGCGATGAGTTGGGGCCCGTACTCATAAAAATAAAGATGAATTGTTTGCAGATTTGCAAATAGAATAGAGCAAAATCCCTCAAGATTAGTGATGATCGGACTTACAGTTAACCGGGACTTCCAGGTCTAATCGAGTTAAAAAAAAAACTGGTTCCAGCCTAGAATTGATCCTGGGTATCTATCCGGACGCCGGCCCAATATAAGTCTATGGAGACCAAAATCCATCGATTAAAAATGGTGGTAGAAAGGATAGGGGGATAGTAGCAAGCGGGCTGTACTTATCGAGTCTCTGGCATACCTGTAACTTCTTCCAGGTCACTCATTCACTTTCAGAGCCACACATTACCCTTCACTGCATATGCATTGCTTTCCCAGCCCACCGTCATCTGTGATTGGTTGCAGTCAGATGTGCCTCCATGCTGTGACAGAGTGTCTGACACTTTTAATCACAGGCGCGGTCTGTGAGTCTATATTGTAAAATAAATTTAAAACAATTGGTATAATGTCCCCTCATATTATCATACCAAACACAGAAAAAGCATATGGATACAGGCTGCAGCCCCAGCTGTGTGCTTCTCTTGGCTGTGAATCAAAATAGGAGGAACCACATACAGCTTTTTTTAACAAAAAAATTTAAAAATATTTTTAAAAAATGGCATGTGGCCCTCCCCTAATTTTGATACCCAGCCATGATACAGCCTGCCAGCTTGGGGGTGGTATTCCCAGGTTGGAGGGACCCATGCTTATTGGCCCCTTGCCTAAAAATAGTAGCCTGCTGCCACCCAAGATTGTCGCATCCGTTAGATGCGACAATCCCAGCACTTTACCTGGCTTTTCCCGATTGCCCTGGTGTGGTGGCAATCTGGGTAATAAGAGGTTAATCAAAGCTTACAATTGCCACTAAGCCCTAGATTAGTAATGGAGGCATCTATGAGACCAACCCATTGCTACTCTGTAAGTGAAAGAAAATAAGCACAAACACCCAAAAAAGCCTTTATTTAAAATAAAATACAAAAAACCCTCTTTCACCACATTATTAACCCCAAAAGCACGACGATTCTAGCTCTGCTAAATCTGAATCATAGTATGTGATCATGGATCATGACCGGCTGCTGTGGACTTCCGGCAGAGAATGAATGAGCCGCGTGATCAGCAGTGACATCACTCAGGTTAGTTGTGGTCACAGCTGGAGGTTTCCACGGTACTTCACCTGTGACCGCAGGTAACCTGACCTCAGGGGACCTCAGTGAATCAGTGACCTCATCTGAGGTGGGGGTCACTGAGTTTAATGAAGTACCCTGAATTTACAAAAATGTCCTAGGTTATAAGAAGATTGCCAACATCCTGAAACTGAGCTTCAGAATGATTGTCAAGATCATACAGTATTTTACCAAGACAGGTTTGACTCAGAACAGGCCTTGCCATGACTGACCAAAAGAGTTGAGTGCACATGCTCAGTGTCATATCCACAGGTTACCTTTTCAATATAGACGTATGACTGCTGCCAGCTTTGCTGCAGAGGTTAAAGATGTAGGAGGTCAGTGTGTCATTGCACAGAACATACGCAGAACTACAAGGCTCAGCATGCTCCATTCACTAGAGTATGCAGGAGAGCAGACAGCAACTGCAGAACGACAAGGCTCAGCATTCTCCATCCAGGACTGTATGCAGGAATTTTTTGGCCCCCAAAAAAATGATGTGGGCTTCGCCATATTATTGTATGCTAGCCAGGTACAGTAGGCAGGTACGGCTGACCCCAACCCCCAGCTGCCTATTTGCACCTGGTTGGGAACTAAAAATATAGGGAAGTCCTTTTTTTAATTATTTCATGAATTTCATGAAATAATTAAAAAAAAATCGACATAGGCTTCGCTCCATTTTTGTGTCCAGCCAGGTACAACTAGGCCGCAGAGGATTGGAATCCGCAGCACAGGTTGGTCCGAGGTTTCTCTGCCCCTCTGCTGCGAATTGCAGTCCGCAGCCGCCCCATAAAATGGCGCTTTCATAGAAGCGCCATCATCTGGCGCTGTATCCAACTCTTCCAGCAGCCCTGAAGGCGGGTGGCTTGCTGGGTAATAATGAGTTAATTCTAGCTTGGTTTTACTAGCTAGTATTAAGCCAGAGATTCTTAATGTCAGGCAAGTTTGACCTGGCCATTACGAATCTCTAATAAAGGGTTAAGAAGAGACACCACAGAGAGAAAAAATACTTTAATAGAAATAAATACACAGACACATTAGAGACTCCATGTTTATTATTCCCTGTCAGTCCTCCACGATCATGCTCTTCTGTTTTTTTTCTCCTTCAACACATGCAGCTCTGCTACATCAGACAGCACTGCATGGGGGAAGACGCTGCTGCCCCATGCAGTCTATTCACTCAGTGAGTGAGCAGCAGCTGCGTGCTGTAAGCGGTGACGTCACCACTGACAGACGGGTTACCATAGCAATGGTGCTCTGATCACGTGATTCTTGGTGCCGCTATTCACTGGCTGTGACAGCCAGTCCTTGCATGTGGGCTGACTCTGCAAAGAGCACCCCATGCAGGAACAGGGAGTCGACCATATGCCAGAGCATCTCGCCGGTACACGGACATGCACAAAGGAGCACCGTGTACCGGAGAGATGCACTGACAGGACCTAGCAATGACGTCTAGCCATGTGACCAGTCTGTTGCCATTTAGAAAATAGAGACGTGACTGGTCACATGCTATTTTGATGTCACGATAGGTCCTATCATCAGTGCTGGTTACCGGGAGGACGCAGCGATTATCGGAAGAAAAAGCGGCAGGAGACAGAGTGCAGGATGCATCGTGGGGACCTGTAAATGTTATGGCAATGTTTATTAACTGTATGTGTACATGTATAATGTGTTTTTATGTGTTTGTGTTTGCCTCCCATTGTTTTCAATGGGGCTCGAGAGGTTCGTCGAACAGTTCGTCGAGCCGAACTCGAACGGGGTCTCTGTTCGTCGAACCGAACCGAACTCGAGCCTTCAGAGGCTCGCTCATCTCTAAACATAACAATGATTCCAAGCACACCTCCACTGCCTTACTAAAGGAACTGAGTGTAAAGGGGCTCTACTGGCCAAGAATGTCTCCCCTCTATTTAAAAACTGGACCACATGGTAGTATTAAATAAGTTTTCCACTTCTAATGTGACCCCCTTTCTTTTGTGCTAACTCTATCTAACCCTTTCCTAATATACTTCTGCTATATAGTCTGCTTCTGTAAGCTTTTCTTTAAGAGGCTTGTAATTTCCTTTATTTTTGTTGTAAATTTGATCACTCCGGCTGCAGACCGGAATTGGACCAAGTTAGCAGGGCACATCATTGCTGCGGTAGGGATGCCTCTCTGCTCTCTGTGATAGCCAGCAGTCTGGACACAAATGTCCAGATCACACTTCACATTTCCACAGAGAGGCTTCAATATAGAGTAGGTACCCAGTTACGAGACATGCCATGGCGTGGCGACTGTACATATATAAAAATGGCCAATTTTGTATGCTAAATATCTTATCTTTCTTAGATTTTCCTTAACAGTAATGAATATCTATATTCATAAATTCATGGTTTTCATGCTTTAGCATTTCAGGATGCAAATTGTCTCTTTTTTGTAATAATGAGAAATGACACAGGGAAAGAATATTGAACATGCTTCCTAATATTTATTTAGTACTTTGTACAAAAGCTTTTGATGGTGATGAATAAAGATGAGCGAACCGGTCCCGGTTCGGCTCGAGGTCGGTTTGCCGAACGGAGCTCCCGTTCGAGTTCGGTTCGTCGAACGTTCGACGAACCGAACTCGAACCGCATAGGAAACAATGGCAGGCATTCACAAACACATAAAAACACATAGAAAACACCCTCAAAGGTGTCCAAAAGGTGACAAACAACTCAAAACACAACACAAACACATGAGAAAGTGACAAGGACATAAACTCATGTGAAAACAAAAGAGCAGGACAAGGAAAAAGAGGAGGAGACACAGATATAGGCATGGCACGCCCTTCTAAAATCATGTAAAACACCGCAAGGTGACTCCAAGCGGAGTCTCCCTTTTTTCCAAAAATTGGGCCCCACACACACCCACACCTTCAGTGGCAGCAGTTGTGCCCCAGTTGTACAATTCACAGCTAGGTTTGCATCAAGCACATTCAAAAATACGCCATAATTAACCGTCCCCAGGATGACACCAGGGTAGGTAGCAAAGTCTTTCCTGATCCCAGCTCTGTTCATCTTGGCTCCTTTTAAAAAACACAGCAAGCAAGGGTTACTCCAAGTGGAGTCTCCCTTTTTTCCAAAAATTGGGCCCCACACACACCCACCCCTTCAGTGGCAGCAGTTGTGCCCCAGTTGTACAATTCACAGCTAGGTTTGCATCAAGCACATTCAAAAATACGCCATAATTAACCGTCCCCAGGATGACACCAGGGTAGGTAGCAAAGTCTTTCCTGATCCCAGCTCTGTTCATCTTGGTTTTTTTTAAAAACAATGTAAGCAAGGGTTACTCCAAGCGGAGTCTCCCTTTTTTCCAAAAATTGGGCCCCACACACACCCACCCCTTCAGTGGCAGCAGTTGTGCCCTAGTTGCAAACAGGATGTTTTGATTTGCATCAAGCACATTCCAAATCCACAAGCATTTACTCTCCCCAGGATGACACAGGGGTAGTAAATTCCTTCTGGATCCATGACTTGTTCATTTTGATGAACGTCAGTCTGTCCACATTGTCACTGGACAGACGCGTGCGCTTATCTGTCAGCACACACCCAGCAGCACTGAAGACACGTTCAGAGACAACGCTGGCAGCTGGACACGACAAAATCTCCAAGGCATAACTGGAGAGCTCTGGCCATTTTTCTAGATTTGAAGCCCAAAAGGAGCAAGGCTCCATTTGCAAAGTCATGGCATCGATGTTCATTTGGAGATACTCCTGTATCATCCTCTCCAGCCGTTGACTATGTGTCAGATTTGTTGTCTCTGGTGGCCTTGCAAAAGAGGATCTAAAAAAATTATGAAAAGATTCCATAAAATTGATGTTACCAGCACCAGATACGGTACTACTGGTACGGGTAGACTGTTGAAGATGACGAGACCGTCCCATGTTTGGCAAGATACAACTGGGAGAATCACTCCCTGCACCTGCACGGTTGTTTGGTGGAAAAGCCGAGCTAAGATCGAGTAACAGCTTCTGCTGATACTCATGCATACGTGCGTCCCTTTCTATGGCTGGAATTATGTCACAAAATTTGGACTTGTACCGGGGATCTAATAGTGTGGCAATCCAGTAGTCATCATCACTTCTAATTTTGACAATACGAGGGTCATGTTGGAGGTAGTGCAACAAGAAGGCACTCATGTGTCTTGCGCAGCCATGCGGACCAAGTCCACGCTGTGTTTGTAGCATAGAGGTGCTAACCGTTCTTTCTTCCTCTGACATCTCCCCCCAACCTCTTTCAACTGAAATTTGACCAAGGTCTCCCTCATCTGCTGAGTCTTCCATGTCCATGGACAGTTCGTCCTCCATTTCTTCATGTTCTCCTGCACCTTCCTCAACATTTAGCCTGCTACTATGCGCCATTGTTGATCCCTGTCCCCCATGGTCCCATGCCTGGCGCCTTGTTGATGATGAACGTCTGAACCTTGGTGATGTTGTTGTGTCTTGCGCATATGAATCCTCCTGTAGTTCATCCCCTTCCTGTTGTCCCACCCCCTGACTCCGAATAGTGTTTAGCGTGTGCTCCAGCATGTAAATGACTGGAATCGTCATGCTGATAATGGCATTGTCAACGCTAAACATATTCGTCGCCATGTCGAAACTGTGCAGAAGGGTGCATAGGTCCTTGATCTGAGACCACTCCATCAGGGTGATCTGCCCCACCTCTGCATCACGTTGGCCCAGGCTATACGTCATGACGTATTGCACCAGGGCTCGGCGGTGCTGCCACAGTCGCTGTAACATGTGGAGAGTTGAATTCCAGCGTGTCGCCACATCGTATTTCAGGTGATGAACCGGCAAGCCGAAAGACTTCTGGAGCGATGCAAGTCGCTCAGCTGCGGTGCTTGAACGGCGGAAGTGAGCAGACAGTTTTCGTGCCCTGTTCAGAAGGCCATCTAGGCCGGGATAGTGTGTTATAAATTGCTGGACGACAAGGTTCAACACGTGAGCCATACAAGGTACGTGTGTCACCTTGCCCAGGCGAAGGGCCGCACCCAGGTTTGCAGCATTGTCGCACACGGCCTTACCAGGCTGCAGGTTGAGTGGAGACAACCATTTATTAAACTCGGACCGCAGAGCTGACCACAACTCCTCAGCTGTGTGACTCTTATTCCCAAGACATGTCAAGCTAAAGACCGCCTGATGCCGTTGCGCTCTGCTGCCAGCATAGTAATGAGGGGTGCGTGATTCCTTCTGCGCAGTGAGAACGCTGGTGGCCTGACCAGGCAGGCTTGGGGCGGAGGTGGAGGACCCAGATGAGGTGGAGGATGCAGAAGCAGGGGCGGAACTTGGACAGACAGAGGATTGACACACAAGTCGTGGGGACGGCAAGACTTGTGCAGCAGACCCTTCACCATCTATCACCATAGTTACCCAGTGCCCAGTCAGCGACATGTAACGTCCCTGTCCATGCTTACTGGTCCAAGTATCGGTGGTGAAATGCACCCGTTCACACACAGAGTTTCTCAAGGAAGTGGTGATGTTGTGTGCGACATGCTGGTGTAGCGCGGGCACACCTTTCTTAGAGAAGTAGTGGCGACTAGGCATCTGGTACTGGGGCACAGCGACAGACATAAGGTCTCTAAAATCCTGTGTGTCCACTAGGCGGAAAGGAAGCATTTCGGTAGCCAACAGCTTACAGAGGGATAGAGTCAACCTCTTAGCTTTGTCATGGGTCGCAGGAAATGGCCTTTTATTTGACCACATCTGAGGGACAGAGATCTGGCTGCTGTGTGTAGACGGTGTTGAGTAGGGTGTCCCTGGGAAAATGCAGGTTTGTGAGGAAAGTGCAGGCGGAGACATGATGTTGCCTTCATCCAATGTTGGTGCTATCGATGTCTGAGAGAGCTGTACACACTCACTTGTTTCCCCTTCCAAACCAACTGACGACCTACCAAGCAAACTGCCTGTTGCGGTTACAGTGGTGGAAGTTGTGGGTGGAAAAACAGGTGTGACAGCTGTCCCCACAGTCCTAGAAGATGACGAGCGCGCAGAAGCACTGGAAGGGGCAGGCGGTGGATGGTTCGCTCCGCTAGGCCGCATTGCAGCATGGTGAGCTTCCCACCGGGACATATGATATTTATTCATGTGACGATTCATGGAAGAAGTTGTCAAACTGCTGAGGTTTTGACCTCTACTAAGAGAACCATGACAAATTTTACAGATCACATAATTTGGGCGATCTTTTTCTATGTCAAAAAAGGACCAGGCTAGGCAAGGCTTAGAGGCCATGCGAACTGTTTAATCCACCCCGAATAATGCTCAGAGGCAGAGTGGTGGCTGAGGATGCAGTTGTAGACGTGCTACCAGTACTCCGACTCTGTCCAGGAAGGCGCAAGGTAACTTCGTCATCAGTTGCATCCTCTTCCACCACCTCTGTTGACCTCCTCGAGTGCCTGACTGTGGGTTGACAGTAGGTGGGATCTAGAACTTCATCATCAATTGTTGTGTTTGCACTCCCCTCCCTCTCAGACTGAGCCTCTTCTTGCCCTGACCGAATATTTAAGTTGTCATCCCAATCGGGTATCTGCGTCTCATCTTCATCAGTATGTTCCTCATTGTCTATAACCACAGGTGTTACAGTTTGTGACAAAGGGTCAACATTATGCTCAGAAACTTGGTCCTCACGGCCTGAATCAGAGTCACAAAGGTTCTGGGCATCACTGCAGACCATTTCCTGTTCTGTACTCACTGTAGCTTGGGAGCAGACCTCTGATTCCCAGGCTATAGTGTGACTGAACAGCTCTGCAGACTCAGCCATCTCAGTTCCACCATACTGTGCAGGGCTGATGGAGACTTCAGAGCTGGGAGAAAGCAAGTTTGATTGGGATGACAACTCAGAGGACTGGTGTTTTTTGGATGCAGTACTTGAAATGGCTAAGAGGGCACTTGTTGGACCACTTGAGATCCATTCAAGCATTTTCCTTTTTTGGCCATCATCTACCTTTGTTCCTGTTGTTCGTGTCCGTAAAAAAGGGAGCACATCGGATTGTCCACGGTAAGTAGTAGACATCTTACTTTTGCTGGTAGATGGTCTATCTTCAGCAGATGATAATGGAGCTTTGCCACCTTCCCCACTGACAAACCCTTTTTTTCCTTTTCCACCACGCCTCTTCCCCTTTCCACCAGCATCTGTCATTTTGCCACTCATGTTGATTGCGACAAGATTGTGCACTGAAAATGTGGTAGTAAAAATTGAGAGGTGGTGTAGATTGCAGCGGTGGTCTAGCTTTATTAACAGCAGAATAATAAAGAATAAATATCCCTGACAATGCAACTACGGCCCTTAAACTGGCAGCATCAATTGCTAGTATAATGGCTTAGTTATAATGAGTTGGAGTGTGCAATGCAGGTAGAGGTGCTGCAAATGTCTTTGCACTAGTGTGACTAGACAAAAGTCCAATAGCCACGTTTAGGATGCCACTAGGTACACTGAGTGTTTGCTAGTATAATGGCTTAGTTATAATGAGTTGGAGTGTGCAATGCAGGCAGAGGTGCTGCAAATGCCTTTGCACTAGTGTGACTAGACAAAAGTCCAATAGCCACGTTTAGGATGCCACTAGGTACACTGAGTGTTTGCTAGTATAATGGCTTAGTTATAATGAGTTGGAGTGTGCAATGCAGGCAGAGGTGCTGCAAATATCTTTGCACTAGTGTGACTAGACAAAAGTCCAATAGCCACGTTTAGGATGCCACTAGGTACACTGAGTGTTTGCTAGTATAATGGCTTAGTTATAATGAGTTGGAGTGTGCAATGCAGGTAGAGGTGTTGCAAATGACTTTGCACTAGTGGGACTAGACAAAAGTCCAATAGCCACGTTTAGGATGCCACTAGGTACACTGAGTGTTTGCTAGTATAATGGCTTAGTTATAATGAGTTGGAGTGTGCAATGCAGGTAGAGGTGCTGCAAATGTCTTTGCACTAGTGTGACTAGACAAAAGTCCAATAGCCACGTTTAGGATGCCACTAGGTACACTGAGTGTTTGCTAGTATAATGGCTTAGTTATAATGAGTTGGAGTGTGCAATGCAGGTAGAGGTGCTGCAAATGTCTTTGCACTAGTGTGACTAGACAAAAGTCCAATAGCCACGTTTAGGATGCCACTAGGTACACTGAGTGTTTGCTAGTATAATGGCTTAGTTATAATGAGTTGGAGTGTGCAATGCAGGCAGAGGTGCTGCAAATGTCTTTGCACTAGTGTGACTAGACAAAAGTCCAATAGCCACGTTTAGGATGCCACTAGGTACACTGAGTGTTTGCTAGTATAATGGCTTAGTTATAATGAGTTGGAGTGTGCAATGCAGGCAGAGGTGCTGCAAATGTCTTTGCACTAGTGTGACTAGACAAAAGTCCAATAGCCACGTTTAGGATGCCACTAGGTACACTGAGTGTTTGCTAGTATAATGGCTTAGTTATAATGAGTTGGAGTGTGCAATGCAGGCAGAGGTGCTGCAAATGTCTTTGCACTAGTGTGACTAGACAAAAGTCCAATAGCCACGTTTAGGATGCCACTAGGTACACTGAGTGTTTGCTAGTATAATGGCTTAGTTATAATGAGTTGGAGTGTGCAATGCAGGCAGAGGTGCTGCTGCTAATGAGTTGAAGTGTGCAGAGGACAGGAGGGTACAGTGCCAGGATTGTGGGGCTCTGGGTAGAGGAATGGAAGCCTGCCTTTCTATTCCCTCCTAATGGGGAAATGCAGCGACGAAATCCCTGACCTTTGCTACACAGACGCTGTCTCTGTTTTCAGGACCTGTCACCTATGGCTCTGACCCTGCCGGTACGAGCCCTTAAAAGGACTGATGGAAAGTGCTATCCCTATGCTGTCCAGCGCTGTGTATGGAGCGCATTCAGCTGTATCAGCGATAGGACTCAGGACAGAGCTGCGCCAGTGATGTCTGACACCAAGGACGCAGAAGGCAGATAATGGCGTCCTGGAGGAAAATGTCCGGTTTTATAATGCAGGGACATGTGACATGGACATCCTATCACACATGCCGTTGCTTCTCTGGCTAAAAGTCCACTTAGCTGTGTGTGTGCCTGGGATTGGCTGACATGCTGGCCCGCCCCACAAGACGCGCGCGCTTAGGGAAGGAAGACAAGGAAAAAAAAAAAAATTGGCGATCGCCATTATACAAACAGGAGTGATCTGAAGGCGCTGTTCACGCACACTATACACTGAAATGTCATAATAGTGTGAGTCACAGAGTGACTTACACTATTACAGCGGAAAGCCAGCTAGGAATTAGCTGTTTTTTTGCTGCTAGAACCGTTCTCGAACGTTTCTAGAACTATCGAGCTTTTGCAAAAAGCTCGAGTTCTAGTTCGAACTAGAACAGGCCCCAAAATCACTCGAGCCTAGAACTGGAGAACCTCGAACCTCGAACCGCGCTCAACTCTAGTGATGAACACTGCAAGATGCCTCCCGTAGGAGGAAACTAGTAGCATGCATTGCTCTAGTTTGATTTTGGCTCAATTTTTCACACAATCACTCTTCAAATCCTGAAGGTTCCATGGGCTTCTTATTTGAACTCTGGGCTTTAGTTTCTTCCAAAAATGATCTATTATATTCATGTCAGGTGATTGATTGGGTCATTCTAGAAGATTTATTTTCTTTTTCTGAAACCAATTGAAACTTTCTTTTGCTGTTTTGCGCTCATTTTCTTGCTGAAATGTCCACCCTTGTTTTACCTTCATCATCCTGGTAGATGACAGCAGATTTATATCAAGAAAGTCTTGGTACATATGTTCTTTCATCCAGTCTTAATTTATATGAAGTTTGCTATTGCCGTATGCTGTAAGCCTGACAGCCAACGACAAGCATATCTCTTTGTCAGGACCCTAAATGGCCAATTTGTAAACCAAATATCTAATTTTTTCCAATAGGAGAAATGTAGTGCTAAAATTGCTATATTCAATGTTTGCATATTTTAGCTTTTTAGAGTGCTGTTGTACATATTTTTGTTGAATTTTCAGCATGCACCTGTTCACACCTTAGTGGATGTGCTACTTAGTCTTTTTATATTTGTATTGCATTCCTTTCTCACTGAGCACTCCACCCTTCAGTCAGAGCATTTTTATTTTAGTTGTATCCTACCTGCCCATTACTTGTAGGGTTTTTTTTAACCCAGATAGAGGCGTGTTAGGATAGGGTTCCGACAAAGAGAGGTACGCCTCATATTTTTGTAACTTTGTTGAATTTTCAAAGTACACCTGTTCACACCTAGTGGATGCGCTGGCCAGTCTTTTTATAACTGGATTTTTGTTAATAAGTAGGGATATTACAGGGGCACATAGGCACAACCTTCTTTGACTGGGAGCGCCATTACATTAACCATAAGAGTGCCTACCTCCATGGTCAAGCACGAAAAATGTAGGGCAAGCTTGAGATTCATAATTAGCCTGCCATTATATATCTATCTTCTGATTTTGCAGGTGACATTTATTTGTTATCTGTCAATATTTTCAGCCATTGGTTCTTGTTAGTTTTTACAGATTTAGCAATTACATAATCTACTGTAATTCATCCCTATTATCCCTGTATAATGTATAATGTTATATATGCATGTGGAGGCCATTGAGCGTTTTTAGTTTTTGATTAATAAAGTCTTTTATATGGATTTTCAAAAATTTCCTTATGTGTTAGTTTCACTAAGTTGGGCCTCCTTCTTAATCTTCAGGTCTTCTTAAACTATTCCGTATTCATAGACTGACATAGTTCTCAGCAGCACAGGTACTGCTTACACAGGATGATGCGACGTCAAGAATGATGTTTTGCTGCTGTAGCGCTGGTGTCCTTGCACACCTCGCTCTCCTCCCTGCAGGCACGCTCGCTTAATCACCAGCGCAGCTGGCTCTCACCACGCTGCCCGGTGTCCCCACGTTCCTCCATATGTCTGCTTCCTGCTTCCCCCTGCCGGCGCCTGTGTCTCTGGGAGTGCTCCCAGGTTGTGTGCAAGCACCACTGCCCTTCTCTTAAAGGGCAAGGTCATAATTTCCTTGAAGTATCTCAAAACCTAACGCTGAGAGGCATTGGATACTTGAGGCACTCTCCGACTAAGGCCCGTTTCACACGTCAGTGAAAAACAGTGACGTTTTTCACTGGCGTGTAAAACACGCACATGTCCCTGCGTGTGCCGTGATTCGCGGCACACGTGGGTTGTCTAAGTGCAATCCGGGCTCCGTTCTCCGTGGCCCGTGATTGCACTTAGAAAACAACTCACCTGTGCGCGCTCCCGCTGTCCATGGTGCTGATCGCTCCCGCGGTGTAGCATCCTTCCGGCGGTGACCCCCGCAGCAGCTGCTTCCGGGTCGGCTGTGTCGCGCATAATGAATATGCGCGACAATAATGAGCCGGCTCAGAAGCAGCCGGCAGAACGGGCTGCAGAGGACATTGCTGGACGCCGGGTGAGTTAAAATGTTTTTTATTTTAAAAGCACATTTTTTTCTGGCACGTGTTTCACGGACCACACCACTGCATGGTCCGTGGAACATCAGTGATGCCAGAAAAAAATTGACATGTCTCCGTGCGGCAAACAAGCACACGCGGGTACGCCGCACGGAGACATGTGCAGTGAAAAATCAATTATTGTGCTAAGATAATCTTGTAAATGTGCCCCTGCTATGTAATTGTGTAATGGCCGTGTCTGACCATACAGGGAGATGGACTGGGCAGGGAAGGAAGCAAAAGAGAATATACTGATGACACTGCAGGGGCTTATAGCTGATTCTTTCTGTGAGGTAAAACATTTAAAAACAGGCAATGAAATATTTTACTTCACAGAAAGAACCAGCTGTGATGCCATGCTGCCATATTTGTATACTCTTTTGTGTCCTCCCCTCCCAGGACCTTTGGTATGATCAGACCATGTCCCTGTACGGTCAGACATGGTCATTACAAAGTACATAGCAGGGTCACATATATAAAATTATCTCAGCACAGGAACATTTAATTTATAACATCCAATTGTGAAGCCTAGTTTTATTCCAAGATCTATCGATTAAGATATACTTGGTTCATTCGATAACCCCTTTTAGAACAAACTTAAGATATAGAGTATTAATCTTGCTATTATTTTAGGTGGATAAGAAATATTTGTCTGTTACAGGAATAATTGAATATTTACGCCATATACAGTTATTTGCATGTACAGTATTATTTACTGACCTACACTTCCCACCATTGTTAGTTATAACAAGGGAAGTCATTGGGTCACAAATCATGGACTATAACTATCTATATAAACCAGTCAGTAAAATGTCACAGTATAACTATTTATGAATCTGTTGATATCTTTCGAGTACGTCTGAAATGATTCTAAGAGCATTGCCCTATAAATGTTATGAGCTCAATTTTAAATGAATACATGTTTATTGTTAGCTTGCTTATTAAAGCTTATAAATCACAGCTGACCTTTAAGGTAGTTGCGCTATTTTGATTGCTTACACTAAATTGTGATCGGGTACATAAAAAGAGAAAAGGCATAAGAGGAACCTTTCTCTTCTTCAGTGAAATGACTTCTCGCCTTCACAAACATTTAAGACACTTAACTATAAACCCAAACAAGAAGAAAAAAAATCACTCACCATTTTTCTTGTAAAACATGATTTCCCCCTTGAATTCACTTTTTTCCTCTAGAGACATTTCAATTTCAAGTGTTGTCTGTTCATTTGTTTCAGCACCATATAAAAATTTACAGCTGCAGCTCTTCTGCATGACCTCAGTGCGTGCAAATCCAGCAAGTTCACAAAAGCCATCTGAACAGTAAACTATAGGGAATCCTTTGGCCACCTGAGCATTTGCAAGAATAAAGTTGCTGTCTGAAAAACAAATGCAAATAAATAAATAAATTTGTTTATTCAATAAGCAAAAAATATAACAAGTTGCAGATTAGCACAACATTTTATTTATTAGTTTTATAGTCTTTTCACTTGTTCAAAAGTGACTTTCTAATCTGGCACATATATATCATATCCCTAGGATATGTCATGAATATATAATAAATACTGGTCCCATCACTGTGATTAGCATTTATCTTGAGAATGGAGCCTCTTCAACCCTTGCTGTCAGTGGGGAAGGGGCTTCAAATGCTTGGCTTTCTCAATTAAGTTCTATGAGAGCTCTAAAAATTTTCATACGAACTTCAGTAGGAATGGTGCCCCATAAAATGATATCATATCCTGCTGATATAATTTGAACATGGTGAGCGGTAAATGTAGGTGATCGTTGCCCTGTGTGCCTTTCTAGTGAATTGTTGTGCTATAAAAGGCTTAAGGGTGCGTTACACGCTGCAACATTGCCAGCGGTAGCTAGCGATGTCGTGCGCGATAGCCCCCGCCCCCGTTGTTCATGCGACATTTGGTTATCACCACCATAGCGAACATAATCGCTATGGCAGCGTCACACGCACATATCTTTACAGCGACGTCGCTGTGACCGACGAACAATCCCTCCTTCAAGGGGGAGGTGCGTTTGGTGTCATAGCGACATCACTGCGGCGTCACTAAGCGGCCACACAATAACAGAGGAGGGGTGGA
This sequence comes from Anomaloglossus baeobatrachus, assembly GCF_048569485.1. Taxonomy (NCBI): domain Eukaryota; kingdom Metazoa; phylum Chordata; class Amphibia; order Anura; family Aromobatidae; genus Anomaloglossus; species Anomaloglossus baeobatrachus. Next base: position 461,273,180 of record NC_134358.1, read on the forward strand.
GATGAGCAGCCGGAACATGCCGACCACCTTCTTCCTTCCTCATTGCCGGTGAACGCAGGTAAGGAGATGTTCCTCGTTCCTGCGGTGTCACACGTAGCGATGTGTGCTGCCGCAGGAATGACAAACAACCTCGCTACTGACCAGACAATGATTTTTTGTAAATGAATGACGTGTTACAGACCAACGATGTTTAACTCTTTTGCGATCGTTTAAGGTCGTTCCTAGGTTTCACATGCTGCGATGTCACTAACGACTCCGGATGTGCGTCACAAACACCGTAACCCCGACGATATATCGTTAGCGATGTCGCAGCATGTAAATGACCCTTTAGAGGCCTGTAAATGTGTAAAAGGGCTATGAAATGGGGACTGTCACATCACAGGACCACCCTTTTCTACTCGAGCCATCGTCTAGTAATGTCATGTTGTGCTAAATTACATCATGTAATGCCATGTCATTCTACACATGTAGATAAATGCTGGTAATTACTTAATTACTTTTTTTTTGCATACACTGTTCTTTTCTTATGGGTTAGAAGAAATCCAGAAATAAAGTCCAGGAGTATAAAAAAATACAAAAAAAGTTTATTTAGACATAGTTAAAAAGTTCATCATGTAGGAATAAAGTCCATATTCAGGGCAGATGATGCGTTTTGGACTTTGCATCCTTACTCTAATGCCGGCGTCACACGGAATGATATATTGTGCGATCACACGAGCGATCGTACTCGCCCCCGTCGTTTGTTCGTCACGGGCAATTAGTTGCCTGTGGCACACAAAGTCGTGAACCCCCGTCACACGTACTTATTTCCCAGACTACCTCGCTGTGGGTGGCGAGCATCCTCTTCCTGAAGGGGGAGGGACGTTCGGCGACATAGCGACGTCACACTGCGGCTGGCCAATTGAAGCGGAGGGGCAGAGATGAGCGGGACATGACATCCCGCCCACTTTCTTCCTTCCGCATTGCAGGCGGTACGCAGGTAAGCTGTGTTGGTCGTTCTCGGGGTGTCACATGGAGTGATGTGTGCTGCCCCGGGAACGATGAACAACCGGAGCATAGAAGGACGTTCGATTTTTTAAAAATGATCAACGTGTCAACGAGCAACGATACGGTGAGTATTTTTCCTCATTAACAGTCGTTTAGTGGTGTTACACGGTACGATATGTCTAACAATACCGGATGTGCGTCACTAATGACGTGACCCCGATGACATATCACTCAATATATCGTACCGTGTGACGCCGGCATAACTCTGTTCTAATTATAATGAATAGCAGTTTAAAAAAAGAAGACATGCAACCGGACTTCATTGATGGATTTTTTCTAAGCCTGGATACAAGTTTTGCTTTTGTCCATGCGTGGTCTGGTTGGTTGGTCTCCAGGATTAGGTGAGCTGTATGACCTTTTTTCTCTTTGTCCTTTTATTATGTATGAATGGTTTTATGGCTTAGATACATGTGTAGCAGTGGATGTGCACGCTGATGAGGTACTGGACACATATGAATGCTGCAGCATTGTGACGCAAAGGTCCAGTAATAGGTGGGGCATTGTTATATAAGGAAGAAGTTTAATGTGCCTCATGATCAGAAGGAGAACATTATTAGAGCTAATGATTGACAAGAAAAGCCTACAAACTGCAGTAACCCTCAGTCTACTTTACCACTGCCCGACCAGCTCTACCCTCACCTACTGTATCCGCAACCCCTTCCCTGTAGACTGTGAGCCCTCACGTGCAGGGTCCTCTCTCCTCCTGTACCAGTCTGTGCCTTGTATTTGTTGTTTCTTTGTTGAATTGGTCGGTGGTTGACCTCCACCTTGCTACGCACCCCAATTTGGGATGTATTCCATCTGTATAGATTTTGGCGTTTGGTGACTGTTCACATTGGGTCATCAGGCTTTGTCCACAGGCTATATATATACTTCATGCAGCATTTGCTTGGACCTGTCCCGCCCACAACTGTGACTCAGTCATGGGTACGGGACTGCAATAGACCAGGTGAGTGCTGCTGAGAGCAGTTCTGTTATTCATGTGTGAGGCCGCATGGCACATTTTATAAAAATATTTTAGTGTAGGACTGCTTCAAATGAGATTTGCCGTGACGTGGCGAAGCAGCTCAAGAAATTGCAATTTTTTGCCAAAAATCTCAAAAAAAATTTTTTATAATGCAGTTTGGAATATTTGATGCCTTAGTGCACATTGGTGCTGGCTCTTTGTTGTTTCTTTGTTGAATTGGTCGGTGGTTGACCTCCACCTTGCTACGCACCCCAATTTGGGATGTATTCCATCTGTATAGATTTTGGCGTTTGGTGACTGTTCACATTGGGTCATCAGGCTTTGTCCACAGGCTATATATATACTTCATGCAGCATTTGCTTGGACCTGTCCCGCCCACAACTGTGACTCAGTCATGGGTACGGGACTGCAATAGACCAGGTGAGTGCTGCTGAGAGCAGTTCTGTTATTCATGTGTGAGGCCGCATGGCACATTTTATAAAAATATTTTAGTGTAGGACTGCTTCAAATGAGATTTGCCGTGACGTGGCGAAGCAGCTCAAGAAATTGCAATTTTTTGCCAAAAATCTCAAAAAAAATTTTTTATAATGCAGTTTGGAATATTTGATGCCTTAGTGCACATTGGTGCTGGCTCTTTGTTGTTTCTTTGTTGAATTGGTCGGTGGTTGACCTCCACCTTGCTACGCACCCCAATTTGGGATGTATTCCATCTGTATAGATTTTGGCGTTTGGTGACTGTTCACATTGGGTCATCAGGCTTTGTCCACAGGCTATATATATACTTCATGCAGCATTTGCTTGGACCTGTCCCGCCCACAACTGTGACTCAGTCATGGGTACGGGACTGCAATAGACCAGGTGAGTGCTGCTGAGAGCAGTTCTGTTATTCATGTGTGAGGCCGCATGGCACATTTTATAAAAATATTTTAGTGTAGGACTGCTTCAAATGAGATTTGCCGTGACGTGGCGAAGCAGCTCAAGAAATTGCAATTTTTTGCCAAAAATCTCAAAAAAAATTTTTTATAATGCAGTTTGGAATATTTGATGCCTTAGTGCACATTGGTGCTGGCTCTTTGTTGTTTCTTTGTTGAATTGGTCGGTGGTTGACCTCCACCTTGCTACGCACCCCAATTTGGGATGTATTCCATCTGTATAGATTTTGGCGTTTGGTGACTGTTCACATTGGGTCATCAGGCTTTGTCCACAGGCTATATATATACTTCATGCAGCATTTGCTTGGACCTGTCCCGCCCACAACTGTGACTCAGTCATGGGTACGGGACTGCAATAGACCAGGTGAGTGCTGCTGAGAGCAGTTCTGTTATTCATGTGTGAGGCCGCATGGCACATTTTATAAAAATATTTTAGTGTAGGACTGCTTCAAATGAGATTTGCCGTGACGTGGCGAAGCAGCTCAAGAAATTGCAATTTTTTGCCAAAAATCTCAAAAAAAATTTTTTATAATGCAGTTTGGAATATTTGATGCCTTAGTGCACATTGGTGCTGGCTCTTTGTTGTTTCTTTGTTGAATTGGTCGGTGGTTGACCTCCACCTTGCTACGCACCCCAATTTGGGATGTATTCCATCTGTATAGATTTTGGCGTTTGGTGACTGTTCACATTGGGTCATCAGGCTTTGTCCACAGGCTATATATATACTTCATGCAGCATTTGCTTGGACCTGTCCCGCCCACAACTGTGACTCAGTCATGGGTACGGGACTGCAATAGACCAGGTGAGTGCTGCTGAGAGCAGTTCTGTTATTCATGTGTGAGGCCGCATGGCACATTTTATAAAAATATTTTAGTGTAGGACTGCTTCAAATGAGATTTGCCGTGACGTGGCGAAGCAGCTCAAGAAATTGCAATTTTTTGCCAAAAATCTCAAAAAAAATTTTTTATAATGCAGTTTGGAATATTTGATGCCTTAGTGCACATTGGTGCTGGCTCTTTGTTGTTTCTTTGTTGAATTGGTCGGTGGTTGACCTCCACCTTGCTACGCACCCCAATTTGGGATGTATTCCATCTGTATAGATTTTGGCGTTTGGTGACTGTTCACATTGGGTCATCAGGCTTTGTCCACAGGCTATATATATACTTCATGCAGCATTTGCTTGGACCTGTCCCGCCCACAACTGTGACTCAGTCATGGGTACGGGACTGCAATAGACCAGGTGAGTGCTGCTGAGAGCAGTTCTGTTATTCATGTGTGAGGCCGCATGGCACATTTTATAAAAATATTTTAGTGTAGGACTGCTTCAAATGAGATTTGCCGTGACGTGGCGAAGCAGCTCAAGAAATTGCAATTTTTTGCCAAAAATCTCAAAAAAAATTTTTTATAATGCAGTTTGGAATATTTGATGCCTTAGTGCACATTGGTGCTGGCTCTTTGTTGTTTCTTTGTTGAATTGGTCGGTGGTTGACCTCCACCTTGCTACGCACCCCAATTTGGGATGTATTCCATCTGTATAGATTTTGGCGTTTGGTGACTGTTCACATTGGGTCATCAGGCTTTGTCCACAGGCTATATATATACTTCATGCAGCATTTGCTTGGACCTGTCCCGCCCACAACTGTGACTCAGTCATGGGTACGGGACTGCAATAGACCAGGTGAGTGCTGCTGAGAGCAGTTCTGTTATTCATGTGTGAGGCCGCATGGCACATTTTATAAAAATATTTTAGTGTAGGACTGCTTCAAATGAGATTTGCCGTGACGTGGCGAAGCAGCTCAAGAAATTGCAATTTTTTGCCAAAAATCTCAAAAAAAATTTTTTATAATGCAGTTTGGAATATTTGATGCCTTAGTGCACATTGGTGCTGGCTCTTTGTTGTTTCTTTGTTGAATTGGTCGGTGGTTGACCTCCACCTTGCTACGCACCCCAATTTGGGATGTATTCCATCTGTATAGATTTTGGCGTTTGGTGACTGTTCACATTGGGTCATCAGGCTTTGTCCACAGGCTATATATATACTTCATGCAGCATTTGCTTGGACCTGTCCCGCCCACAACTGTGACTCAGTCATGGGTACGGGACTGCAATAGACCAGGTGAGTGCTGCTGAGAGCAGTTCTGTTATTCATGTGTGAGGCCGCATGGCACATTTTATAAAAATATTTTAGTGTAGGACTGCTTCAAATGAGATTTGCCGTGACGTGGCGAAGCAGCTCAAGAAATTGCAATTTTTTGCCAAAAATCTCAAAAAAAAATTTTTTATAATGCAGTTTGGAATATTTGATGCCTTAGTGCACATTGGTGCTGGCTCTTTGTTGTTTCTTTGTTGAATTGGTCGGTGGTTGACCTCCACCTTGCTACGCACCCCAATTTGGGATGTATTCCATCTGTATAGATTTTGGCGTTTGGTGACTGTTCACATTGGGTCATCAGGCTTTGTCCACAGGCTATATATATACTTCATGCAGCATTTGCTTGGACCTGTCCCGCCCACAACTGTGACTCAGTCATGGGTACGGGACTGCAATAGACCAGGTGAGTGCTGCTGAGAGCAGTTCTGTTATTCATGTGTGAGGCCGCATGGCACATTTTATAAAAATATTTTAGTGTAGGACTGCTTCAAATGAGATTTGCCGTGACGTGGCGAAGCAGCTCAAGAAATTGCAATTTTTTGCCAAAAATCTCAAAAAAAATTTTTTATAATGCAGTTTGGAATATTTGATGCCTTAGTGCACATTGGTGCTGGCTCTTTGTTGTTTCTTTGTTGAATTGGTCGGTGGTTGACCTCCACCTTGCTACGCACCCCAATTTGGGATGTATTCCATCTGTATAGATTTTGGCGTTTGGTGACTGTTCACATTGGGTCATCAGGCTTTGTCCACAGGCTATATATATACTTCATGCAGCATTTGCTTGGACCTGTCCCGCCCACAACTGTGACTCAGTCATGGGTACGGGACTGCAATAGACCAGGTGAGTGCTGCTGAGAGCAGTTCTGTTATTCATGTGTGAGGCCGCATGGCACATTTTATAAAAATATTTTAGTGTAGGACTGCTTCAAATGAGATTTGCCGTGACGTGGCGAAGCAGCTCAAGAAATTGCAATTTTTTGCCAAAAATCTCAAAAAAAAATTTTTATAATGCAGTTTGGAATATTTGATGCCTTAGTGCACATTGGTGCTGGCTCTTTGTTGTTTCTTTGTTGAATTGGTCGGTGGTTGACCTCCACCTTGCTACGCACCCCAATTTGGGATGTATTCCATCTGTATAGATTTTGGCGTTTGGTGACTGTTCACATTGGGTCATCAGGCTTTGTCCACAGGCTATATATATACTTCATGCAGCATTTGCTTGGACCTGTCCCGCCCACAACTGTGACTCAGTCATGGGTACGGGACTGCAATAGACCAGGTGAGTGCTGCTGAGAGCAGTTCTGTTATTCATGTGTGAGGCCGCATGGCACATTTTATAAAAATATTTTAGTGTAGGACTGCTTCAAATGAGATTTGCCGTGACGTGGCGAAGCAGCTCAAGAAATTGCAATTTTTTGCCAAAAATCTCAAAAAAATTTTTTTATAATGCAGTTTGGAATATTTGATGCCTTAGTGCACATTGGTGCTGGCTCTTTGTTGTTTCTTTGTTGAATTGGTCGGTGGTTGACCTCCACCTTGCTACGCACCCCAATTTGGGATGTATTCCATCTGTATAGATTTTGGCGTTTGGTGACTGTTCACATTGGGTCATCAGGCTTTGTCCACAGGCTATATATATACTTCATGCAGCATTTGCTTGGACCTGTCCCGCCCACAACTGTGACTCAGTCATGGGTACGGGACTGCAATAGACCAGGTGAGTGCTGCTGAGAGCAGTTCTGTTATTCATGTGTGAGGCCGCATGGCACATTTTATAAAAATATTTTAGTGTAGGACTGCTTCAAATGAGATTTGCCGTGACGTGGCGAAGCAGCTCAAGAAATTGCAATTTTTTGCCAAAAATCTCAAAAAAAATTTTTTATAATGCAGTTTGGAATATTTGATGCCTTAGTGCACATTGGTGCTGGCTCTTTGTTGTTTCTTTGTTGAATTGGTCGGTGGTTGACCTCCACCTTGCTACGCACCCCAATTTGGGATGTATTCCATCTGTATAGATTTTGGCGTTTGGTGACTGTTCACATTGGGTCATCAGGCTTTGTCCACAGGCTATATATATATACTTCATGCAGCATTTGCTTGGACCTGTCCCGCCCACAACTGTGACTCAGTCATGGGTACGGGACTGCAATAGACCAGGTGAGTGCTGCTGAGAGCAGTTCTGTTATTCATGTGTGAGGCCGCATGGCACATTTTATAAAAATATTTTAGTGTAGGACTGCTTCAAATGAGATTTGCCGTGACGTGGCGAAGCAGCTCAAGAAATTGCAATTTTTTGCCAAAAATCTCAAAAAAAATTTTTTATAATGCAGTTTGGAATATTTGATGCCTTAGTGCACATTGGTGCTGGCTCTTTGTTGTTTCTTTGTTGAATTGGTCGGTGGTTGACCTCCACCTTGCTACGCACCCCAATTTGGGATGTATTCCATCTGTATAGATTTTGGCGTTTGGTGACTGTTCACATTGGGTCATCAGGCTTTGTCCACAGGCTATATATATACTTCATGCAGCATTTGCTTGGACCTGTCCCGCCCACAACTGTGACTCAGTCATGGGTACGGGACTGCAATAGACCAGGTGAGTGCTGCTGAGAGCAGTTCTGTTATTCATGTGTGAGGCCGCATGGCACATTTTATAAAAATATTTTAGTGTAGGACTGCTTCAAATGAGATTTGCCGTGACGTGGCGAAGCAGCTCAAGAAATTGCAATTTTTTGCCAAAAATCTCAAAAAAAATTTTTTATAATGCAGTTTGGAATATTTGATGCCTTAGTGCACATTGGTGCTGGCTCTTTGTTGTTTCTTTGTTGAATTGGTCGGTGGTTGACCTCCACCTTGCTACGCACCCCAATTTGGGATGTATTCCATCTGTATAGATTTTGGCGTTTGGTGACTGTTCACATTGGGTCATCAGGCTTTGTCCACAGGCTATATATATACTTCATGCAGCATTTGCTTGGACCTGTCCCGCCCACAACTGTGACTCAGTCATGGGTACGGGACTGCAATAGACCAGGTGAGTGCTGCTGAGAGCAGTTCTGTTATTCATGTGTGAGGCCGCATGGCACATTTTATAAAAATATTTTAGTGTAGGACTGCTTCAAATGAGATTTGCCGTGACGTGGCGAAGCAGCTCAAGAAATTGCAATTTTTTGCCAAAAATCTCAAAAAAAATTTTTTATAATGCAGTTTGGAATATTTGATGCCTTAGTGCACATTGGTGCTGGCTCTTTGTTGTTTCTTTGTTGAATTGGTCGGTGGTTGACCTCCACCTTGCTACGCACCCCAATTTGGGATGTATTCCATCTGTATAGATTTTGGCGTTTGGTGACTGTTCACATTGGGTCATCAGGCTTTGTCCACAGGCTATATATATACTTCATGCAGCATTTGCTTGGACCTGTCCCGCCCACAACTGTGACTCAGTCATGGGTACGGGACTGCAATAGACCAGGTGAGTGCTGCTGAGAGCAGTTCTGTTATTCATGTGTGAGGCCGCATGGCACATTTTATAAAAATATTTTAGTGTAGGACTGCTTCAAATGAGATTTGCCGTGACGTGGCGAAGCAGCTCAAGAAATTGCAATTTTTTGCCAAAAATCTCAAAAAAAAATTTTTTATAATGCAGTTTGGAATATTTGATGCCTTAGTGCACATTGGTGCTGGCTCTTTGTTGTTTCTGTGCCTTGTATTGTTCATGATTATTGTACTTGTCTATGTATGCCCCCCTTTTTCACATGTAAAACACCACGGAATAAAGGGCACTATGATAATAAATAATAATAATGTGATTAGAGAGAATATCACATAGCCAAAGTATATCTGTCCTAAGTTACTAGTTGTGGGGGGAATATTGTGCTACAGTTTGGCTACTTGTGCTAAGAAGAGTACCTATCCAGAGAATATGATGAGATGATTTTGGGCCACTATCTACAACATTAACCTACTATGGGCAGCTGTTACAATAGAGTATGCTAGAATAAATTTTCAATTAATAGACGCTGTCATAATTACACTTTGACAGATGGTTCTTGTTTCTGTTGGTAACCATCCAGCACTGTGACTTTACTCTGATGTGTAACCACCAAGCTCATTCTTTATTTTGTAATTTATTCAAATTCTGTGCCTCAAAACTTTAACTGCCAAGATTGTTCCCTCACTGATGGAATGTAACTGCTATGCTAATTACCTCTTATACCTAAGAGAATATAGGCCCCTTTACACACTGAGACTTTCTAGCGATCCCACCAGCGATCTTGACCTGGCCAGGATCGCTGAAATGTCTCTAACAGTCGCTGGTGAGCTGTCAAACAGGCAGATCTAGCCAACGACGCAGCAGTGATACGGACCTGCAGAACGACCTCGCTGGAAAGGGAACACTAGCACGCTAACGACGTCATTGTAATGGTGTCAAACACATCAATACATGCTGCGCAGCGGGAAAGAAAGGACCTAAGAACGGTCCTGAATGACTTGTAGCGATTAGCAACCTCACAGCGGGGGCCAGGTCGCTGATGCGGGTCACACACTGCAATGTTGCTGGGGAGGTCGCTATTATGTCACAAAACCGGTGATGTTACAGCGATATCGCTAGTGATGTTGCAGTGTGTAAAGGGGCCTCATCAGTTACTAATAAACATTGCTAAATGTATTAGTAATTGTGCCATACTAGAACACCAGATTCTTAGCTACTTAGCTAATTCTTTTACAAGCTTGTCTCAAGTATCAGATGAATAGCGAAAGGAGAAAGAGAAGGCAAACATTTTCTGTAATTCTTTTGAGAAGCCTGGATTTAGTGGTAACTGACAATCAGAGCACAGTTCCTTCACTTAACAGCCCAGACATGCTCACTCCCATGCAGCTGCAATAAATTGTAAGCCAGGAAAAGTGCTGGAGTACATGAAATACATTTTTTGTAAGTTGTATTTTTTTGTAGATTTCTGTTTGTTTTTATAACTTGTCAAATTAAGAATGACTTTAAAACAACTAATAAATGTCCTTGTCATAATTACATTAACTATTTTGGCAAGCAAATCATAATTAGATAGTGTAGCTGTAACTACCAATGGTCAGTGACATTTCTAGTGACTTTTCAGTGACAGTCTGAAAGCCATTACCGCTTGTTCTAGTTTCATGTTGTTACGAGTGACATCAGTATTTGAGGAGATTGACAGCCAACAGGCAGCCCCCCACACCATGACTCATTTGCAGAGCCTCTGAGGTACCAAAACAGCATAAACCACCCACAAGCAACCTGTCTTGTTACACCACTGTATGGTCTTGGCCACCGTGCTGCAGCTCAGTTTCAGGATGTTGGCAATCTTCTAACAGACTAACAGACATCTTTATGTAGAACAACAATTCTTTTTTTTTCATATCCTCAGAGAAGTCTTTACTAGGAGGTGCCATGTTGTACTTCCAGTGACCAGTATGAGGAAGTGTGTGAGTGATAACACCAAATGTAACACAGCTGCTCCCCATTCACACCTGAGACCTTGTAGTTCATTGAAAAAGGAAATATTTTCCATACTAACGGTTTATGTTATGGATTGATATTCACTAAAAAGATTTTTTTATTCCGTGGAACCACTGAAAAATATTTTTCAGTGTGCTTGTCCGCTTGTGATCAACGGTCTGTCAGATGGTTCATATATGCAGGAGCGGCAACTTGAACATCTTGGTGAGTTTTTTCTTTTTTCTCTCTTGGACTAATTAATTTTAGTTACCTGGGACAAAGGGACTAGTTTTCAGTAATTTTAATTCTGCTTCTACAATGAATTACTTATTTTTAAATGAAACTATTTGCAAAATATAAGTACTATAACACTAAATGTTTTATTCTATATTTAAATACAATATTTTGTGAGCTAAGATTACTAGAAAAATGAAAAATTATAATAAAATTATAGAATTGGATGATAAATATATTTAAATTATAAATATGTGAGACCATGATGGGTAGCATTATATTTTGACATGTACATTAATTTTGTTACCAGGGTAAGCATGATAACTTGGCAACAGTTTTTCCACATAATTAAACTGATAGTGAGATTGCCACTATTTTTGCTGCAGTAGAAATTGCTGCTTACAGTGATCTGCATTGGTTGAATTCGATGTGGCAGTTTACAGCCAGGGGGACTCTTTGCTTCTTTCAACCTCAATGGCGGAATATTTTCTCTTAAAAAGCCAAGTATGTAATAGACTATTTATCTTATACATAATAAAAGTAATGTATAATATATCAAGAACTCCCTATTCCTACAATTTATCAATTTGGATATATAGAAGGAAACAAATGAAATGTATACTTTAATGCAAAAATACACTTCATTAAGATAAATATATATTAGAATTTGTGGGAAAAGACAAGAAACAAAATGATATAAAAAAGAAAAATATTATTTTGCTATTTAACTCTTTGTGTCATCTGAAATTTCTTTATGCACCACTGCAAATTTTTTTCATGGACCATCACAAGAAATAGAGAGTACTTTTTGTCCTACTACTATCGATGTAAGTACTTTTATGTCTAAAAGAGATAAAATTATTATTAGAGTGATACCTTTATTGGCGAACCAAAAAGGTATTTGTAAGCTTTCAGAGCACAGGGGCTCTTTCATCAGGCTGGTTTACAAATGAATGACTGCATTAAGAGCACAACATTTAAGAGATGGTATAACAGGGCATTTGTCCAGGGGATAGATGGGGTGATATATTTTCTACATCATGGCTCAACTCAATCATTGTGATATGAAGATATGGTATTTATTATTTCACATGAGAATGAAGAATAAACGTTAGATAGAACAGAACTTAGTTAATCAATGAATTCAGATAGAAAAACTCCTAGATTAAACTGAACATCCACATGCTAATAACTAATTAGTCCAACCTTAGATCTAGCAGCTGACAACTCACCAGTTATCATGGGGGGAAGCTAGGGGCAGCTAAACACTTCTTCTACAGCATCCACACAAAAAATGTGAATTTCATGCCCTGGATTTGATCTGGCAGCCTCCTGCTCTGTGGTCTGTCTCCCTCTCTGCTGGACCACAAGGTTCACTTGCTGTCTGGGTTCTGAATTTGTCTCTGTGTTTGCACATTTTGTATTTATTGCCTTTCTGCCAAGTGTTTTCTAATATGTAATTTGGTCTGCCCTATCACCCAGCAGGTATAATTATTTAAAGTCTCCCCATGCTTCCATTCCCCTCTGGTGATATTTTTAAAGTGGACCCTGCTTGAAACTACAGAAACTACAGCCTACTGGTTTGGTATTTCTGCTTACTTTTTGTTCTTCTTGGTTTGCCTTATTTTTTTCTGCTCATTCCACCAGTTTCTTCTTCTCCTTCCCCCAGAGAGATCCGTGGAACCCTAAATGACTGCTAAAGGAGCTATTGGTTTGGTTGGTCATCTGAGTTCTCTGGTTAGGGTTGTCTCAGTCTGCGCACGAGCCTTTAGGGACTGCATAGCTGGGACCTCTAGCCTGTGCAAGAGCCGGGTAGCTAGGTGCAGTAGTTTAAGTTAAATTCTATTATTTTCCTTACTTACCACATGTGCACTTTTACATGCATAAGAGTGATATTGCATTGGGTCCTTGCAATTATTTGGATGAACATATGATACACGGTCACAGTGAGAAATTAAAAGTAGAACCACTGACGATAAAAGACACTCCCCTTGTGATGTCCATATGCCCAATCTAAATGAGATATGTGCAGTTACTGGTTGCACAGAGGTGGGACAGGTCTCTTTATTAAATGGGAGACAGCACCAAGGGAGAATGGGCTGCAGAGTTAACAGCTAATAAACAAGCATTGTAGGGTTGGAGACTGCTCAATAAGATGTACCTTATGGCAATATATTTTTACCTTTATTAGATGTCACAGAATAACTCACAAAACAGTTTTTGGCTCTGGCAGGAGCCTTTGTCCTGTGTTTAATACCTGATGAAGGCTCCTGTCCTGAGCAGAAAACCAGTTTTTGTGTTATTCTGTGGAATCTAACTAAGGTAAAAACTTATTGCCATATACTGCATATTTTTGGGCAGCCCACCACCACTACAACCAATGTCTATCACATGCCCAGTCCAGGCGCATGGATAGAGTGTGCCTTTTGTGACAAATACTTTCCGGAATTTGATATATTTGCAGAGTTAAAAAAAAAATCATGAAAACAAAGTTCTTTATCAGGTAAAAAAATAAACATTAATAAATTGCAAGGCACACAAAAAGGTTGAGTACACTTGGTTTAAGTGTTTTGACTTTGAATAACATTAAAAAGGGTCATAAACTTATGTACTGTTTGCTTCAGTCTAAGGATATAGGTAATAACTTTTTAATAACAACATGTCACATTCTGCTGAATTTTTATTTAAAAGTTATAAAACTTACATTGAACCTGAATGCTCTTTACAAATTAAAATAAATTCTTCCTTTAAGTTATCATTCATTTATGACAACATATTCATGGACTTTAGTCACTGTTGGCCTTTTTAACAAAACCAACATAACCCAACATTATCTCATATTTTATTAACAGCTCAGTGCTCACCGCAGAAGCTCTTCCATTGTTACATATTGAAAGGAAGATAATATTGTGCATTTATGTTTTTCAAAGCGGTCCTTTCATAGTGCTTGAAGGGATTTTGAAGGTTATATTTCACTTAGTTTACTGGATTGTTCAAAACGCTACATTACAAGTTAGAAAACCAATATATCTCAGTATTTGGAAATATACAGAGTGTTATTCAGGCTCGAATACAAATTTGATTTTTAGTAGAGGTGGAGATCCAAATGTTGAGATTAATAAGAATAGTTTGCTGTTTCATGAATAAAAGAAGTTTGCTGGAAGTAAAAAGAGGCGTAAAGGTGCTGCATCATCAGAAAAGAAACGACCTATTGTTTAAATGTTTTTATATCAGATGAATGTTTTTTTATTTTGATAATGTTTTTTAAAAAATGTCCATATTGCTATCTATATTAATAAAAAATCCTGAAATCTTTCAATTTTCATACTGGCCAGAAATTGGCAAATTTTTTTGGGTGCAATTGAATTCTACTCAACTTTTATAAATATCTATATTATTCAGAATACAGATTTTTTTCCTAAATCATTCCTGGCAAATTCAGCGAAATGGCAGCTGGTCAATCTACAGCCATCTCTACTTCTTGTTAAGCTTGTTCATCAAGCTAGATCAAGTTTTCTGGTTGCAATTAGGTCTGGGATAAACCTTTGCATGAGGAGAGTTGTCCTAGGTCTAGTCACAGACATAAATTCTGGCTTTGGGTGTGCATGCCTGCACATATATATATATATATATATATATATATGGCTAGTATCAGCAAGAACACCCAGCCAAAGTCCCGGGACGTGTCTACACATGTACCCTATAAGGATGTGGCAACAACGTGATATCTTGATGTGCGCTGTATCTCTATGACACATACGGAAAGGATAGAACTTCCAGACTTAACAAGGCACAGAATAACCCTGTACATACACAAGGCACATCTTGGGTTGGTTACTGTTCGAACGTTTTTTTTTGCTGCCGGTTGCGTTTTTTCCGCATAAACTTTCATTAGTGCCGGATTGTGCCGCATGGCCTTGCGTTCGGTCCGGTTTTTGCCGGATGCGGCATATTTAGCCCATGCTGTGGCCGGATGGAACGTTGCCTGGCACGTTTTTTTTTGTCCGGCAAAAAAACCCACATCGCGCCGCATCCAGCCGATGCGGCGCTTTTTCCAATGCATGCCTATGGATACCGGATGCGGCGCAATGCGGCAAAAACCGCATGCAGTTTTTTGCACTGCGCATGCTCAGTAGCGTACCGCGACCAGCAAAAACCAGATGGGCCGCATGTAAAAACTTATGCAAAGGATGCGTTTTTTTCACCGCATCCATTGCATAGGTTTTAGAGCTGGATTTAGCCGCACTGCTAAAACCGGATGTGTGACTGAAAGCAGCCTAACCCATTAGGTGCAGCACAGTAATTAAAGCAATGTGGAAGGAAAAAAATAAACATTTTACTTTTTCCCATGAAAATGTTGCTTTAGCCCCAAATTTTGCATTTTCACAAGAATAACAAGAGAAAAAGGACCATAAAATTTGTTGTGCAATTTCTACTAAATATGTTAAATATGTCAATATTCTAAATGTGGAGGAAAATTACTGTTTGAGCGCATGGCAGGGCTCAGAAGAGAAGGAGCACGATTTAACATTCATAATGCAAAATTGGCAGATATAGATAGTGGGCGTATGTCACAGTTGCAGAGCCTTTAATTTGCTTAAACTATGGAAACCCCCACAAGTCACCCTATTTTGTAAACTAAATCTTTCATGAAATTTTCCTAGATGCATGGTGAGCACCATGGACCCCCAGGTGCTTTACAGAATTTTAAACTTTTGAGCCATGAAAATAAAAAAATCACATTTCCCACAAATATGTGGCCTTAGCCACATATTTTTATTTACACAAGGTAAATAGGAAAAAATGAATACAATTTGTTGTGCAGTTTCTTCCCAGTATGCTGATACCTCATATGTGGTGGAAAACTACTGTTTGGATGTACGGCAGTGCTCAGAAGGAAAGGAGCATAGTTTGACTTTTGGAACCTAACATTTGCTGGAATAGCAAGCAGATGCCATGTTACTTTTTCAGATCCCCTAATGTGCTTAAGCAGTAGAAACCCTTACAAGTGACCTAATTTCGGACACTACACCCCTTGGGGACTTTATCTAATGGTGGGGTGAGCACGTTGGACCCTCAAGTGGTTCACAGAATTTGAAAACGTTGGGCCATGAAAATGGAGAAATATTTTTTTCACACAAAATCTTACTTTAGCCCCAAATTTTTCATTTTGATGGGGTAACAGGAGAAAATGGACCAAACAATTTCATGTGTAATTTCTCAGAAGTATACTTGTCCCGGGCGTGCCCTGTCCCAGGAGTAGTCGGATCGCTCGGATCCGGACGCCGCCGCTCGAGTGGCTCGAGGGTCTCTGGACCCGGAGGCTCGAGGTCGCGCCACCACAAATGGAGGGGTTATTTACAGGGGAGTTTAGGTAGTTTGTGATGCCACCCGTGGTGTGCAATAATGGGGAGTACCGCCGCTGCCGTTGGGAGTATCCAGGGTGATGGAGTGGGGCAGCTAGATGATGTGACCCTCCATGGGAAGGGAATGACCCCGGGACTTTGGATGATGCCTTGGGGATGTAGGGGCTCGCAGGCTCGCCGGTTGCAGGGGTTAATCAGGTACTCACTCAAAAGAACGACTACATTGACAACGTAGTAAACCAAGTCTTTGAATGCCGCTGTCTTCCGAGGGGAACTAATCCGGGTCCCATCTCCTGCAGCACTGCCTGGTGGTCTGTGGCCTACCTCCTGGCACCTTAATTTAGATTGTCCTTTGAGGCCCGTCAGCCTGGAGCTTTTCCCTGCTGTGGCTAGCAAGAGGAGCTTACTCTCAGGAGCTCATGCTTGGGATTTCAGTGGGCTGCTTTGCTTGGAAAGCCCTATACCCCTTGTTGCGCTAGTGCCCCGATCTCTGAGCTTGGTGGGAACAGTCCATATAGGCCCTGTCCTCCGCAGGTTAATTGCCGGGTTACTTGAAGCCTCTCCCCGACCAAGGGTCCGTGTACCCCGACGTACCTTTAGTCTCAGCCCAGCTGTTGAACTGTGGCTGCTGGCTATCCTCCGAGATTAGCCCAGCACCCAGTCACAACCTCCCGTGACCGGGTCTCTGACTCCTCTGGGTCCAGACCACCATCTGTGACCTAGACTCCTTTCCCCTGGGAGCTCCAACTTCCAGCTTCCTCAAGCTCCTCACAGCTCGAGGGCTACCACTCAACTGACTTGTCACCTCCCACCTGACCCCTAGGTGGGCGGTCCTATTCCAACTTAAGCAGCCCCCTGGTGTGCCTGACAGGTTTGGTGTGTGGTGTAACTAGGATTTGTGAATGCTAATTAAGGCAGTACCACAAGATGGGGACCCAGAACCATGGGGGTTGAGTCCTGCACTGGGAGAGAAAGATTGTGCCGAACCCTGTGACGACCTAACTAGTCCAGGGCGTCACATTCTGACATCCCTTATGTAATTGAAAACTACTGTTTAGATGCATTAATATTGGAGAGGAGAAATGGGGTTAATGCCATGCTGCTAATGAAGTAATAGACTGTTGATTTATTCATTTCTTATTTATTTTACAGGTCTATGCCTTTCAGAGTTTAAAGCCTCCTTCATAGTATCATAGTATCATAGTTTTTAAGGTTGAAGGGAGACTCTAAGTCCATCTAGTTCAACCTGTAGCCTAACATGTTGATCCAGAGGAAGGCAAAAAAACCCCAATGTGGCAAACAAGTTCCAATGGGGAAAAAATTTCCTTCCTGACTCCACATCCGGCAATCAGACTAGTTCCCTGGATCAATACCCTGTCATAAAATCTAATATACATAACTGGTAATATTAAATTTTTCAAGAAAGGCGTCCAGGCTCTGCTTAAATGTTAGTAGTGAATCACTCATTACAACATCATGCGGCAGAGAGTTCCATAGTCTCACTGCTCGTACAGTAAAGAATCCTCGTCTGTGATTATGATTAAACCTTCTTTCCTCAAGACGTAGCGGATTCCCCCGTGTTCCAGTCGCAGGCCTAGGTGTAAAAAGATCTTTGAAAAGGTCTCTGTACTGTCCCCTCATATATTTATACATTGTGATTAGATCCCCCCTAAGCCTTTGTTTTTCCAAACTAAATAACCCCAGTGTTTAATAACCTGTCTTGGTATTGCAGCCCACCCATTCATCTAATAATCTTGGTCGCTCTTCTCTGCACCCTCTTCAGTTCAGCTATGTCCTTCTTATATATCGGTGACCAGAATTGTACACAGTATTCTAAGTGCGGTCGCACTAGTGACTTGTACAGAGGTAGAACTATATTTTTTTCATGAACACTTATACCTCTTTTAATACATCCCATTATTTTATTAGCCCTGGCAGCAGTTGCCTGACACTGTCCACTAAAGTGAAGTTTACCATCCACCCATACACCCAAGTCTTTTTCTGTGTCTGTTTTACCCAGTGTTCTACAATTAAGTACATAATCATAAATGTTATTTCCTCTACCCAAGTGCATGACCTTACATTTATCTACATTAAACTTCAATTGCCACTTCTCAGCCCAATCCTCCAATTTACATAAATCTCCCTGTAATATAAAATTATCCTCCTCTGTATTGATTACCCTGCAGAGTTTAGTATCATCTGCAAATATTGAAATTCTACTCCGCATGCCCCCAACAAGGTCATTTATAAATATGTTGAAAAGAAGCGGGCCCAATACTGACCCCTGTGGTACCCCACTATGAACTGAGACCCAGTCCGAGTACGTACCATTAATAACCACCCTTTGTTTCCTATCACTGAGCCAGTTTTTAACCCAGTTACACATATTTTCCCCTATCCCCATTATCCTCATTTTATGTACCAACCTTTTGTGTGGCACCGTATCAAAAGCTTTTGAAAAGTCCATATACACAACATCCACTGCATTTCCCTGGTCCAGGCTTGAACTTACCTCTTCATAGAAGCTGATTAAATTAGGTTGACAGGATCGATCCCTCATAAACCCATGTTGATACTCTGTCATAAGGTTATTTTTCTTGAGATACTCCAGTATAGCATCTCTCAAGAAACCCTCAAGGATTTTACCAACCGTAGAGGTTAAACTTACCGGCCTATAATTTCCTGGCTCAGTTTTTTCCCCTTTTTGAATATTGGCACCACATTTTCTGTGCGCCAGTCCTGCGGTACCGACCCTGTTATTAAGGAATCTGAGAAGATTAAAAATAATGGTCTATCTATCACAGAACTCAATTCCTGTAGTACTCTGGGGTGTATGCCATCCGGGCCCGGAGATTTGTCAACCTTAGTGATTTCGAGGCGGCGGCGTACTTCCTGCTGGGTTAAGCAGGTAATATTCAAGGGTGAATTTATGGTATCACTGGTCATGTCATCTGCCATGGCATTTTCTTGTATAAAAACCATAGAAAAAAAGTCATTCTGCAGGTTGGCTTTACCCTCATCCCCTTCCACCCTTTCACCAAGACTATTTTTAAGGGGGCCAACACTATCGCTTTTCAGTTTTTTACTGTTTATGTAGTTAAAGAATATTTTAGGATTATATTTACTTTCTCTTGCAATGAGTCTCTCTGTCTCAAACTTAGCTAACTTAATTTGCTTTTTACATATTTTATTTAATTTTCTATAACTATATAATGCCTCATCACTACCTACCCTCTTTAATTCTTTTAAGGCTTTCTGTTTTTCTTTTATTGCTTCCCTTACAGCTCTATTTAGCCATAGGGGTTTCCTCCTATTTCTAGCATGTTTGTTCCCATAGGGTATATTTTCTGCACAAGCCCTATTCAGGATGCTCATAAAAGTCTTCCATTTGCTTTGCGTACTTTTATTACTCAGTACATCATCCCAGTTTATTGCACTAAGATCATCTCTCAACCATTTAAAATTTGCTTTCCTGAAGTTTAGTGTCCTTGTAGCCCCTCTACTAGACACTAAAGAATACATGAAAACTTTTAATTTTGTGATCACTATTCCCCAAGTAACCCCCAACTTGTATATTTGATATGCGGTCTGGCCTATTGGTTAGTACAAGGTCTAGTAGTGCTCCCCCTCTTGTGGGGTCCTGTACCATTTGTGAAAGGTAATTATCTTTCATTGTTATCAAAAATCTATTTCCTTTGCTGGAACTGCAAGTTTCTGTTCCCCAATTTATATCAGGATAGTTAAAGTCCCCCATAATAATTACCTCTCCGAGACTCGCTGCTTTATTAATTTGCTTTATGAGGAGATTCTCTACCTCTTCCATAATATTCGGCGTCTTATAACACACCCCTATCAGTATTTTATTATTCATTCTCCCCCCCCTTATCTCCACCCATAGGGACTCTACATTCTCAGTACCTTCACATATGTTGTCACGCAGGATGGGTTTTAAGGATGATTTTACATATGGACACACACCTCCCCCTCGCTTATTTGTACGGTCATTCCTGAATAGGCTATAACCCTGTAAATTAACAGCCCAGTCATAACTCTCATTCAGCCATGTCTCTGATATCCCCACTATATCATAACTCATCAGGATAAAGGAACAATCAACAATGTGGCACTGTTTGGATGCATAACAAGGCTTGACAGAGAAAGAGCATCATTTGACTTTTAGAGTGCAAATTTGGCTAGAATAGATAGTGGACATCATGTTGCTTTTGCAGAGCCCCTGATATGCCTAAATAGAGGAAACGCCCCACAAGTGCCCAAATTATGGAAACTACACCCCTTAGGGAATATATCTAGGTGAGGTGAGCATTTTGAACCCACAGGTGCTTCACTGAATTTTAAAACATTGGACTGTGAAAATCAAAATTTACTTTTTTTACCAAAATTATTGTTCTAGCCAAAAATTTTTCATTTTCACAAGTACAAGAGAAAATGGACCATGGAGTTTCATAAACTCTTGTTTGGGTACGTGGCAGGGCTTAGAATGGAAGGAGTGCTATTTGAGTTTTGGAGTTCAAAATTGTCTGTAATAGATTGCGGACACTGTGTTGCATTTGAAGAGCCACTAAGGTTCGAGAACAGAAGAAGCCCAACAAAAGTTACCACATTTTGGAAACTACAGGCCTCAAAAAAATTATCTAGGGATGTAGTGAGTATATTGAACTCATAGATTCTTCACAGAATTTTATCAGATATACAGTAAATATTAGCACAATTGTTAAAATAAAATTATATCTTTTATGTATAGTAATGCTGTTTTCCTAGTAGTTTTTCTTGTGAGCAGGCCAGTTAATAATGGCATTGTGATGCCATTGATAAATCTTATGGGAGTCTTTGTGAATGCTAAAGGCCATAAAACATAATCAGGCCACATTACTACTGAATGCCATACAGTGATAATATACAGTGAGTGATATTTAAAATCTCCATAGAAAAGCATTTGGGAAACATCGTGAAAGTGAAATCTATGCTAAAAGGAACTAATATTGAAAACCGGCTATTCATTAATTCAGCCAGTATGAGTAGTAATTAAATTGCTTTTCTTCTGGGAATCCTGTTGTTTACATAACATTTACCAGTCATTACGTTTTCACATTAGAGCTGACATTTCTTAAGATAAATAGTTAAAATTATTTTAAACACCGTATATATTGTTTTATATTTTAGCATTTATTTTACATTATGATAACACATGTATTACCATGTTTATGTATTGTATTTAGGTCATAAATCCATAAAACGTTTGCACATTTAAAGAGGTTATCCAGGACTTTTAGTTTCTTTTCTTATGTGGCTAAGAACTTACCAGCTGCTAATTAGATGCCCATGCTGCCCTATGAAAATCTCTCTCAGGCAGCAATTCTCCTGCTTCCTTTGACCTCATGTCAACAGAGCAGCTCTTTCTCTTCTGGTCTACCCTGTTGATGGGATATTGCTGCTGATGTCATGCTGATTGACAGCCAGCTCTAGGCAACCTGTCAGTCAGCATGAGATTGGCAGTGACACTCAGTCAACAGAACAGAGTATATGCTCTGTTGATGTGACATCACAGGAAGCCGGAGAATCGCTGGCAGGAGCAGTACATGACCACTTTGAGCTGCAAGAGACTGTCGTAGGGCAGGACCGGCAAGTAGTTCACTACTACTTACTACATTCTCAGCCCCTTGGAAAAATAAAAGTCCTACATAACTGCTTTAAGTAACTTTTTTCTTTTTTGTCTATGTCTCTTTAATTACAAACAAAATACAAACACAGTGTATTCTGATCCTGCAGTTATGTGTTACTCTATTTCATCTATCCCCTCAACTTGGTAACCTACTTGGAGCCAATTAGTTTTTTTCTCCAAGGCATAACTTGAAAATCATTAGTGTCAATGCATAATTTCTAACAGGGTCCCCTGCCTACCATGTGACATTTCGAACATAGGTGTTTTTATGTGTCACAGAACTGATTGTGGCTGGAGTGTTTGCACATGTTATAGTTACACTCATTATCTCTCCATTTACAGTTTCCATTTGAAAGACAGAAAAAGGGAAAAAGTCTTTCCCATTCCTTTATGTAAACCTCATTTTTGTGGCTTTTTGACCCTTCACCCATCTGGGCATTGTACTTTGTACAGAGAAGCATACCTCATTGTAGCTGTGTAAATGTTTATGTGAGATGCTTAAGCAAGGAAACCCTCAGCTGCAGTGAAGAAAACATCTCACAATATATGGATCTATAACAGTGAATAAACAGTAAAGTTGGAGTCTATGTATGGACTATAATGATCAAGTCTATAAAATGACCACATTATTTCTCCTGCTCAATTACCAGCATGCTAGTCCAAAAAATTGTCAGGATACAGTTTTTGAAACCTTGAAAAACATTGTGAATTGCTGCCATTTCAATGACCATCAGAACAAAGTTATTATTATATTGTTTATATACTGTACTACATAGTGACAGCTGTGAAAATGAATTCCAAAATCACAATGAGATATTCCTATTTTTACCATTATCTCTAAGAAAATGTACTACAAGTTACTCAATACATTATTTTTTAGCCAAATAGTGCCTTAAAGGAAATCTGTCACCACATTGACCTTTTTAAACTGTTAATATGGACATACAGGTTATAGAATGCTGAAAAAAAATTATACCTTTATGTCTCATATCAGATGACTTGTTGTGGAAAAATCATCTTTTACCACTTTATGTAAATGAGCTGTTACAGGCTATGGGGCAGATGCTGCCTGGAAGATAACTCCACCTCCAGAGCTTCATTTAAATCAAGGAGTGTTACCAGTGTGACACAAGTAACTGACACAGAAGAGGAGAAATAAAATTTGTCTTCTTTCAAGCACATTTTTTTGCAGCTCCCTGAACTTTGCTTATTTGCAACGATTTGGTGACACTGTCTGTCTACAAGATGGAAGCTGAAGCGGAGCAGCACCTGCAGCTGTGTCAGTTCTAATCACACACAGCTCTGCAGTGACAGCAGAGCACTGCCGTCACACATTACTCTGGTAACACCCTTTTTTTTAAAACTAAGCTCTGGAGGTGGAGTTATCTTTCAGGCAGCATCCGCCCCATACCCTAGAACAGGTCATTTAAAAGTGACAAAATATGATATTTCAACAACTAGGCATCTGATATGAGACATAAAGGTATGGGTTTTTTTTAGCATTCTACAACTTGTATGCCCATATCAACAGTTTAAAAATGTCAAACTGGTGACAGATTCCCTTTAAAGATAAACCTGTTCCACAAAAAAGAGAGAATATTGACCTGCAATTACTAAGCCAACAGAAAAAGAAAAACGTTATGGCTTTTAGAATAGTATGATGAAAATACCGATAATAAATAAAAAAAAATACAATGCATTCATAAGGGATTAATTAGTCATGTGTTTTCAAACAGGTATTTTACATGTCACCCTGTTTTTTCTTCCACTATGGTATACTATTAATCCCATGATACATCAGGTCAGCATGAGATTTGAAGCAAGTACCAGCACAAGCTCTGCCTACTGAGAGCATAATGTAATAATCTTTCCCTCTTACATTCTCAGAAATGAATTAAGAGGCCACGGGAATACAGTCAATCAACCAATAAAATTCTGTTACACCATTAAAGTGAAGTGCAAAGGGCATGCTCTACCACTAGTCAATTCAAACTCTTCTTCCACGGGATGGGTGGTAAATATTTTTGCATAAGCATTGGAAACAATGGAGATATTTACTACTACATAACCCTTCATCAACTGGTGTAGGGTGATGTCACGGAGACAGCCTGGGAGATCATGCAGATATCCCACCGTTGCCACCCACGAACAGCACTCTGCTTCCTCCAATCATCAGAAGAACTACAAAATTGACTAATGATTCATTGATGAGGCCACTTCTGTTTCCATTACTAGGTCAGTTATTGGGAAACTCACAGTGAGCTTATGCTATATACACCTCCGATTCCAAAGCATGGAATATATATACATACCCCAGTATGGTTACTACTAACTCAGCAATAGCAAAAGGAACTACTAGCTGCCACCACCAATCATTTATCCAGGCCAATTGGACACCCTTGCTGGTAGCATATGCCTTAACCTTTGTCCGGCTGAATAGGTACAATTGTAACTATTCTGTTTTAAAATTGCAGTACATTTTTTTTTCCAAAAGCCGTAGAGGGCTGAAATTTCGTGACATCTCTGCAGTTTTGGTCCAGAATATATTGGCCAAATTTCAATAAAATATCTCCACCCCCTTCTGAGATAAGGGGTCGCTGTTCACATTGTAAAATTATACAGCCTGACGAAGGTTAAGGTGTGTGGAGTACAGAGAAAGAGGAACAGAGCTATTAAATTTTACATATTTAATCCAGAAAGGTAGGCAGTGTTTATAAGAAAATACAAAAGATGTTACAAACGAGAGAAAGCAATACAGTATATGCAGATACAAATAAAAAGGAAAAGAAAAGAAAAGTGCTAAACCTGTGTCATGGACATGACCGGAAGGTTAGTGGAGGGAAGAACTCCTTTTAGAAAATATGGAACAATCCTACAAAGACTTGTATCTTCATGTGTTGAACAAAAGCATCACCTCAAACTAATGCATTTTTTAAACAGTTACTCCCACATACCTCCTCTTGGTGACCTCAGATGGGACTGGTTCTGGGATGTGGCTCTGGTCTCTAGAATACTATGGGATCTCCAACTTTCAGGGTATGTTTGCCCATTGAGGTCTCAGGTGGAAGAGTTTACTGTCATATTTCCTATCATGATTTTACCTTTCCACAGATAGCAAACAATAATGTATCTATTGTCATGCATCTGCCCAACACTAATTTGGAGCTGAAAGGCAGGCCTCACAGTTATGTAAAAATATACATGTCATTCTCCTTAAGGGGGCTTTACATACAACGACATATCTAACGATATGTCGTGGGGTCACGGAATTCGTGACGCACATCCAGCGTCGTTCGACGTTGTTGCATGTAGCATCTCTGAGCGAGTGTTAATGATCAAAAATACTCACCTTATCGTTGATCGTTGACATGTCATTCATTTTCAAAATCTCATTGGTCGTTGTGGAAATAGGTTGTTTGTCGTTCCTGAGGCAGCACACATCACTACGTGTGACACCCCGGGAACTTCGAACAACAGCTTACCTACGTCCTCCGGCAACGAGGTGGGCATGTCGATAATGCGGCTGCTCTCCGCCCCTCCGCTTATATTGGATGCCTGCCGTGTGATGTCGCTGTGATGCCGCATGAACCGCCCCCTTAGAAAAGAGGCGGTTCGCCGGTCACAGCGATGTCTTTGGGAAGGTAAGTCCGTGTGACGGGGCCTAGAGATTTTGTATGCCACGGGCAGCGATTTGCCTGTGACGCACAAACGACGGTGGCTTTCACAAGCGACATCACTTGCGATGTCGTTGCGTTTAAAGCAGCGTTTAGGATCAGGATGTTAAAAATATGTGTACCATAACTAGACTTGCCAAAAAAATCTAAATATTTATAACTGTATATCAGCTCTGAAAAGTCTGATAGCAGTCTTTGAAGTCTAGCAGAGCTGACTCCTCAGGTGATGCATTTGTACCTTTTACTCTATAGTATATAAAGAACCCAGGATTTTTGTCTGCTTTGCAGAAAATGTACCAGTTCAGCTACTTGTTGCCACCTTGGGCTCCTAGTTGATCAGGGGTCAAATGGTGAAGTGAAAGCTCTTTTCATTTACAAATTATGATGTGGCCATGTTTCTTATATATTTATCATATTTTACCATTAAATTATGACAGGTGATGTTAATATTTAAAAAACTACTTTTTTCCTTTATTAGTGCCACTCATCCTTAGTCATACCTATGCCCTCAACATCTGGTACAACAACACTGCAGCTAATCAGCATCCACTGATTTGCTGCTGCTATTAGATTTTGTGCAATCCCAGCCTGTTTCCTCTAACTTGGTCTATACAGTACATTAAAATAGCACATTAAGCATTAAATTACATCATGATCAGTCTACAAGTAATCAGTTTGATTGGATCATTTTACGAAAAGTGTTTATTTTTTCCATTTGCTTTTACTTAGATATGAAGTAAGAGATATTAATATCATCCTCTTACTGTATGAAACAGTGCTTCCTGGTAAAAAGCAAATTAGAATTATCTTAATTTCATTTATAATTGGTGTTTTATGACTCAGAGAATCACTAATAGCCTCCAGAGTGCTTCATATTAGATTAATGTGTAAAAGATATCACATTTTCGACTAGTCATGACTTGCTGACCAAGAAAATTATCCATTGCATTTTGTATGTGTTTTAGCCATGGCATATGATTTTTACCATCCAATACAGAAAATTATAAATGCTAATTCTGTATGCTTATTTTCTTATTCCTATTAAATGCTAGTCTTGTTTCTGGACAGAAAATTGTAGGGCCAGGTCTTCTCTAGTATTAGCAAAGCAGCAAAATAATACAGATTGATGAACAGAAAGGTAACAATGTTTTTAACTTTTGACTTTCAGGCTCCTTATCTCACCATCCACTACAGCTTTGAATGTCAGGCTACATTTATTTCATATACAATCATCTTGGCTATCTCACACATATATTTGAGTTACAACTATTTAGCATCTGATTAGTTATGTAGATTCTTGTCAATGTTACTGTTTTGCGCCTGGTGGTGAAAAAATATTTCTTCCTGTACTTATTATAAACTGTTCTCCCATTCCCTAATAGCTCAGTGTGTTATTAGGTGGATTCCCAAGTGAAAAGTCACTTGTTTGAATCAAGGAGCAGCTATGAAGAAGATTTCCCAAGAAAAGTGAAACAGCATCATCCAGCTTATAGATGTCTCTCGGCTAAGAAAATTGCCAAACTGCATCTAGTGAGTGCAATGACAGTTTGATGAATACAAAATAAAGTCCATCCATTGATTCTAAAGCCAAGAGGTGGATGTCCAGGCAAAATATCAGAGTCAACAAGTCGGCTCATAACAAGGTTTATTAATTCTGGTGCTACAAACACAGTAGAGGAGTTGGTTTATATGTTTTGTAATAGTGAGATCACTAAGGTCCATGCAAGCACCATGTGATGCCAATTACACAAGTCTGGAATGGTGACCTGAAAAAAAATAAGATGCCTGAACTTCGATATTGTCATAAGAAGCTCTGGCTCGAAGAAGCAAAAAAGTATGAAAATGGAAAAGGATGATTTGGAACAATGAGACAAATCATTAGACTAGGTTCTGATGAGTGCAAAGGGGCCGGAAGAAACAAGGAAAAAAAGGCTGACAGATCGAGAAATTGAAGGAACTGTCAAATTTAGTGGTGGAAGCCTGATGATATGGGTTTTTTTCGCAACCAAAGGCATTGGATATTTGACCAGGATCAATGGTGATCTCAATGCTCAGATATATGTGAGTAACCCACAAGATAAGTTACTTTATACATTCAAGAACTATGGGTATGTATGAGAAAGACAACGTAGTGTTCTAGTAGGGCAACGACTTGAAGCATACATCAAGATTTGCGAAAAAATTGTGCAATGACAATTAAGAATAGATGCTGGATTTGCCCCCACATTGCCCAGTCAAAAGTTTAAAACATTGTTACCCATTATTTATATTTTCCAAATGCCAGAATCATGAGAGAGAGACAAAATGTTTTAACCCCTTAAGCCCAGGATGTTTTCCGTTTTTGTGGGGGATTTTTTTGCTCCCCTTCTTCCGAGAGCCATAACTTTTTTATTTTTCTGTCAATCTTGCCATATGAGGGATTGTTTTTTGCGGGACAAGTTGTACTTTTAAACAAAACCATAAGTTTTACCATATAGTGTACTGGAAAACAACAAAACATTTCCAAGTGTGGAAAAACTGCAAAAAAAGTGTTATCGCACAATAGTTTTTGGGATATTTTATTCACCGTGTTCACTAAATGGTAAAACTGATGCATCATCGTGATGCCTGAGGTTGGTGCAATTTTGTAGACACCAAACATGTATAGGTTTACTTGTATCTAAGGGGTTAAAAAAAAATCACAATTTTGTCCAATAAAAGTGGCGCACGTTTTTTGCCATATTCCAAAACCCGTAGCGTTCTCATTTTTGGGATCTATGGCTCAGTGATGGCTTATTTTTTGCGTCTCAAGCTGACATTTCTAATGGTATCTTTTCTGCACAGATGCTACGTTTTGATCGCCTGTTATTGCATTTTGCGCAAAATGTGCGGCAACCAAAAAACTTAATTTTGGCGTTTGGAATTTTCTTGACGCTACGCCGTTTACTGATCTGATTAATTTATTTTACAGTTTGATAGATCGGGCATTTCTGGATGTGGCAATACCAAATATGTGGATTTTTTTATGTTTTTTAACCCTTTAATTTTCAATGGGGCAAAAGGGGGGTGATTTGAAATTTTAGTTTTTTTGTGTTTTTTTATTCTTTAAAACTTTTTTTTTACTTTTTTTTATTTTACTAGTCCCCCTAGGAGGCTATATAGATAAACAATCTGATCGCTGTGCCCTATCTATAGATCTCAGCTACAGAGCTGAGAACTGCAGATATGGTGCTTTACTCTCAATGCTGCCATTATGCCAACATTGAGAGGAAGTGACTCATGTTAGCTACAGGCATCATCACATGACCCTGTGCTACCATGGCAACCATCGAAAGTCACGTGATTATGACATTATGGTACGTATACTAGTGCAATCATTATTTTAGTTTAAATCATTATATATTTAATTCATTATTTCCATCATTGTCTTATCTTCATAAGGCTGAGGCTACATGGGGATTACTGTGAGTCCTTGCATAACACTCGGCTCATGCTCGCAGCACATGTCATGCGACTATGGTCCGATCATGCGATCAGACCATAGCTGCAGAGGGGGGAGGAGCTGCGGAGGGGAAGGAGGATTTAGCTCCCTATCTCCTCTGTTGCCAGCTGATGCAAGAATCGCATTGAACTCTGCTGTAGGCTGGAAACACATCTATGCCAGTAAAATCGGTCCGACTGGGCTGAAAAAAACTCGGCTGATTTTAGTTCACGTTACGTGCGAGTGCAACGCAAGTGCGATGCTATTTCTGAATAAATTAATGATTTTACTAGCGTGTGTAATGCGTGTGTAATGCGTATTTTTTACTATGTCATCTGCCATTCAGCGCTGCTACATGGCCGCTGACAGCAGACACAGACAGCCATGTAGCAGAGCTGAATGGCAGATGACAGCAGACACAGACAGAGCCGCACAATCAGAATGAACTCGGGTGAACTTCACCCGACTTCATTGTCATGCTGCGGCTCTGTCTGTGCCGCGTCCTGATTAGCGGTCACCTGTGAAGGGTTCACCGATGACCACTAATCCCCCGAGTGACTGAAGTTAGCAGCCCTCTCTCATACTCACCGATCCCCGGCGCTGCACAGCATTCACACTGCTGCGGCGGCTTTTACTATTTTGAAAAAGCCGGCCGCTCATTAAACAATCTCGTATTCCCTGCTTTCCCCGCCCACAGGCACCTATGATTGGTTGCAGTGAGACACGCCCCCACGCTGAGTGACAGGTGTCTTACTGCACCCAATCACAGCAGCCGGTGGGCGGGTCTATACTGTGCAGTGAAATAAATAATTAAAAAAAATGGCGTGCGGTCCCCCCCAATTTTAATACCAGCCAGATAAAGCCATACGGCTGAAGGCTGGTATTCTCAGGATGGGGAGCTCCACGTTATGGGGAGCCCCCCAGCCTAACAATATCAGTCAGCAGCCGCCCAGAATTGCCGCATACATTATATGCGACAGTTCTGGGACTCTACCCGGCTCTTCCCGATTTACCCTGGTGCGTTGGCAAATCGGGGTAATAAGGAGTTATTGGCAGCCCATAGCTGCCACTAAATCCTAGATTAATCATGTCAGGCGTCTCCCCGAGAAACCTTCTATGATTAATTTGTAAGTGACAGTAAATAAACACACACACACATGAAAAAATCCTTTATTAGAAATAAAAAACACAAACACATTCCCTCATTACCAATTTAATAAGCCCCAAAAAGCCCTCCATATCCGGCGTACTCCACGGACCTCCAGCGTCGCTTCCAGCATGAAGGTGACAGGAGCTGCAGAAGACACCGCCGCTCCGGTCACCTCCAAGCAGCAACTGAGGTGAGTAGCGCGATCAGCTGAGGTGTCACTGAGGTTAATCGCGGCCACCGCTGGATCCTCCAACAGTGACAGCGGGTAACCTCAGTGACAGCTCAGCCGATCGCGCTACTCACCTCAGTTGCTGCTTGGAGGTGACCGGAGCGGCGGTGTATTCTGCAGCTCCTGTCACCTTCATGCTGAAAGCGATGCTGGAGGTCCGTGGAGTACGCCGGATATGGAGGGCTTTTTGGGGCTTATTAAATTGGTAATGAGGGAATGTGTTTGTGTTTTTTATTTCTAATAAAGGATTTTTTCATGTGTGTGTGTGTTTATTTACTGTAACTTACAGATTAATCATGGAGGGTGTCTCATAGACGCCTGACATAATTAATCTAGGATTTAGTGGCAGCTATGGGCTGCCAATAACTCCTTATTACCCCGATTTGCCAACGCACCAGGGTAAATCGGGAAGAGCCGGGTACAGTCCCAGAACTGTCGCATCTAATGTATGCGGCAATTCTGGGCGGCTGCTGACTGATATTGTTAGGCTGGGGGGCTCCCCATAACGTGGAGCTCCCCATCCTGAGAATACCAGCCTTTAGCCGTATGGCTTTATCTGGCTGGTATTAAAATTGGGGGGGACCGCACGCCATTTTTTTAAATTATTTATTTATTTATTTCACTGCACAGTATAGACCTGCCCACCGGCTGCTGTGATTGGGTGCAGTAAGACACCTGTCACTCAGCGTGGGGGCGTGTCTCACTGCAACCAATCATAGGCGCCTGTGGGCGGGGAAAGCAGGGAATACGAGATTGTTTAATGAGCGGCCGGCTTTTTCAAAATAGTAAAAGCCGCCGCAGCAGTGTGAAAGCCTTGCAGCGCCGCGCCGGAGATCGGGGAACGGTGAGTATGAGAGAGGAGGGGAAAATGACCGACAGACTGTGAGAGAGGGACAGAGATAGTGACGGACCGACAGAGAGAGAATAGAGACCGAGAGGGAGAGACCGACTGACAGAGAATAGTGATTGACAGACATTGGGAGACATCGCTCGTTTCCAGTGTTTTAGGAAACATGCGAGAAATGTATTTAGAAAATCGGATGTCACTAGGATGGTGTGAGTGGCGTCCCGTGACATCTGATTTTTTACACGCTCCCATAGACTTGCATTGGAGAAACTCGCAGTAGAAACTCGCAAAAAAGCAGCATGCTGCGATTTTTTTCTCAGTCCAATTTGGACTGAGAAAAAAATCGCAGATGAGAGCTGAATCATTCACTAACATGTGTCCGATTCCAATGCGAGATTTTCTCGCATTGCTCTACTGCGAGAAACTCGCAAGTGAGAAGCAGCCCGTAATGCGAGTGCAGTGCGAGGTTTCTCTCGCCCCATAGACTGGAATGGGTGCGAGTGAAACAGGATTGCATTCCACCTGCAGCATTCTGCAACTGTTTTCTCGGTCCGATTAGGGCTGAGAAAACAATCGCTCATGGGTGCTTCCCCATAATTTAATATTGGTCCGAGTGGAATGCAATTTTTTTTTTCATTCCACTCACTCCATATTAATCGCCATGTGTGCTAAGCCTTAGGGTATGTGCGCACGTTGCTTTTTACCTGCTTTTTACGTGCTTTTTTGCTGCTTTTTCTTCTGCGCTGTTTAATGCCAAAATGGATGTGTTCTTCTATTCAAGCAAAGTCTATGGGAATTTGGGTTTCTTGTTCACACTATGTTGTTCAAAATGCTGCCTTTTTGTGGCAGAACTTTGGTCAAAAACTCAGCTTTGCAGTGCAAAACCCAAATGGCAAAAACAATTGACATGTTGCTTCTTTGAAAAGCTGAGTTTTTAACCAAAGTTCTGCCTCAAAAAGGCAGCATTTTGAACAACATAGTGTGAACAAGAAACCCAAATTCCCATAGACTTTGCTTGAATAGAAGAACACATCCATTTTGGCATTAAACAGCGCAGAAGAAAAAGCAGCAAAAAGCAGGTAAAAAGCAGGTAAAAAGCAATGTGCGCACATACCCTTATAATCATAATTTCCTAATAATCCTGTATTTCATTTTGCCCCATTTCCCCTGCAACTCAATTTATTTATGCCCTATCATGTGATATGTGTTTATTTTGTAGCCTTTTTTTAATGTAAATAAAGAATAGATATTGCAATTTTGCTGTTTTTATCTCTTTGATTTTAACCCCTTAAGGATTGGGCTTTTTTTGTGCTTTTGTTTTTTCCTTCCCTTATTCTAAGAGCCATAACTTTTTTATTTTTCAGTCGACTTAGCTATGTGAGGGCTTGCTTTTTGCAGGATGAGTTTTACTTTTGAATGACACCATCCATTCTGATGAAATTGTATTGTTGAATCAGGGCCTTTATCTGATATAGACTTTAGCAGGAGCCTAGCTCTCATAAAAAAAAGCATTGTATTTTTTTAATTGCTGTTTTTGCACTCCCAACAACAATTGGAAACTTATCAATAACTTGTATGTATACTAAAAAGTTGTCATTGAAAAGTAAAAACTTAGGGCACAAAAATATAAAGTTTGTGGCTCTTTAAATGCAAAGATAAAAATAGAAAAAACAATCCAAGATGCTAAAAAATATTATTTCCATTTCTATAAGATGTTTTCCACTCTCAAATACTTTTTTGCAACTTTGAACTGATGAGGGTTTATACTTTGAGCTAAATAACAATAACAATCATCCTATTATAAACACCAAAGTCATTTTCCTGCCATGCAAAAATCACTTATCTTGATACAAATCCTTGGCAGAATATTTCAAAACAATACTTGGAATATCTTACTCTTGTCATACTTCAGATGTTATTGTACATTTTAAAATAGTCCCTGTCTTTTTGCAGGCGTATATCTTATATTGAATTGACAGCAAATGTTACTCACAGCATGTTATGAGCAAATCCTGTGTCATATTTCATCACATATTTTATTTCTGATGAATAACTTTGCATGTTACATTCACCTAAATATTTTGTCATGCAAAGTGAATATTTTTTTATCGCCACATTGGGCTTACTTAGTTATTTATGAATAGTTTTTAGCTTAGGGATAGTGATGGGCGAATGTGAGCTGTAAAGTTCGGGGTCTAAATCGGACACCTAGAGTCTATGCGTGGACCCCGTACACTCTCTGTGCACGGACCATATATTACTGTTCAGGTTTGACCGCCTGCATAAAAATAAATTAAGAAAAAAGGAAAAAGGAAGCAAAATGGCAATTAAAGCAGAATAATTATACTTACCAAGTTTCCACGAGGCCGTCACACTGCTTCTGGGTCTGCTCATGAAATCTTAAGAAATTTCTTTGCTCCCCCCCCCACACTGTGTGAGAGTATCTGTAATTGGTTGCAGTAAGACTGCACTCCCCTCCCCCCCCCTGTGCCAGCATCTGTGATTGGTTGCTCTCACACTAGCTATCTACCGTATTTTTCTCATTATAAGACGCACTTTTGTTCCCCCAAATTTTGGGGGAAAGTAGGGGGTGCGTCTCATAATCCGAATATACGGATTATATACTGCAGGGTCCATTGTAGGTGGTGGTAATTCTTGAGCGGTGCTGGGGGCTGGTGGAGGCTGGTAGAGGCTGCAGGAGATCTCCTGCTCCCGCTCATATAATATGCACTGCCGCTGTCCATCACCATGGTGCCGAAACCACACCATGGCAATGGACTGGGGAAACGGCGCATATTATATGTGCCTGCGTCCCCCTTTGATCGCACATGCCCCCCCGTGTTAGATATGGCCCCCGTGCTGCTGCCCATCCTAAAATAAAAAAGCTTTACTTACCTCCTCCAGCGTGTCTCCCGGTGTCTCCCCGATCTCACTTCTGCCACTGTGATCAGGCACGCAGAGATCATGTCACTGTGCTGTGCCGATCACATAACCGGCACCGAGAACCAGGGAGTGCAGGAGCTCAGCAGCACGGAGGGAGACATGAGGGATTACAGCGCTGGAGAAGGTAAAGTAAAGTGTTTATTTTACTATGGGCAGCAGCATGGGGGCCATATTAAACACAAGGAGACGTGTGCTATCCATAGGAGACCTGTGCCAGCTGTAAGGGATGTGTGCCAGCAATATAGGATGTGTGCCAGTAATAGGAGACTTGTGCCAGCTATAGGAGACTTGTGCCAGCAATAGGAGACCTGTGCCAGCTGTAAGGCATATGTGACAGCAATATGGGATGTGTGCCAGCAATAGGAGACTTGTGCCAGCTATATGAGACTTGTGCCAGCAATAGGAGACTTGTGCCAGCACAGGGGGACGTGTGCCATAAATAAGGGATGTGTGCCATCAAAAGTAGATGTAGGCCAGCAATAGGGGACATGTGCCATTAATGGGGGATATGTGGCATCACTGGGGGACGTGTGCCAGCAGAAGGGGGCTATATTCAATATAAGGGTGACATATCCAGATTAAGGGGGCTAATTTTAGGATGGGGGCTATAAGGGACATATACCCTATATGATTTGTTAGACGGACACTGGCATTATAAGACGGACCCCATTTAACATTAAAAAATAAAATTCTGTTTTCCCTCACCAAATTTGGGGGTGCGTCTTATAATCAGGTGCGTCTTATAAAGCAAAAAATACGGTATGTCTCTAAACTGGAGTGTAAAAATAAATAATTGGGATAAAATGGCATACAGTCCCCGTATTTTGATACCCAGCGCAGATAAAGCAGAAAGCTGAAGGATGCAGCCCCCAGCTGTGTGCTTTATCTTGGCTATGCCTAAAAATAAGAGGGACCCCACTGGGCATTTTTATTAATTATTTAAATAAATAAATAATTTAAAAAAGTGTATGGGGTCCCAATTTTGATAACTAGCTAAGGTAATTTGACAAAATATTACCTAATTAAATAATCCAGTAATGTGGCATTGAGTGCAGTGAGTTTATCTAAGGTGAGTTCACTGAGTTCAATGAGTTTACCTGAGAACCTGTATCGTCATTGGATATCATGGTGTGGATTATTTCGGACCTGCAGGGGTGTTTTGGGGTTAATAAATTGGAGAAATAGGGTGTTTGGTTTTTAAATAAAGAACTATTCTTTATGATTTTATTTATTTTTACTTATATGATTATTAATGGGGGGAGGTCTCATAGACCCATACCCATTACTAATCCAGTGCTTTGTGGCAGCTGTGATTTTTTGACAAATCACCTCTGTCATTAAAATCTTATATTACCCCAATTGCCACCGAACCAGGGCAATTGGGATGAGCCTGGTAAGAGACTGGATTGGCGTATCTAATAGATGTGCCAATTCTGGGGTGGCTGCAGGCTGCTATTTTAATTCTGCTCAGGGCCCAATAACCATGGGCCTCCCCAGCTTGAGAATACCAGCCCCAACTGTTCAATTTATTTTAGCTTTGTATCAAAATTGGGGGTAACGCCATGCCGTTTAATTAAATTATTTATTTAAATAGTTTAAAAAAAACCTTTTGTGGGGTCCCTCATATTTTGATTTACAGCCAAAAAAACCCTGACAGGTGGGGGCTGCAACTGTAGTTTTATCTGCACTGAGTATCAAAATATGGGGGGGTCTGTTTTAATTTTGGCCAATATACGGGGGACCACATTTCATTTTTTCCAATTATTTATTTATTTTTCACTACACTTCGGGGACCCAGACGGCTAGTGTAAGGGTAACCAATCACAAATGCAAGCAGAGAGGGTGGGGGTACAGTCTGACTGCAACCAATCACAGACACTATCACAGAGCATGGGCGGGGAGGCAATGAATATTTATATAGCAAAGCACCATACAA
Organism: Anomaloglossus baeobatrachus; assembly: GCF_048569485.1. Classification (NCBI taxonomy): domain Eukaryota; kingdom Metazoa; phylum Chordata; class Amphibia; order Anura; family Aromobatidae; genus Anomaloglossus; species Anomaloglossus baeobatrachus. The sequence continues at coordinate 461,309,272 of NC_134358.1, forward strand.
TTTACTTTTATTTTTCTATTTTATTTCAAGAGATGTATTTCAGGATTAGCCGTACCAAATATTTGGAGATAATACAGAAATTTCTAAAGTCAAAATATATTTTAGATGTTATATTTATGATTATATTGCATATTCAAGTTTTAAATTATATTCCTTAGTCACCTAATGTATATATTTAAAATTTGAAAAGTCAAATTTCTTAGAGGGTTGTTGAAATACTACAAAGTACAGTCTGCGGATCATTACAGTAGATTTTCATTTCAGTAATGTGGGTTAGTGCACAGTAGGTATTAGGTAAATTAAATTGGCATCAGGATATGTTAACATTGCATTTTGGCCTACAGTCATTGGTTCCTTCATGACTTACATCTAGAGCTGTTAAGGCTAGTTTGGCAAGTTCAGAAGTAAATTAAAATATATAGAGTCTATCCTCTGAGCTCATCTTCTTGTTGGTGTTTGGCTTATACACTTTGATACCCTTATTCTTTTTATCAAAAAATGTTAACAATGCACTTCTCTTTTTTTATGTGTCTAGCAATAAAAAATACATAAATATTTATTTTTATATAGTGTTAACATATTCCGCAGCGCTTTACATACATTAGGAACACATTCCCCATTGGGGCTCACAATCTATATTCCCTATCAGTTTGTCTTTGGAGTGTGGGAGGAAACCGGAGAACCTGGAGGAAACCCATGCAGACACGGGGAGAACATACAAACTCCTTGCCCTAGTGGACATTCAGTATTCTAATACATTGTGTATGGATATAATCAACATTTTGTAGTTACACAGATATCTTTAAACAAGCATGAGAAATCCTGCTATAGAATAAATATCTGTCACTGGGACAATACAGCCCTGGACCTTCTGGACCTTCAAGGAATGAGTAGATAATATTCAACTTTCACTTCTGACTTTAAAAGTGAAAAAGCATAGAAAGATGGAAATAAATCAAGCTTCTATAGCGGAACAAAATGTAGCAAATGTGTTGCAATTATTAAAAAGAATCTGTCAGCAGGTTTGTGTTACCTTACCTAATTGCAGCATGCTAAAAAGGACCCTGAAACACATTATGTATTCCTTAGTTTTCTATGTGCAGCAGTTCTGACACAATCACGGGTTTTAGATTTAGCAATGAGGCAGAGCTGAGAGAGCTAACCACACCCACATCAGGCAAACTATGTACAATGTTTATAGACAGTGAGTTGCTAATCATAGCAGGGGAGGTGTCTAACTACCAGGCACAAGGCAATGTAATCCAAACATCATAAAGTCCTTGTGCTTATACAAACATTGCAGGAAAACAGCAAACATGGACCTTGATAAGTGAGTTATCATTGAATTCTATGTCTTCCGTGTCTGCTATCTTCCTTGTCTACTATTTTCTGTGTCTGCTGTCTTTAGATTACATAGTAAAAACTTGCTGACAGATTCCCTTTAAATATTGATTAATGGACTGTCAAAATTCTAATTTACTAAATCAAGCAGGGTTTCATAGGACATAGACTCACAGCAAAGTAATTCTCTGAGAATTGACTGTGCCTTATTATGCTCTGGGGTCTTTTCAGACCTCAGAGCATAATGTGCGCAATGTGTAAAAAATTTTTTTTTTTTACTTCTACTAACTTTAATGTTCACCTCCTTGGCCTCTACGTTGCTTATCAGCCCCCATCTTGTCCTTGTCCCATCTTCTTATCACTACAGCAAGCACTGAAGTATTGGGGCTCACCACAGTAAGAATTCTCAGCCTAGCCGGAAGAAGCCTGGGATGGTTCTGTGCAATCATGTGTAAAAACATGATATAATGACCTTGCACACTTTTATATGGAACAATCAAGAGCTTCATCAGAGCCAGAAATCCCACCCTAGCATGAAGAGGCAGCGATTTCAGTACTTGTTATGTCTTTTGCCAGTAAGAAGAAATGATGAGGACTGGCCAGGGGACAGTGCGGAGCAGAGAGGCCATAGAGGCGAGTAATTAGTTAAGTATAACTTTTTTTATGTGTAACCTTATTATTACCTTTTGTGGTCAGCATCTGCTAGTTTACGGAGTGCAAATTTTTGTAAATTTTCATGGATCATGGATAGTTATCATGGAAAAACCCATTCTACTTATGCATTCTAAAATTCATCTTCTAATCATTTTGCACAAACATTGTTTTTACAGTTTTATTTGCTTTCAAAAATGCAAAGTCAAACAACTTTTTAAATAGTCATTAAAAAATACTATTTTGCTGCTCTAGTGTTTTGCTAAACTCTTAACATAGCTGAGTGTTTTTGCAAAATGTTTCAAATCCACCAGAGCTTCTACTCTGGGGCCTTATGGCTCTTTCTTCTTTGTGTTAAAGAAATAATGAGTGAGGAGGAGAGAGTTGAACATACTGTAGCACTGCGGTGGAGAAGGGAGAAAGCATCTCGGGAAGAGCCGAGAAAACAGAGTAATGGAGGAAAGCTCATCGAGACGTATACATGCAGCACTGATGCTGTGAAGATACAAGAAAGAGAAGACAGTAGCACCCTAGAGACACACGGACATCACATCCACCATAACCAGGGACACTGTATATTAGGGGATTTGAAAGAATGATGAATGCAGAGTTAAGCATTATTTGTAAATATATTAGCTAAAAATAACCACTAATTAGAGATAACCGATCTGCCAAAATTAGAATTAGGCAAATGACGTATGTTTAACAGGTGAATTTGATGTGAGATCAATTTCCCTTATGCTTTATTATGATCTAATGTCTTCTACTCATTTTCCTCCACCATGTGCATCCTATTCAGCCTAATTCACTCTATGTTAAGGCTTATGATGCCAACTGGGCCTTTGATATAACTAGAGATTTGCCATCATAGCACCCATCATGATGTGACATCTCCTCCCAGGAAGCACTGACCGTGCCTTGCGTGATGCAAGTCATAAAATTGAGACATTGTGATGTACGCTGTGATGCCACAGTATACAGTGACTTCAGAAGCCTGGTTCATCTTGGAAGCCGTGGCATACAGTTTAGCAGGATGAAAATTTTGTACAAAGTAAAGGATATGAGAATTATGGCCTAGGACACACAACAAGAAAAATGGTGTGATAAAAAAAATTGCATTCTACTCGGACCAATATTACACTATGTAGCAGCAACCATGAGAAATTATTTTCTCAGCCCTAATCGGACCAAGGAAACAGTCACAGCATGCTGCGAGTGCACTGTGAGCTTGTTTCACTCGCACTCATTCAAGTCTATGGGGCAAGAGAAACATCACATTGCTCTCACGTTAGACCGGTGTAATGTGAGAGCAGTGCGATTCTCGCATCAGCCGGCATCGGAGGATATAGGGAGATTAATCCCTCCCTCTCCTCCGCGGCGTTGGCCCTCCCCTTCGCAGTACCAGCCCTCCCCTCCGCAACTGTGGTCGGATCGCACGATCGGACCACAGTCGCATGACACTCGCATAACACTCGGCTCCCGCTGTGCTGCGAGCGTGAGCCGAGTGTCATGCAAGGACTCGCACAAATCCCTGTGTGGCCTCAGCCTATAAGGCGCAGAGGACAGAACAGCTGGCTCCCGCCCAGTTAGGACAGGTATTGCAGCCTACTTCTTTACATCAGAATTGCCCTTCCAGCTCTCTGTTAATACTTGTAATGGACACATTATTATACTCTTCAGATGCTCAACTCAGCAATAAGAAGATGACAATGAATAGCTCTTAGATGCATAATATAAACTTTAAAATTTTAAATGCATTTAAAATCTTCTGAAAATCCTTTGTTAACCTTTGAAAAGGCTGTTTGGTCATGAATCAGACATTCATTAAAAGCTTTGGATATTACCATTTGCAGTTCTTTCCCTTAATGTTACCCATCCTTCTTTATAATTAGCCTAAAACTGTCAATTTAAAAATAGGCTCCTGATTTTTTACAAACCAAGCAGAGAATACTGTAGGTGAAGAAAAATATAATAGTCTTGACAAACTTTCACATCTAGACTTTTACTTTAGGCGCATTACTATTTATTTATGTTCTACATTATTAACCCCTTCAAACACCCTGCTGTACATGTACATCCCATTCAGAGTTTGTATGGATCCGGCTCAGGAGCTGTGCCACTCTTGATACAGAGCAGATGTTGGCTGAAACATATAGACACAATATACCAATTACAGCTTTGATGAGCACTGACCGTGATAGCTGCTTTTTAACTATTAAAATATCACCATCAATCTCTGACAATGGCATTTAAATAGCATGATCAACAGTATTCATGGTGCTGGAAACTGATGGGCTACTATGGCAAATGTATGACTGCTAAAGGCCTCTGAAGCTCAGCTATAAGCTAAGCTTCAAAAAGGGCCACAATTTATAACATATACAGCAATACTATCATATTGCAGAATACATTATAAGTGATCACAGGCTAAAATCACCTGGGGAGAAGAAATAAAGTAGAAAAGTGAAAGACTTCAGTGCAGGACCTCCATGCACTATTCTTGTAGTGCAAACAAGGGATAATTAGGAACACTTGGAAAAAATTCAACAGTAGGATGGAAATACTTAAAATAACATTTAATAAAAAGTCAAATTGTCTCTCCAAAACTGGAGACAAACTCTAATGCATCGCCACCTATTGGAAGTAGCGATCCTAAAAGTTAAATGTGGATTTTTAACAACCCTTTACATATAACTTAGGATATATATGCCAGATCAGAATCCCAATTTGCAGACACGGTGTTTCGGGGTGCTTGCCCCTCAAAGTATGGGGTGTCTGATGTGGCTCATGAGAAAGCTATGTGGAGATCACTGGGGAACACTATTCTCCTTATGGAGACTTTGCAAGCCAGTCTGGCTGCTTTCAAGTAAGGGGAGTTATAGCTGCCATGCCCCTCTGCAAAATATTCAAATTGTCTCTCCAGGAATGGAGACAAACTCTAGCGCAGGAGACAATTTGAATATTTAGCACAGGGGCATGGCAGCTATAACTCCCCTTACTTGAAAGCAGCCAGACTGGCTTGCAAAGTCTCCATAAGGAGAATAGTGTTCCCCCGTGATCCCCACATAGCTTTCTCATGAGCCAGATCAGACACCCCATAATTTGCACTGACGAGGGGAAAGCACCCCCGAAACACCGTGTCTGCAAATTGGGATTCTGATCTGGCATATCCTAAGTTAAATGTAAAGGGTTGTTAAAAATCCACATTTAACTTTTAGGATCGCTACTTCCAATAGGTGGCGCTGCGCTAGAGTTTGTCTCCAGTCCTGGAGAGACAATTTGAATATTTTGTAGAGGGGCATGGCAGCTATAAGTCCCCTTACTTGAAAGCAGCCAGACTAGCTTGCAAAGCCTCCATAAGGAGAATAGTGTTCCCCCATTAAAAAGTCAACAAATCCATTAAAAAATGAAAGTGTAATGAATCCACTCAAACATGTTTAAGACAAAGTCCTTAATCATTGCTACATGGCTATTGAAATCATACATTCTTATATACTTTATAACTGCATAGAAAGACCCTGAACCCACATATATGGATAATTTCCTGCTAAAGTTATCTCTATTAAATCCAAAATAAAATTCGGATAGATTTATTACCATAATAAAAACAAATTTGCACAAATTATATTAGAATTATTTGCAATGATGATAAATGATATCATGTCTCATATTTAAACCTTTGGGTACACAACTTATAAAATGTAAATCCAGCATGATTCTCTATTAGTGATGGGGGATTTGAAGCAAGTGCATTTATCTTACCGAGCCTTCCCTGTGGCTGTAACAGTACTTCAGGGCTGCTCATTTACCTCATATATATGCACTGCTTTCCCTGCCCACTGATAGACCCCATGTCTCTGATTGGTTGCAGGCTGATGCGTCCACCCTGTGTGACAACGTGTCTGAAGCAACCAATCAGAGGCGCTGTGTGGGCATCCCTATTAGTGTAAAAATAAATAAATAAAATAATTGGAGTAGGGTCCCTCATAATATGATACCCAGGACATATAAAGCATATGGCTGCAGCCTCCAGCCGTGCACTTATCTTGGCTGTGTAAAAAATTCAAAAATAGCTTCTGTTTCCTGAAAGTGATATTTCAGGGTTAAACCTCTAAAAATTTGTTAACATCCATTACAGTCTTATATAAATTAAAGTTACAAGTTGGGTAAAAGGCAAGTCCCTTTGATTACACTGATCCTTGTGGTTCCGTCAGGATGTAACTTGATAGATTTATTACCCGACACTGAGTTGTTCAGTTAGTTAGTTGGCATATCTGTTTCCTTTTGTTGGGATGTTTCCTTCCCGCTCTTCTGCTTCATATTTTGAGGACATAACTGAATTAGCAGTCATATTTTTACTATATTCTGAGCTGTATTTCTCTTTGTAGTGAATTGACGTATTTCTAAAGAAGAATCTGATAATCTCAGATATTGAATCAATATTAGAAAAAGATACTTTCATCTATTGAAAGATTGTTGACTGGATTTTTTCTTTAAATTAGATTTATTATGAGGCCAGAGAGCTATATTTTTTCCCCATGTACAGACCTCATTGTGGATATAGTCCTTTTTATCCCTTTCAAATTTGGACCTTTTCATATCACTGATATGCTGTTTCTACTTGGATAAATTAATTTTGATATATTTATTCTAGTTCATAAATTATTAAATAGAAAAAAGTTTTAAAAAATGTTAAATCATATAAAACTTTAAATTGACCCCCATTCTTCCATTATTAAAATAAGGAAATTAAAATATCTATTATTTGTATTTCCGCATCCATAAAAGTCTAGTTTATTAAAATATAAAATTACTTAAAAGATATTTTGAACACTCAAAAAAATAGAAATAAAAATTTCAGAATCAATTTTTCAGTCACCGCAATTTCCCCAAAAATGTAATAAGAACTGATCAATATTTTGTAGGTACCTCAAAATTGTATAAATAAAAACTACCTTTCAGAAGGCAAAAACCAAGCTCAAACTGCTTCATCAAATGAAAAATAAAAAAGGTAGAGTGGAAAATGGAGACACAAACAATTTTTTTGTTTACAAAATATATACTAAAATATAAGGACACATACTGTACAAGTTTGGTATTGTCATAATTGCACTGATTTGGAGAATTTTATTTCCAGATCATGTTTACTGCACAATGAATGCTGAATTAAAACAAAATCTTAAAAACAACTGGGAAAATTGAAGGGGTTTTTTTTACAATTTCGCTGCATTTGGAATTTTTTTTGCCCATTTCTCAATACACGACACAGTAAAATTAAAGGTGTTATTGAAAAGTACGTGTCATCCCACAAAAAAGCAAACAAACCTCAATTGATTACAGGATAGTGACATAAAATATAAAAAAGTTATAGCTCTTGGAAGAAGAGGCGGAAAAACAGAAGTGTAATAGAAAAAATATCTGCTTGGAACGAAGGGTTTAAAGTGTTTTTCTTATTTCCTTCTCATCAAAGTATGAAATGACTGCTTAGTTATATCAGCAAGAAGTCCATAAGTGACAACTGGGTATATTAGTTTTGGCTCAATAAAAATTGTGTGAATATTACCTGGATGTGCATGCTCTCATATCTCATACAGAGGAGATGTGTGGAATTTGAACCATTGTGTAGTATTTGCATGAAAGAATGATGTAACACTGAAAGAGATATGTGGAATTTGTGCAAATTTATATAATATATATATATATATATATATATATATATATATACACACACATACAGTGTATATATACATATATATATATAGTGTATATATACAGTACATATATATATATTTTTTTTTTTTAATTTATTTTTTTTATTTATTTATTTTTCTTTCCTATTCAACAGATATAGATTTTTTTTTTTAAAGCTTTCCTCTTAGGTCTGCATTTTAGAAAAGCCATTCCCTTCTTTATCTTCTTTATGTTACGTTATGCTATTTTTATGTGTTATCTTTTTTTTGTGTGTGTTTTTGGTGCAGATGTGACACATTTTTTATGGACTTTTCAGGCACACAGACAGAGGCAGGAATAGTTATAAAGACCCACCCCACATATTCCCTTCCTGTTGCACCTGTAAATCAAATAGCAGTGCCTTGTTGGAACTTTACTTGCACATATTTCTGAAATAAAACATCCAATCTCTGAACAAAAGGTATGGTTACATTCAGCATCCTAGTGCCAGTATAGCATTGGCTGTACTTTATGTATGAAAATCCTGATGGTTGGTTCCCTTTAAGCAGATCAGACACTCTGAAATGGCTCAACTCGAGCAACGTGTATTATGGAAGTCAATGATTGGGCTGTTTGGAACTTCACCGACATACAGCCAGCCACATACAGCGCATTTCCGGAAGAGGGAGAGTGGGTTTTTTTTTACCTTTTTTTTCTTGACACACTACATCCAAAAAAGTTATTTTTATTCCCTGGAAGGACCATACAGACATTGCAAATGGCTCACACAGGGGTACAGGCTCCCAGCATTCAGTGAAGTTATCCAGATCTTTGTGTTCTTGTTTCACAGACAACACATCCAAGCACCCATGATACATACCAAAGCACAGCAAGTACCGAGTAGTGGCAAACATACTCATCACAAGCAATCAAGCATGTAGTACATATTAACAAGATTAAGCGCCCTTTTACTTCACTTTCCACACCCACTACAATTGTAGTCATCATAGCCAGTGTCATCATGTTGTTATCATTTTCACACTGACTTTCAGACTTGTCCCTTGTCTATGTCTGGGATAACAAAATCACTCCCTGTATACACCTGCTGATGTTCCTCCTCATTTTACTTCTTCCATCCTCAACATCCTGGTGCATGTGTAATTTGTCTTAAAGAGGTTATCCAGGAATTTATTTTTTACTATGTGCCTAAAAACTATAGGGTAGATAGTTACTAACAAAGGCAACTGTCTGTTGCACCTGGGTTACTTGCCTGTTGTATCAGGGTTCTGCTGCTCCAGGTAACCAGAGCAGCTCTTCTCCTGGGCTGCTCTGTTGTTGGGGCATTACTGCTGGAGTCATGCTGATTAACAACTGGCGTCCAGCAGTTAGGCAGTGGGTAACCACTTGTCATTGTGCATGATGTCAGCAGTCACACTCCATCAACAGAGCAGAGTTGAAAAGAAGCTGAAATCAGTGGAAGCTACTAAATATCCAATAAAAGTATTTTGTGACGGTTTTATGCTGGCAGAGATCAGTGCCAGACACAACAAATCTTCCTGTTAGTGCTTAGACACATTGGTAAAAAAACCCCAAGAAAACCTCGATAACCTCCTTACCAATAGCTCCAAGGAAGTTAGACACATGTAGAAGTTACTGTTCTTCTTGCATCTTCTGTTGCATACCATACTTATTAGTATTTTTACCAACCTAAATATGGAGGATTGACAATATTGATTCCACAGTTGTCCCTACTGATAAAAATGTAATAGCCACTTTGAATGGCTTTAGTAGGCACCACGCACCTCTTATCAGCTACCAATGGTGGGTTTCAAAGTAAGCCAAGCTTCAGTTTGCCCAAAACATGATAAATCAGTCACTACTTTATACTACTTATACAATTGATTAAACATATACAGCATTGAATTATACTGAATTCAAACATCGTAAATAGGTGGTCTTCAGGCAGAAGTATTCTGTAAGTAGTATGGCAGTGACTGAGTTGGAACACAATTTGTGGAAGTATGGGAACATATGCTCGTTTTCTGGCCACACAATAAAGTATGGACATTTGATGGTGTAGATAGAGAAGGAGGAGTAGTAAGGGCATGTCAAGAAATAGATGTGGATTATGATGATGATTAGTGTTGAGCGAGTATGCTTGTCACTACTCGGTACTCGCACGAGTATCACTGTACTCGGGCTACTCGGCGGGTACCGAGTAATCTCGCGATACTCGTGCTGTACTCGTGGTCTTCATTCATGCATGTTGGCGCTCTTTTGAGAGCCAGCCCTCATGCAGGGATTGGCTGGCAGACCACTGCAATTCCACAGCCCTGTTAGTTGTGGAATTGCAGTGATTGGCCGGCCCTCACAGCATGACCGTGCCTTTAGCCCGACACTTCCCCGCTCGGCTAAGCCCCCTCCCGCACTCCACTCCGCATGTATATATATATATACACGCATACACACACACGCACGTTTTTTTTTTTTACTTTACATTTTTATGGTTTCTACATGCTGCCGGGGGTCATTTCAGAATAATACTCGGGTCTCCCATAGGATAACATTGGGCTCGGTGCTCGGGCCGAGTACACGAGTATCTTGGGATGCTCGGCCCGAGCCTCGCGCACCCGAGCTTTTTGGTACTCGCTCATCACTAATGATGATGATGATTATGACACTGATCATGTACTAATATAGGATCTGTAGGAGATCTGCAGTGACTCACCCATCAACCTATGGAACCCTCTTCACAAAGATACATACAGTAAGTACAACAAAAATCCAACATTTTCAGAAAAAGTCTGGCATCAAGATTAAAACTGTGTAGCATAACAGATTACTGTTATAAACTACAATAAAGCAATAACGTTTTTATCCCCAGCTTTCACTACCTGAGGATGTAAACTTTCACAACATAAAGCATTAAACTGTCTACTAGGAGCATGAAGAGAAGGGCTTGGAGTACCGCTTGAGCTTGGCTCATATTGCATCCCAGGTTGATTTTCCCACATGAACAGGTGATGTAGCATCATGTACTGAAGGAAAGTCATAATTTCTAGTCCATTGGAGCCAGGATATCCAAGGCTTAGTTTCTTCCTTTGGAGCCTATATGCTGCAAAAGAATTTCCACACCACAGATGCTTGCAAATAATACTCGACACCACCATTACCAGATCCATCAGGCGTTTTTTAGATTCCTCCATCAATAGCAATTTTGGTATTATCTGCTTGAAAGTTAGGGGTGCTTCACACATAGCGAGATCGCTACCGAAATCGCTGCTACGTCACGGTTTTGGTGATGCAACAGTGACCTCATTAGCGATCTCGCTGTGTGTGACACTGAGCAGCGATCTGGCCCCTGCTGTGAGATCGCTGCTCGTTACACACAGCCCTGGTTCGTTTTTTTATTGTTGCTCTCCCGCTGTGACGCACAGATCGCTGTGTGTGACAGCGAGAGAGCGACGAAATGAAGCGAGCAGAGAGCAGGAGCCGGCATCTGGCAGCTGCGGTAAAAGCTGTAACCAGAGTAAACATTGGGTAACCAAGGTGGTTACCCGATATTTACCTTCGTTACCAGCCTCCGCCGCTCTCACGCTGCCTGTGCTGCCGGCTCCTGCTCTCAGCACATGTAGCTGCAGTACACATCGGGTTAATTAACCCGATGTGTACTGTAGCTAGGAGAGCAGGGAGCCAGCGCTAAGCAGTGTGCGCGGCTCCCTGCTCTCTGCACATGTAGCTGCAGTACACATCGAGTTAATTAACCCGATGTGTACTGTAGCTAGGAGAGCAGGGAGCCAGCGCTAAGCAGTGTGCGCGGCTCCCTGCTCTCTGCACATGTAGCTGCAGTACACATCGGGTTAATTAACCCGATGTGTACTGTAGCTAGGAGAGCAGGGAGCCAGCGCTAAGCAGTGTGCGTGGCTCCCTGCTCTCTGCACATGTAGCGACGTTATGATCGCTGCTGCGTCGCTGTGTTTGACAGCTAAGCAGCGATCATAACAGCGACTTACTAGGTCGCTGTTACGTCACAGAAAATGGTGACGTAACAGCGACGTTGTTATCGCTGTCGCTATGTGTGAACCCAGCCTTACCCTTGAAGATTTTTTTGCTGAACATTGGCTCTGCTGTTTAACACCAATACCACACCACATAATATCCACTACACAATCATATCATGATCATCATCTCTGAATGGGCTGACAGTTCTCTCAATTTTAGAAATGTTTTGAGTTTTTTACCCCACAGACTAAAATGCTACTTCCTGCTGGGCTACATTTGCCAGTATACCTGCCACAATGTCTGAAACAACCAACAAATCTAGGCATTTAAATTATGTCCTCCATATCCTTTGTTCTCATCTCATCTAAATTCAAAAATTGACTACTCATCTCATCCAATCAACTAAAAGAAGTTGTTGTGAACCATTTTCCTTAGCTTTCAATGTGCCTTGGTTTAGAGGACTAAGGGATAGAATAGATTTAGGTGTTAGCAATGGAACTGAAAGTCTACAATGCAAAATATTAAATGTTATGGCAGATGAAGAAGAGGATTGAGCAAAATATTGACTCAAACTGATGGTGGTACTGTCAGCGATAACATCATCCTGCCATAGCTGAAACAAATGATAAGACACATATTCCATAGCATTCTCCCCTTCCTCCCAACTAATTCACTTAACTAATCACAAACAAGGGATGTGTGACCTTTCCTTGGTGGTACTATTGATAGGATGGCTTGTGCCAGCACTGCTGCTGTTTGCTGATCCCACATTCTTAGCTGTGGTATGTTGTTTTAAATGTATGTTGCTATAAAAAAAAATATTATTTTTATTGTCAATGGGCTGAGCATCAGCTGTTCAAAAGAGCTTTTGGAGCAAATAACAGCGGCAGGCTTATGTTGGGGGCTATTTTGAGTACATTGTTGGCTCTCATATTTACCCTTTTTGATGTGTTTGTATTAGTTCTGTCCTGTTATCCTCCATGCTGTAGTTAATAATAAAGATAATCATTACTGTATGTCCAAAGCAAAACAGTTCTTCTTCCACAATGTCTAATTGTTGATGAGTACTGAAAGCTGAAATCCACAACACTAATAACACGGAGCATATTTTTATTCATTATAGTAAGTATTCTATCTATACAAGAAAGTCAGATGTTCTTTCTACGCTGCTGAATGAAATACTAGGTACAGGCTGTCATAAAACAGCAACAGCCTGTGTCTGCCAGCGAGTTTACACTAAGTATCACAGTAAATTTAGTAATTTGAATCAATTTATTCCTGCTTGTAATAGGCTGTCATAATAAAAATTTAAAATGAATGAAGCATCTAAAAAAAGCTAAAAAGTAATAATATGCGATAGTACCAGGAATAATTGAACATTGACAATTGAGATTATTTTAATTTAATTTTTGAGTTTTCTTCCAAAGAAGATAGAATCTGAAACGTAATGTGAAAGAACTGCTGTATTATTGAGATAGATGATGGATAGAAAGATTAAGTGGTGATTAAGAATACTTTGCTTTTGATTTCTTCAGTTTGATTGAAAGTGCTATCTTGGCTAGACAACCATGTGAAAGGCAGACATATCAGTTGTATCCTTGTAAATTATTGTATTATATTACATTTAACAATGAAAGAATATACTGTATGTTTATTATATTATCTCAAATAAAATTCATTGAACTATTAAAGTTTTAATAAACATTCTCACATCTTCTTTCTAAAGTACCCAGCACATGCATTACATGAAGAAGTCATCAAAATGTCACCAGTTTTTACAATCCAAACTGAAAATACTGTTGAATACATCTCTTAGATATGTTGAGATTCCATTTAAAAATAACTGCATAATCCTTTTTGAATGTTTTCCCGACTGATATCAATCCTGTACAGTGGCCGTGTACTATCATGATATGCAACAGGTTCAGGAGCTGAGAACGCTCCATGCAAGGCGGTTATATCTGCATTAAATTGCCAGTACTAGAGAATAACTTGCCATATTTTTCAGACTATAAGACACACTTTTTTCCCCCAAAATTTTGGGGCAAGTGGGGGGGGTGTATTATAGTCCGATGGCTGCGGTGAAGGGGGGTGCGGTGGGGATGGAGGGGGTCATCAGAGGCTGGAGCAGGCTGTAGCAGCGCTACCGTCCCCACGACGGCCCGCTCATTATCTCTTTTCACATACACTGCATCCCGACGCCCATCATCTCTCAGCGCTGAAGCCGGCACTGACAGGTGGGCGGGATGATGGGCAGGGGGTGCGTGCATACTAAACAGCCGGCCCGCGCAATCATCCTTGGCAACTACAGCCTCAAGTGACCATTTGTGGCTATATTCACTACCCCCCGTGCATCATCAGCGTGGGGGGCAGTGAATAAGTTTACTCACCAGCCACCGATCCCTGCAGCATCGCAATGTTCTCCTGTCTGCCAGCCCGCTGATGTGTGTTGAGAGTGGTGAGCACAGCGATGAAGTCATCGCTGTGCGCACGGCTCCACAAAGGTCAGCAGCGCTGTTGCTGGCACAGACAGGAAGACGATTGAAGCTGCGTGTAGCAGAGGAAAGCTGAGTATAAATGTTTATTTTTTTGTGTACCACAGGATACAGGCCATATACCCGTGGGTATTTAACAGGATGGGGGCACATATCAGGATGTTGAAATATACCTAGATGGGGCAAATACGGTACCTGGATGTGGGCACATACCAGGATGAGGGACATATATACAAAGATGGGGATCTTATACAAAGCAGGAGGATCATTACCAGGATGGGGTACCTTAGTAAAGAATTTGGGGACATTACCCCCATAACAGTGTCAGCAGCAGATGCTCGCCCCATAACAGTGTGTCATGACCACATTTTTTGCTTAAAATTTTATTTTCCTATTTTTCTCCTCTAAAACCAGGGTGCATCTTATGGTCCGGCGTGTCTTATAGTCTGAAAAATACGTTGTCTCTGATCACATTATTTTAACCCAATAATTTTTTATTTCTGTGGTCAAGCTTGACAATGTCATTTTAGAGATATCCAAGGTAGTCACTGTCATTCCAGAGCACAACCGACTCCATGACACAATTGTGGGATACCAACAGGTTGTCATTGCACTTAGGCGCCTTCTGAAGACCTCTGTATCTGACAATGTATTATTCCTATGAAGTTCTGACTATGCCTTGGGCAAAATAGAAGGCCAGTAATTTTAGAATACTCTGTAATACCATAATATATGAGTGATGAAATGATCAGAGGTTCAAGTCCCTGAAGGAAATTAATAAAAATAGCAAAAAAAAAAAAAAATTAAATCACCCACCTTTTCTCAGAAAAAACAGTATTCTAGGAAGTACCAATCTGATCTGTATAACACGAGACATTTTATTATACTCACCTGCAGAGCGGTCTGCTCCATTAAGGATCGCTGATCTTCATTTGGTGCCTCCTCTCTTTTTGGAATTGCCATCCCCCTTTCCTCCTTTGTGTGGATGATGCATCCTACGTCATCCACACAGTGTCTGCCATTGCGCTCATGCACACGGGCACTTTTCTCTGCTCTGCTGAAGGCAGATTAAAGTATTGTAGTGTGCATGCACAGGCGATTTTTGACCTTTCCCCACACATGCACAATAGAATACTTTTCTCTTCCTGTAGTAGAGCAGAAGAAGTGAAGTGCAGTAGAAGGAAAGTAGCACGCTGATCGCAATACAAGAGGAGGCGCCGTTTTCTTCCAAACTATCCAGTGGATTTGTAATCTTAAATATCACAAGATCTGATACACAGACCCATGTTTACATTGATAAGGATTTCAGACCTTTGTAAGTAGCATTTTGAATACAAAATTGAATATATTATTAGCCGATTAAATCACCATGATGTACATGTACTGTACTAAGTTAGAGCACCAAACTATGCAATTATAACATGGTGGTATCATTAGCCAAGAAGATGTGCAAATGAGATCATAGTGGGAGATAAGTGATTAAACAAGAAAGCTCGTGTTATAACACTGGGTATTATAGGAGCCTTTGATCCTGTCTGTTTAACCATTCAACCATTCAGACAAGCGATAAGTTGTGACTACATCTAATAGTATTCTCTGAGTGTGCCATGTATGAAAGCCTAGCAGGCTTATTGCAAGGCAGGGTCTACTGACAGGTCGAGATGAGCGAATATCTTATAGTCAAAATTAATTCTACATCATTATTACAAAAATACACATTCACCAAAATTCATTATAATTTGCTTCTGGCCAGATTCAGCCATAAAAAGGTTAAAAAAAATAGAAATAAACAAATAATTATAATCCGTTAACCGCTCGTATTGCCGGCCCCTTCACTCTTTACCCATCTGGTCCTCGGCGCATTTTATTATCACAACCCAAAATGCTAAATCCCCAGGCCTCTTCATGCCGGCTGGGACGTTTCTGTATATGCACATGCAAGGTCATGGCACTAATCCGATGGCATTGGGACCTAAACTGCTTGCCCAGAAGTGTACCAAGCCACATCAGAGGCGGCCTAAAGTGAACAGATCTGGAAGTCAGAGCTCAGTTTCGATGACAAGATGCACTGAGCACAGGACGAAGGACGTTGATGAGCAGAGGGGCCAAAGATGTGAATGGTAAGGTGAGTACAAGTATGTGTTTTTTTGTTTTTAACTTTTTGATAGTTCTTTGTGGTTCAGTAAAATGGCAGCAACCATACAACTGAATCCAAGTAGAACAGGTGAGCAGAAGGGTGAGTAATTTTTTTTGTTTATCTTACACATCTTTTGATTTTTATTGCTTTGGAGGCTGTTAAGGCAAAAGAGCATATTAAGGGGCATTCAATTTGTGGAGAGCAACTTTGATGCAAATCAAATTTAATGGGAAAATATGTGTGAACAGGCAAAATTGATTTTAAGCAGATCCACACATTATTACTGACAGTCATCATACACTGCACTATATAAGAAGTAGAATTCTATTTGCATGCTCACGTTCTTTTTGGCAACTAATACATATTGTAAAACTAATAAAAAAAAGCTTATTTCAAAAACACAAAAATCACCTTTTTTCATGTAAAATTAATAAATGTTAATACCAAAAAAATAATTAAATTTGAATTTTTGTATCATCTGTAAAAAAACACACAGAAAAAAGTAACCTAAAGGCTATGTGCACATGTTGCATTTTTTTTTTCATGTTTTTGTCATTTTTTAAACTGCACTGTATCAATGGCAAATTGCATGCTTTTGCTTCCCCAGCAAAGTCTATGAGAAATCAGAATTTCCATGCGCACGTTGCAGTTTTTTTGTCAGCGTTTTATTTGTCAAATATTTGTTAAAATCTTTGACAAAAAAAAACAGCATGTCGATTCTTTTTGTGTTTTTATCACGTTTTTCCACCAATAGAACTCAATGAGGGGATGAAAAATGGATGGCAAAATGCATGGTAACAAATGGGCTGTGTTTTGTATGCGATGTTCTTGTAACAAAAAAACGCTGGTTACCCACTTTGTTACAGGATAAAAAAAAACATTGCAGGAGTGAAAATCTCTATCTGTCTTTCTGGCTCTCTCTCTCTCTGCTTCATACTCAATGATCACCAACACGGCTGTCAAACTGCTCCAGCAGCCTCTCATTCTTCTTCCCGACCCCCTCATTACCCTCATTACATATTCACTGCACCCGCTCATTAGACTCATACATATTCACTGCTTCCCCTGTCTGTGATTGGTTGCCATCAGACCAGCCCCCACGCTGATTGACAGCTGCCTGACTACAACCAATCACAGCCATCAGTGGGCGGGTCTATATGGTACACAATAATAAATATATAAATAATTTAAAAAAATGGCGTGTGGTCCCCCCTAATTTTGATACCCAGCCAAAATAAAGCCTCACAGCTGAGGGCAGGTATTCTCAGACTGGGGAGACCCACAATATTGGGAGCCCCCAGCCTAAAAATATCAGCCAGTAGCCACCCGGAATTGCCGTATCCATTAGACGCGATAGCCCTGTGACTTTACCCGGCTCTTCCCGATTACCTGGGGTGTGGTGGAAATTGGGGTAATAAGGGGTTAATGGCAGCCCATAGCTGCCACTAAGCCCTAGGTTATTGATGCCAAGCGTCTATGAGACACTCCACATTACTAATCTGTAAGTGAAAGTAAATAACCACAAACAGCTAAACAATCCTTTATTTGAAATAAAATAAAAAGCACCCTTTTTCACCACTTTATTAACCCTAAAACACCCCTACAGGTCTGAATTAATCCACACGAGGCCCCATGGCGATTCAGCTCTGCTAAATCTCTATCCTGTCACAGCAAGCGTCATAGAGTATGACTGCCAGCTGTGAGTGAAGACTGAGCCGCGCGATCAGAATGAACTCAGATGAACCCCTGATATCCCTGCTGCAGGCGTCGCAGTATGGCGTGTCTCGCAGCAGTAATGTCACAGGTTCACTGCTCTGAGGGTCAGGCCGTGACTAAAGTGAGTGCGCCAGCAGTGGTGACTTCACTCAGGTGAGTTCTCCACCTGCGGCTCACATCAGTCGCAGTCTGATTTGCGGTCACAGGTGGGGGTGAAGGACATCGTGTGGATTACATCAGACCTGGAGGGGTGTTTGGGGGGTTAGTAAAGTGGTGAAAGAGAGTGCTTTTTGTCTTTTATTTCAAATAAAGGATTTTTTAAGAGTTTGTGTTTATTTACTTTCACTTACAGATTAGTGATGGGTGTGTCTCATAGACACCTGCGATCACTAAGCTAGAGCTTAGTAGCAGCTGTGGGCTTTTATTAACTCCTTTCTACCCCAATTGACACCACACCAGGGCAACGAGAAGAGCTGGCCCAGTGCCAGAATTGGCGCATCTAATGGATGTGTCACTCCTGGGGCAGCTGTCATTTTTTTTCCACCCTAAAAATTAAAAAAAACAGCTGGCCAAGCTAGCTATCCTTTTATCGAGCTATTCTGTTATTTCTTTCTGTCTATTCTATCTGTTCTTTCCTATTATCTATTCTATATGTTCTTTCTTTCTATCTATTCTATATGTTCTTTCTATCTACCTAGCTATTCTTTCTGTCTAATTTTCTATCTATCCATCTATTCTTGCTATCTATTAAAAATTCTATCCTATTTTTTTTTTTTCTCCTTTAAAAAAACGCATTAACAAAAACGTGGCAAAAATGCATGCGTTTTTGCAGCTTTTTTTTGTCAAACGCAGTCTTTACAGGTGTCAAAGTCTGCTGGAGGGTGCAGTTTTGTTGTCGGACCTAAAACGCAGCATGCCCACATAACCAAAAGGTGTATGGAAGCCTGAAATACTCCGAATGAGAACTACAACTCCTCCAGCAAACAAATTAAGCCCTTATACATTGACTAATCTGTTTAAGGATATTTAAGGTACTTTTTTTTCCTTACAATGAACCTAAGTTCATGAACGTACCAGTGATTCCGACCACGATATGACCTGGTCAGGGTCGCTGGTATGTCGCTACAGGGTCGCTAGTGAGTTGTCAAACAGTCAGATCTTCCCAACGACACAGCAACGAAACGGCGGTCGCTGGGAACCTGTCACATAGCACAATTCAAATCTTGATTAGTAACATAGGCGTGCATCTACATTGCCTTTTCCGCGCCCCCTCTGCTCCGATTGGTGGTCGTAAATGCATTGTGACTGGGCGGCCTTGCCTTTAGAGAAGGCAACATAATAGCACTTCCATCCTTCTCCATCCTTGTCCATCCTACAGTCCCGATGCAGAATGGACTGTATTACGATCTGCTCTTACACGCGGTCCGGGACAAGTGAATTCAGCCCTCTGAAATGTACTGTGATCTACAAGCCAGAACAAAGGATGGAAGCGGCCAATCCTAATGCTTTAGCGATCACCAATCAGAACAGAGAGGACGCGGAAAACAACAAAGATGCACGCCTACGTGAGTCGCGAACGAGGTCATTGGGTAAGGTGTCAAACACACCAATGCGTGCTGCCCTGTGGGAGCCCGACGGCCAAAAAAATGAACCAGAACAATGTGTAACAATCAGCAATTTCACAGCAGGGGCCAGGTCGCCGCTTAGTGTCGCACACAGCGAGATCGCTGATGAGGTCAATGGTACGTCACAAAACCTATGTCTCAGCAGTGATCTCGCTAGCGATTTCGGTGTGGGAGAAATACTCCTAAGAACTTAGAGGCAAGTAACTACCTGCCTGTTGTGTGCAGCATAGTTCTACGTCGGCACAGAGTAGCTGTTGGTGATTCAGTGGCTTCTACTGACATCACCTTGACAGAGCGGCATCTTCTTTTCAATTTTTCTCTGTTGACAGGGTATGACTGATAGACAGCTGGCTCTCCGCTGCCTAATTGCTTGAAGCCGGCTGTCATGCCCATCATCAGAGTTGCCCTGAAGAAGAGCAACAGGAACAGCTGAATCGCATGCAGGAGCGGGTAGTGACTGTTTTGTGCCTACACAGTGTACAACAGGCAGGTAGTTGCTTCCATTAGTAGTCAAAAATGTCCCATATAAACTTTATAAGCGTCTCAGAAAACAAAAATGGAGGTAAAAGTAACACATTATTTATGCTATGCAATGAATTTCATGAAATTAAAAATGTAAAAAATAAAAAGCCAAAAAGAAAGAGTTAAATCATAATAGTTGTTGTAATTTTTATTTAATTTAACAATAGTACACAAGAAAATAACTAACTTTGTAATATATCTTATCTAAGAAATTTGTTTCTTTCTGTGCCAGAAGTGCTCAGTTATAATCAAACTTATCAAACCTGAGGTAGAATCTGTATTCAGTGAAGACTTTTCCATTACTGAGATAAGAGATGGCAATTGTTACAGAGGAGATTCTATGACAATATGAGGAGGGAGTAGCTAAAGGCAGAGGGAGGAGCTAGAGACAGACCTCCACCCCCTCCTCCATCTCCTATCTCAGTATTGGGAAAGTCTTCACTGAATACAGATTTTTCCTCAGAGTTGAAAATTTTGATAATGACTGATCAATTCTGGAAGAGAAAGAAGCAGATTTGTCTAAGATATATTACAAAGTTGCTTATTTTCATGTGAACTATTGAATTCTGAAATAAAAATGAAAACAACATTTACACTTTGTTATATGTACTCCAAAAATCAGTCTTGAAAAATGACAATGTTCAACAATAGCTAAAATTTTTAATTGCCATTACAACTGGAGTTTAGTAAGGTATATTCTCATTGCTAGGCTTTCATAGGATTATGAATACTATCTTGTATATTTTAATTGCCTTGACCAAGATTGTGTCTTACCACATTGTAGACACATTTCTTCTTATAGACTGAGGTTGACTGAAATTTCTTTTGTCTATACAATTCTTTGATAGCACAAAGAAAGGCTGTTGGCATAACATTATCGCTCAACTGAAGACTGAAAGTTGCGGATGATGGCATAAATCATGCTTTCACACTGAATGGTGTAGGCCATTGCTACTACTATCTGCATTTGCCAGCAGCATACGCATGTCATGTCATTTCAATTCAATTCGAACATATTGCAAAGAAAGCATAAATAGAAACAAGTCTTGTACTCATTTGTTTTGTAGTCATTTAAACAAGAAAAATTGCATCTATGCTGAAATACTAAATTTACCTTAGGAAATTCTCCAACTTATTAATATAATTTAAATAGGATATATAATGTGTGCAAAGTTAGATCTGTTCCAAAAATGAATTTTATTCCTTGATATTCTTTTCAGCAAATTTAAAATGTAATTCACTACTTGTAATAATAAAATAATAATAATAATGATAATAATAATCTTATTATTATTATTAATTGATATTTTTTTAAGCTAATTTAAAATGTAATTCACTACTTGTAATAAGTGTATGCATGTCGGCCACTGGTGCTCACTCTAACCAAATGCTTTGGTTGAATTTATCATTCGCAATTTGAGAATTTTATAAGGTGAAAAAGAAGAAAATATGGTGCATGTAATATTTTTTTTTCAATAATTTCTCTATTTTTACTGTTTTCACTGCTCATGTAGCTTTCTAAAAAGAAGGCAAAGTTTAGAAGAAAAGGGCAAGGTCACATGCAAGACAAATTTACAATAATTTATACCAGAAAATGAACATTTTAATTTTTGGCGTACAGACTGATTAAGATGTGCCTAATTTATTAGAAGCCAATAGCCATTTAATACATTTGATTCATATAGAAAAGATTCACTCAAGACATTGAACAGAATTAAACCACAATATTCATTTAAACTATTAAAATTGATGCACAGGTCTACAGTGGAGAAATAATGAAAAAAGAAAGATTCACAGTACAACAAGAAGGTAAGTCAATTTAGTATACGGATTATTAAAATCAAAGCTTAAAAGCTTAAATATCCAACAAAAAATATATCTCACTGAATATAAATTAATGGAGGATCTATAGAAAAATACCATTACATATGACAAATCTTATCTAATTAGTATATAAATTAAATCATATTAAATAGTACAGAAATATTTATTTATATAAAGATGTCACATGGGAGGTGAAAAGTCAATCCAGGTGCTACAAAGGGAATGTGTGCAGCAGAACGGGTCCACAAGAAACTACAATTCTATTAATAGTAAAGTCAAGCTACATAGCAGTATCTTTAGTATAGGTTTGCTGCACTTTATCCCCTATGAACTACCAAGACTGACTGACACCATAATTATTTATAATCCAACCCAAACAATAATTGTATCAGTGACCAATACCTGATAATAAGGTGCTGTGCCCTTCACACCCGACGCACGCGTTTCGGCGTGCCACCTTTTTCCAGGGAGTTAGTACTCACTGAGATTTTGTTGGATATTTACCCTCTTTGGTTTTAATAATTCATATATTAAATTTACTTACCTGGTTGTTATACTGTGCATCCTCCTTTTTTCAATTTTTCTCTGCTGTAGACCTATCCATCAATTTTAATGGTTTAAATAAAAATTGTGGTTTTATTCTATTCAATGTATTGAGCGCATCTTTTCTATATGAATCAATTAGCTCACGCTGACTTGTTCATATTTAATTTGTTTTGGCAATTTACCATTAATTTAAATACATTTTACATAGTATTTATTGATACATTTAATACTTTTGGTGCATTCTGTGCCTGACAGCTTTTTATTAAGATCAGGGTAGAAATATTTTCAAAATTGGGCATTATGCTCACTTGTTAAAGGGAACCTGTCAAGTGAAAAAACGTTATTAACATGCAGATATGGGGTTAATCTGCAGGTTAATAGCATTTGAAACCTGCTCGGCACCTCGCTGCGGGGAGGAAATGAATTTTAATCCTACTAGCAGCGTTCGGATTTTAGTTGGGAGGTGGCGCCGGCGCAGGTTCAGACACCACTCTGTATATGAAGAACAGCTAATGTAGACATCCCCAAACTGACTGACAGTTGCTCAGCATTTGACCTAGGTGTCAGTCAGTGCTGGGGCGTGAGTACAGCCACTACTTTTCATGCAATGAGTTGCGACTGAAGCTGCACCAGAGCCTACCCCATGACTGACACCTGAATGCTGCCTAGAGTTTAAAGTTAATTTCCTCCCAACAGCGAGGATCAATGTGAAGGTGATGGGCAAGTTCCAAATTCTATTAGTCTGCAGATTAAGCCCATATCTGCAGGTTAATAGCTTTTTTTTTAGATGAAATGTTCTCTTTAATTTAACCTCTGACATAAGTGAATTACACACAAAGGGACAAACAACGTTAACCGTGCAGGGTATTTTCTTCAAGGAATCAGGAGACTGCTCAAGTGAACACACCTCGCTGTCAATTTACCCGGCATAATTAAGAAAAATTCACCTTGTCTAATGATCTGCAGTGACCTTGAAGTTTGACTCTCACCCCAATGGAAAAACCTTTTGTTTTTACTCAGGCTCTGACCACCTGAGAAAATGCATGTCTGCTAACATCAACTGGTCTAAAATTATTGATGCTAAAATGTTTGTGGCATGGTGTTTGCTGTAATTTTGGGTATTTAATGGAGTTTCCCAAGACAACATTTTAACCTACATTACTATTGATAACAATTCTCTGTAATACAATATTCCGGTATCTTATGGAATTTTTGTTTAATTCAGGAACAAATGGAAAATTGCCAAAACATTTATAGAAAATATATAATATATATATTTCAATATTTGCAGATGATACTAAACTCTGCAGGGTAATCAATACAGAGGAGGATAATTTTATATTACAGGGAGATTTATGTAAATTGGAGGATTGGGCTGAGAAGTGGCAATTGAAGTTTAATGTAGATAAATGTAAGGTCATGCACTTGGGTAGAGGAAATAACATTTATGATTATGTACTTAATTGTAGAACACTGGGTAAAACAGACACAGAAAAAGACTTGGGTGTATGGGTGGATGGTAAACTTCACTTTAGTGGACAGTGTCAGGCAACTGCTGCCAGGGCTAATAAAATAATGGGATGTATTAAAAGAGGTATAAGTGTTCATGAAAAAAATATAGTTCTACCTCTGTACAAGTCACTAGTGCGACCGCACTTAGAATACTGTGTACAATTCTGGTCACCAATATATAAGAAGGACATAGCTGAACTGGAGAGGGTGCAGAGAAGAGCGACCAAGATTATTAGAGGAATGGGTGGGCTGCAATACCAAGACAGGTTATTAAACTTGGGGTTATTTAGTTTGGAAAAACGAAGGCTTAGGGGGGATCTAATCACAATGTATAAATATATGAGGGGACAGTACAGAGACCTTTCCAAAGATCTTTTTACACCTAGGCCTGTGACTGGAACACGGGGGCATCCGCTACGTCTTGAGGAAAGAAGGTTTAATCATAATCACAGACGAGGATTCTTTACTGTACGAGCAGTGAGACTATGGAACTCTCTGCCGCATGATGTTGTAATGAGTGATTCACTACTAACATTTAAGCAGAGCCTGGATGCCTTTCTTGAAAAATTTAATATTACCAGTTATGTATATTAGATTTTATGACAGGGTGTTGATCCAGGGAACTAGTCTGATTACCGGATGTGGAGTCAGGAAGGAATTTTTTTCCCCATTGGAACTTGTTTGCCATATTGGGGTTTTTTTTGCCTTCCTCTGGATCAACATGTTAGGCTACGGGTTGAACTAGATGGACTTAGAGTCTCCCTTGAACCTTAAAAACTATGATACTATGATACTATGATAAAATAATGTTGAAATGCAAATCTGATTTTCTTTGCAAATGTTTTAATGTTCTGTAGGTCCAGCAAAATGCATAAATAGAAAAAACAGAATCCCCCTCAAAATCCAGAAAATCACATTGTATGATTTTTAAATAATTAATTTGCATTATATTGCATGAAATAAGTATTTGATACAATAGAAAAACAAACTTACTCTTTGGTACAGAAACCTTTGTTTGCAATTACAGAGGTCAGACATTTCCTGTAGTTTTTGACCAAGTTTGCACACACTGCAAGAGGGATTTTGCCCCACTCCTTCATACAGATCTCCAGATAATTTAGATTTCGGGGCTGTCACTGGGCAACACTGAGTTTCAGCTTCCTCCAAAGATTTTCTATTGGGTTCAGGTCTGGAGGCTGGCTAGGTGATTCCAGGACCTTGAAATGCTTCTTAGAGAACCACTTTTTAATTGCCGTGGCTGTGTATTTTGGGTTTTTGTCATGCTGGAAGACCCAACCATGACTCATCTTCAGTGTTGTTACTGAGGAAATGAGGTTGTTAGAAAAAAACTCACAGTACATGAGTCCATCCATCCTCCTTTCAATACGAAGCAGTTGTCCTGTCCCCTTTGCAGAAAAGCGTCCCCAAATTATGATGTTTTTACTGCCATGCTTCATAATTGAGATGATGTTCTTGTGGTTGTACACATCCTTCCTCTTCCTCCAAACATAGCGAGTGGACTTGATACCAAAAAGGTCTATTTTGGTCTCATCTGACCACATGACCTTCTCCCATGCCTCCTCTGGATCATCTAAATTGTTATTAGCAAACTTCAAGTGGGCTTGGACATGTGTTGGCATGAACTGGGATATCTTGCGTGCCCTGAAGGACTTTAATTCATGATGGCATAGTGTGTTACTAGTAGTGATCTTTGAGACTGTGGACCCATGTCTAGTTCTGGGCTTATTCCTGACCTTTCTTAGAATTTTCCTTACCCCACGAGGTGAGATCTTGCATGGAGCCTCATACCAGTAAGATTGACAGTCACCTTGTGTTTCTTCCATTTTCTCATAATTGAGCCAACAGCTGTTGCCTTCTCACCAAGCTGCTTGACTTTTGTCCTGTAGCCCATCCCAGCCTTGTGGAGGTTCAGAATCTTGTCTCTGGTGTCGTTAGACAGCTGTTTGGACTTAAGCATGGTGGAGAATTTGGAGTGTGATTGATTAAGTGCATGGCAAGTGTCTTTTAAACAATTACCGAGTCAAACAGGTGCAATTAATACAGGTAATGAGTGCAGAGTAGGAAAAGAAAAAGAAAAAGTAACAGGTCTGTGAGAGCTAAATTCTTGCTGGCTGGTAGGTGATCAAATACTTATTAATTATTGTTTAAAAATCATACAATGTGATTTTATGGATTTTATTGTTCTGTTTGTCACAATTGAAGTGTAGCGATGATAAAAATGACAGACCTCTCCATTTTTTAGGTGGGAAAACCTTCAAAATTGTCAGTGCATTAAATATTTATTTTTCCCACTGTGTTTTGGCTACACCTTATGACTTACTAGTGGCATTCATAAAAAACAGGCAGTGGCAAAACTACCATATTAATAGCTGTAGTGACTACTATGAGGTGCTCAGCCAACATCATAGTATCCTCTTATTCACTTCTCTTATTGCTGGCAGTGCCATATTACTAAGAGCCACATGATGATGTCAGTGAGGTGACAAAAGGTGGGTTGATCAACCTCCAAGTTATGTTGCAAAGAATAAATTGGGTGCCTAATCAAATGGAGCAGACCACATTACTGCCTACTTTGTCAGAAAATTATTACATAAAGGAATAGCACACCAGCAATTGGCACAGAAAAGGAATTTTTTTACTGCTTTTTATTTTTCTACTCTCAGATCCCCACCCAAAAAAATCACACCATAGAAGGAAATATAGCAACTAGTGATGGGCAAATAGTAACTATTTGTGTTTTGATTGTTCATATTGAATCCCAAAGTGCTATTCCAGTGTTCCCCATAAATAAGAAACCTAAAGGGAGCTTTACACGCTGCGACATTGCTAGCGATGTCGCTAGCGATCGCACCCGCCCCCGTCGTTTGTGCAGCACGGGCAAATCGCTGCCCGCGGTGAACAATATTGGAGGTACGCGTCACACGTATTTACCTTCCTAGCGACATCGCTGTGGGCGGCGAACAACCTCTTTTTTAAGGGGGAGGTTGGTGCGCCATCACAGCGGCCCGCCAATAGAAGCGGAGGGGTGGAGACCAGCCACATTAACAACACGCTCACTTCGTTGCCGGAGGACGCATGAACGCTGTTGTTCGTCATTCCCGGGGTGTCACACATAGCGATGTGTGCTGCCTCAGGAATGACGAACAACCTGCGTCCGGCACCAGCAACGATATTTTGGAAATGAACGATGTGTCAACGATCAACGATTAAGTGAGTATTTTTGATCGTTAGTGCTCATAGGTGTCACACGCAATGACGTCGCTAACGAGGCCGCATGTGCGTCACGAGTTCTGTGACCCCAACGATATCTCGTTAGCGATGTCATTGCGTGTAAAGCAGCCTTAACACAAGTCAGTGGTGAACCTAAGGATTTTTCTTGTCGTGGCAAATACTGGAATAGTACTCGGGATTCAGTAAGCATTATCCGAACATGAATAGTTACTATTCACCCATCACTAATAGCATCATTTTGGGTATTGTACCTTTACTCAGGCTATAAAATATCAGCAAAATAGAGGTTATATTTAGAGTTGAGCGCGGTTCGCGGTTCGAGGTTCTCCAGTTCGGGGCTCGAGTGATTTTTGGGGCTGTTCGAGATCGAACTAGAACTCGAGCTTTTTGCAAAAGCTCGATAGTTCTAGATACGTTCGAGAACGGTTCTAGCAGCAAAAAGCAGGGCTTTTTACAGCTACAGTGTGCAGGAGCCATCGCTGGCAGCCTGCCACAAGCTGGTAACCAAGATAAACATCGGGTATCCAAGCAAAGCGCTTTGGTTAGTAACCCGATGTTTATCTTAGTTACGTGCAGGAAGCCCACACTTCCCGCTCAGCTCGCTCCGCCCCCTCCTGCCCGCGGCATGTACACATATACACACACACACGTACACATACATATACACACACACACACACACACATCCCCCCCCCCGCTCGGCTTACCTGCGGTGATGAAGTCCCGCCATCCCGACCTCAGCGCTGTCACTGTCCTCCATGGCCGCCGCTTGTCACATCACCTCTCGCTTCCGACCCGAGACTGACTAGCGGTGACGTCACGGACCTCTCGCGATATTTGGCTGTGAAGGCGCCGGTCACTGAACTCAGTGACAGGGGCTGTCGGCAGTGCTGGAGATCAGCGCAGGTAATGTACCTCGCTGACAGCAGCACTTGTCATGCCCTGCAGTGACCTGGGCTGACCCATTGATGTTAGCTCAGGTCACTGCACTGCTCTCCCAGCCAATGGGGAACATCCTGCTCTTCATTGACTGGGACAGTGTGGATCGTCATGGCAACCCCTTGGATTACACCAGACCTGGATTTGTTTTTCATTCTAATAAATTGGTTAAAAAGGGAATGTTTTGGGGAGTGTTTTTTCAAATAAAAATGTGTTTGTCGTCTATTTTTTTTTATTACTTACTGAGTTGGTGATGTCGGGTATCTGATAGACGCCTGACCTCACCAACCCCAGGGCTTGATGCCAGGTGACATTACACATCTGGTATTAACCCCATATATTACCCCGTTTGCCACCACACCAGGGCGCGGGATGAGCTGGGGCGAAGCACCAGGATTGGCGCATCTAATGGATGCGCCACTTCTGGGGCGGCTGCGGCCTGCTATTTTTAGGCTTGGGAGAGTCCAATAACCATGGACCTCCCTAGTCTGAGAATATCAGGCCCCAGCTGTCTGCTTTACCTTGGCTGGTGATCCAATTTTGGGGGACCCCTACGTGTTTTTTTTTTTAATTATTTATTTAAATTAAAATAACAGCGTGGGGTGCCCTCAGTTTTGGATTACCAGCCAAGGTGAGGTTGCCAGCTGTGGTCTGCAGGCTGCAGCCGTCTGCTCTACCCTAGCTGGCTACAAAACTAGGGGGAACCCTACGTCATTTTTTTTTTCATTTTTTTGGCTAAATACAAAGCTAAGCACCCCTTAGTGCCACATGAAAGGCACCAAAGGGTGCTCCACTTTTTCTCCACTTTTTCTCCATTTTTTCTCCACTTTTTCTCCACTTTTTCTCCACTTTTTCTCCACTTTTTCTCCATTTTTTTCTCCACTTTTTCTCCACTTTTTCTCCACTTTTTCTCCACTTATTCTCCACTTTTTCTCCACTTTTTCTCCACTTTTTCTCCATTTTTTCTCCATTTTTTTCTCCACTTTTTCTCCACTTTTTCTCCACTTTTTCTCCACTTTTTCTCCATTTTTTATCCATTTTTTTCTCCACTTTTTCTCCATTTTTTCTCTATTTATTCTCCACTTTTTTTCCACTTTTTCTCCACTTTTTCTCCATTTATTCTCCACTTTTTTTCCACTTTTTCTCCACTTTTTCTCCACTTATTCTCCACTTTTTCTCCACTTTTTCTCCACTTTTTCTCCACTTTTTCTCCATTTTTTCTCCATTTTTTTCTCCACTTTTTCTCCATTTTTTCTCCATTTTTTTCTCCACTTTTTCTCCACTTTTTCTCCATTTTTTCTCCATTTTTTTCTCCACTTTTTCTCCACTTTTTCTCCATTTATTCTCCACTTTTTTTCCACTTTTTCTCCACTTTTTCTCCACTTATTCTCCACTTTTTCTCCACTTTTTCTCCACTTTTTCTCCATTTTTTTCTCCACTTATTCTCCACTTTTTCTCCACTTTTTCTCCACTTATTCTCCACTTATTCTCCACTTATTCTCCACTTATTCTCCACTTATTCTCCACTTTTTCTCCACTTATTCTCCACTTTTTCTCCGTTCTTTTTCTATGGTCGGTCTACCCATTAGCTCTGCCATGCATACTGTAGCGCTACACCTACTGCACATGTTACTTTATGATTGACATCTCTTTCGTACCAGAGCTGTCTAAGTCTACTCTGACCCCATATTTGTCATTACTATATTGTCCTTGTACTGTATTATGACATTTGTATCATGTGTTTCATTTCTTGCTGTGTTGCAATTTTTTCGCTGCATCCCAATTGTACCTCTACATTGTTCGAGTTTATGTTATTGTTCTCTCACTCTTATGTGATACTGATTATTGTCATTTTTCATGATTACATGCAGATAAGTCCAATCTGACGAAGGCTCAGGCCGAAACGTCATTTGTAACTTGTTTTGGACAAAAACATATATGCTTATGAAAAAAAAAAAATTCTTAATACGGACTAATAAAGAGTGATTTTGCATTACTATCCATTGTGACTTACTGACTTAGTCTGGGAGATTTAGAGTGCCGAGGTTACTCACTAATTTTATCTATTATTACCTCTGAGCACCTATATACCAGTGAGCAGAGCTTCCTCTACAGTAGTTCTCCTGATTAGGCATGCCCTTACCTCATGAGCAGGGCATTGCAGCTTTGGTAGCAACCATTACGACATGGACTCTGCTGCTGTGGACCCGGGGAGAGTGAGTGCAGATTCATTGCACCCACACTCCTCACATGAAGGGTCCGCACTCCTAGAAAATGGGGGATACGTTCCCTGAGTGTCTCCCCCCCATATTCTAGACGGTCCAGAGTCGTCGTGGGACCCCTTTATTTTTTTTCTTACAATAAATTGGTGAAAGAGGAAATGTTTTGGGGACTGTTTTTTCAAATAAATTTCTTTTGTCGATTTTTTGTTTTTGTTAGTACTGACAGTTTATGATGTTGGGTATCTAATAGACGCCATGACATCACAAACTGCTGGGCTTGATCTCAGGTGACTTTACAGCTAGTATCAACCCGATTTATTACCCCGTTTGCCACTGCACCAGGGCACGGGATGAGCTGGGGTGAAGCGCCAGGATTGGCGCATCTAGTGGATGCACCACGTCTGGGGTGCCTGCGGCCTGCTATTTTTAGGCTGTGAAGGCCCAATAACTATGGACCTTCCCACCCTGAGAATACCAGACCACAGCTGTCCGCTTTACCTTGGCTGGTGATCCAATTTGGGGGGACCCTACTTTTATTGTGTAATTATTAATATTTATAAAATAATTATAAAAAAGAGCCTGAGGGGACCTCCACATTGGATCCCCAACCACGGTAAAGCTGCCAGCTGTGGTTTTCAGGCTACAGCCGTCTGCTTTACCCTAGCTGGCTATCAAAAATGGGGGGACCCAACGTCATTTTTTTTTTTTAACTATTTTTTAAATAGAAAAAATTAATGGGCTTCCCTGTATTTTGATTGCCAACCAAGGTAACGGCAGGCAGATGGGGGTGGCAACCCATAGCTGTCTGCTTTATCTGCGCTGAGAATCAAAAATACCGCGGAGCGCTACGTCATTTTTTTAAAGATTTATTTTTACAGCACTGTGATGTCCAGCAATCAAAATACAGGGAAGCCCATTTTATTTTTAGTTATTTAAATAAATAATTAAAAAAAATATATATGGGCTCCCGTTGCATTTTTTGTATTGCTAGCTAAGGGTAATCCAAGCAGCTACTGGCTGCTAACCCCCACTGCTTGGTGTTACCTTCACTGGCAATGGAAAATCCAGGGAAGCATTTTCTATTTTTTTTGCCAAAAAACTACAAAAAAAGGACGTGAGCTTCGCCATATTTTTGTATGCTAGCCAGGTATAGCAGGCAGGTGCTGGAAGAGTTGGATACAGCGCCAGAAGATGGCGCTTCTATGAAAATGCCATTTTCTGAGGCGGCTGCAGACTGCAATTCGCAGCAGTGGGGCCCAGAAAGCTCAGGCCAACCTGTGGTGCGGATTTCAATCCCCAGCTGCCTAGTTGTACCTGGCTGGACACAAAAATGGGGCAAAGCCTACGTCATTTGTTTTCTAATTATTTCATGAAATTCATGAAATAATAAAAAAAGGGCTTCCCTTTATTTTTGGTTCCCAGCCGGGTACAAATAATCAACTGGGGGTTGGGGGCAGCCGTACCTGCCTGCTGTACCTGGCTAGCATACAAAAATATGGCGAAGCCCACATAATTTTTTCAGGGGGCAAAAAACTTCTGCATACAGTCCTGGATGGAGTATGCTGAGCCTTGTAGTTCTGCAGCTGCTGTCTGTCTGTATGGAGAAGAGCAGACAGCAGCTGCAGAACTACAAGGCTCAGCATACTCCATCCAGGACTGTATGCAGAAGTTTTTTGCCCA
The DNA here is from genome assembly GCF_048569485.1 of Anomaloglossus baeobatrachus. NCBI lineage: Eukaryota > Metazoa > Chordata > Amphibia > Anura > Aromobatidae > Anomaloglossus > Anomaloglossus baeobatrachus. The sequence goes on from NC_134358.1 coordinate 461,341,405, forward strand.
CCAAAAAAATGACGTGGGCTTCGCCATATTTTTGTATGCTAGCCAGGTACAGCTGGCAGCCACGGGCTGCCTCCAACCCCCAGTTGCCTATTTGTACCCGGCTGGGAACCAAAAATATAGGGAAGCCGTTTTTTTTTTAATTATTTCACTTATTTCATGAAATAATTAAAAAACAAATGACGTGGGCTTCGCCCCATTTTTGTGTCCAGCCGGGTACAACTAGGCAGCTGGGGATTGGAATCCGCAGCACAGGTTAGCCCGAGGTTTGTGGGCGCCTCTGCTGCGGATTTCAGTCCGCAGCCGTCCCAGAAAATGGCGCTCTCATAGAAGCGCCATCATCTGGCGCTGTATCCAACTCTTCCAACAGCCCTGGAGCCGGGTGGCTTGTTGGGTAATCATGAGTTAATACTGGCTTTGTTTTACCAGCCAGTATTAAGCCAGAGATTCTTAATGTCAGGCACGTTTGACCCGGCCATTAAGAATCTCCAATAAAGGGTTAAAAAAAAGACACCACACAGAGAAAAAATACTTTAATAGAAATAAATACACAGACACATTAGAGACTCCATCTTTATTACCCCCTGTCAGCCCTCCACGATCCTGCTCTTCTGTCTTCTTTCTTTCTAGTGTAGTAGTAGTGACGATTGTAGTGAGGATGAGATTCACCAGCTCATCACTTGGGGCTGGGGAACCTCCATCCTCACTACAATCATCACTAGTGTAGTAGTAGTGACGATTGTAGTGAGGAAGGATGAGGTTCACCAGCTCATCACTTGGGGCTGGGGAACCTCCATCCTCACTACAATCATCACTACAATCGGGAAGCAGCGTGCAGCCTTCACTCCGTGAGTGATCAGTGCTGGCTGCTAGCGGTAACGCTGACAGACGCGTTACCATAGCAACGGTGCTCTCGGAGCCGCGGTTAGCGGTGACGTCACCGCTAACTGCGTTGCTATGGCAACGGTGATCTCCGTTAATGACCGGCTGTGTCAGTCGGTCCCTAACGGAACGGGGAGTCGACCGTGTGCTAGAGCATGTCGTCGGTACACGGCGATACACATATGTGCACCGTGTACCGGAGAGATGCACTCGCAGGTCCTACATGACGTGTCATAGTCATGTGACCAGTCTGTAGCCAATGAGATAATAGCCACGTGACTGGTCACATGGCTATTTTGACGTCACGATAGGTCCTGCATCTCTGCTGTCAGTGCAGGTCACCGGGAGGATTCAGCGATCATCGGATGGAATAGCGGCAGGAGACAGAGTGCAGAAGGGATCGCGAGGACCGGTAAGTGTTATGGCAATGTTTATTAACTGTTTGTGTACATTTATCATGCATTTTTATGTGTTTGTGATTGCCTCCCATTCTAGCCTATACGTTCGAGTTCGGTTCGTCGAACGTTCGACGAACCGAACTCGAACGGGACCCCCGTTCGGCGAACCGGCCTCGAGCCGAACCGGGACCGGTTCGCTCATCTCTAGTTATATTACAAAAAAAAAAAATCAAAAAGTGTTGAAATGGATGGAAAAATGTTGAAACTGAATGGAAACAGCATGGGGAAGATTCCTAGATGCACTTCTGACTTACATTTGGTTTCTGGGAATAATATTGTCAGAATATTAAGGTGATTAAAGCAGCACAGTTAGATTTACCAAGATTCCCCGCGGCTTTCACACTACTTCCAGGTGCACTTATTAGATCTCATACATATACTCTGCTTCCCCTGCACACCCACTCTTACGGCATCTGTGATTGGCTGCAGTCAGACTACTGGCGTACCGGTATCTCTGATTGGCTGCCCTCACAGAGGCTGTCTGGGTCCCCTACTGGAGTATAAAAATAAATAGATTAACCCCTTCACAACCGGCCAATTTCGCGCTTTTTGGGTTTATTTTGCCACCCTTCTTCCGAGAGCAGTAATATTTTTATTTTTTCATCAATATAGGCATGTGATGGCTCATTTTTTGCAGAATGAGTTGTACTTTTAAATGAAATCATGAGTTTTACCAGACAGTGTACTGGATAATAAGAAAAAAAATCCCAAATACAGAAAAATAACTCAAAACAATGCGATTGCACAATGGTTTTTGAGATATTTTATTCACTGTGTTTACTATATGGTAAAACTGATTTGTGGGTGTGATGCCTCCGGTTGGTGTGAGTTCGTAGACACCAAACATGTATGGGTTTACTTGTATCTAAGGGGGTTAAAAAAAATATCAAATGTTTGTCCAAAAAAGTGATGTACATTTTGTGCCATTTCTGCGACCATTAATACAGAAATCCTCCAAAAAGAGGGGTACCACTTACAATTAGAATAATCAAGCAATATTAAGAGGCATAAAATATAACTTTTAATCTAGTTATGATAAAAGCTTTTGACAAAATAGTAACCCAAAGCTCACTGGACTGCTGATAACATCAGCTTCAGGTACAACGTCCAGGAAGCCTATAATATATAACAAAATAAACAAAAAAACACAACATACATATCAAAATATTGAGTGTGATAGTCTCACTCAGGGAAGAGACAGTGGTCCCATATATGAGTGCCAAAAAAATCATCAAACTTAACTCAATACAAAAAAACCATATAGTGTGAGGTGGTCCTCAAAGAGGAATCCACCAATGTAAAAGCTTATTTAAAGAATGAGTTGTAAATAGTCTCACCCATTCATCGCAGCTTGGGGTATACAGAACTTCCTCTGTATGGGTCCTCACAGCATACAGCTGGCCCTATAATATCCCTGAGGAAAACTGATAATGTCTGTTACCCCAATAGCTTCCGTCCTTACAAGGGCAGACCACATCTAGCCCTCTCTTAGTGCCCCTACAATGTTGCTGGTCCTCGTCCCGACACGTTTAATCTCTCTAGAATCATCAGGGGACTCTGGTAACACATAGGAGGTCAGAGGTCCTAAGCCCAAGCTCACATAACACACTGAGGAGCCGGGGCGAGCAAAATAGAGGGTATATAGGCATAATAGAGCCAATCATAGAATGCATATAATTAAGAAACTTACCAATATGCTGGTTTTATCCCCAGATGTTAGCATTCAGCCATTAAGATCACTCTTCACACTATTACTTCTCAGCCCCATGAGCAAGCACATGGTCCCAGGTTAAGGATGTAGCGTGCGTTCCACCAGGAGTTAATCATCCGGTGTATAATCATATCCGGAATCACCCCATAGGGCGTGCCTGTAGAAACGTGATGCACAAGATTCCATTACATTGCAGGGGATCCAGCGTGACTAACACATTCGGACCTTTCTGGTGGGCGTGTCGATCAGCGCATCACACATATAAAGGGAACGTCCCCAGACTTCCTGCGCCGGCTACAAAACATTGGAACGCACATATCCGTGTTCCACATAGATATAGGAGGTGACTCGCATGGAGGGGCGTCACAAGAAAAAGAGTGTGGATGTCGCGTCCAGACCTTACTGGTAGGCCTGCCCAAAGGAACGTCACACATGTGGAGGGAACGCCCCCAGGTCTTCTGCACAGACTCCACCAATGGAACGCACATATCCGCGCTCCATGCTACAGGGGAGGTATCGCACCTGAAGGGGCATCACATCGCACGTAATAACATATGGGTGGGAATGTATAATGTGTGCAAGGGACTCGTCTGGGCTATGAGGCAAGGCAAGCAAATCAGAGGATTAAGTGCCACAATCCCACACAAGTCACCAGATCGAACCACCATATCCACAAAATCAACACTCAAAAAGATGAAACAATTCCCTACTCCATCCACTACTCCAAATTCAGCTGATCAATAATTATTTTGTCTCATGGATTAAAGGAATAGGTTCATAGTGACCTGTTATATATTATACATGTTGGCTGAAGATAGGGGGATAAGTTATTATAATTATGTATGACAATCGGCATTCTATTATATATTTACATAGCAAAAATAGTCCAATCAGACCCAAACATAGCAGTCAATGCATATGATTGGGTTCCAGATTTCTGCGACCAATAGCATTCTCATTTCTTGGGATCTATGGTTCAGTGAAAGCTTATTTTTTGCGTCTCAAGCTCACATTTTTAACAGTACTATTTTTGCACAGATGCTACATTTTGATCGCCTGTATTGCATTTTGTGCAAAATTTGTGGCGACCAAAATACATCATTTCGGTGTTTGGAATTTTATTGGCGCTACGCCGTTTACCGATCAGATTAATTGATTTTATATTTTGATAGATCGGGCATTTCTGAATATGGCAATACCAAATGTGTGTATATTTTTTAATTTTTTTCAACCCATTTTCAAAGGGGCAAAAAGGGGGGTGATTTGAACTTTTAGGTTTTTTAATTTTTTTTTTTAAATTTTTTAAAACTTTTTTGTTTACTTTTTTTATTTTACTAGGTCCCCTAGGGGACTATATGGATCAACAGTCTGATTCCTCTGCCATATCTGCTGATCACAGCTACACAGCTATGAATAGCAGATATGCTCCTAACCTGTTTCACCCAGGTCTCAGCTGTGTGAGGCAGGAAGTGAGTCATGTGAGCTACAGGAGTCATCACATGACTCTGTGCTACGATGACAACAACCGGAAGTCGCATGATCACGTCACGTGACTTCTGGTATCGGCCAGTGAGTAAATGTTTACCGCCAATGCCATTATAATGGCGCCATCACATATTGATAGCACCATTTAAAGGGGTTAAATGACACAGGCAGATAACGATTCTGCTTGTGCCTGGCAGGCACAGATCTCAGCTGTAAAAAACAGCTGACATGTGCGCCGATTGCTGCAAGCTGCTTGCAGCAGACCGGGGACAGTAATGCTATGACCGCTAGGATGTAAGATTACTGCCTACAGTCGTTAAGAGGGTTAAGAGAGCCTTTAATGTTCCTTGAGTTCCCAGCAGCTGGGGAATCTGGAGACTGTGATCTGTTATCAGAATTCACAGCCTAAAGGTGTCACAACAGCTTGGAACTCAAAAAAAGTTAAAGGCTCTCTTAAAGGCTCCTTTAAGGATTTTGGGCTTCTCAGCTGCCGGATTGTCAGACTGACATATTGCGTGACACAGCATTATAGCAATCTAACAATCGGAAAGTCAAGTGAGCAGATGTCACATTGGGGCTCCCCACTGTTCTCAGTGAAAGTGGAACCCACTGCCTGATTGCGAGTGTCACCTCTGCTGACCTGACTGACGTCACCGCTTCTCACTGCCAGGTCTCCCTGCTGCCATCAGTGCTTCCCGGATTCTGCAGTGATCGGTCATGTTATTAGTCACTGCAAACTCTGGATGCAGCAGAGTCGGAATCATTGCAGGACTCGTGTGAATTTCCTCAGACCTGTGGGGGGTGTTTGGGAGTTAATAAATTGGTGAAAGAGGGTATGTGTTTTTTCTTAATTTAAATTAAAGGATTTTCCTGTTTTTTGGGGCTTTTTTACTTACAGAATTAGTAATGGGGGGGTCTCATACATCCCTCCCCGTTACTAATCCAGGTTTAGTCACAGCTGTTATTTTTGACAAATTATGTCTGTCATTAACTCCTTATATTACCTGGATTGCCATTGTACCAGGGCACTTTGGATAAGCTGAGTAAACCACCAGGATTGTTGCATCAATGGATGCAACAATTCTAGGTGGCTACAGGCTGATGTTTTTAACCCCGGGGGGGAACAATGGGCCTCCCCAGCCTGAAAAAAACAGCCCCCAGCTGTCGGTTTTATCTTGGCTTTTGTTTTTAAATATTTATTTAAATAATTCAAAAATAAGCTGAATGGGGTACATCTTATTTTGATACACAGCAGTTAAGGATAAGGACAGACTTTAAGCTGAACCACTGTACAAAAGGTGTGGTAGAAAGATTGCCAGACGAGCATAATAATAATAATATTCATTCACTTTTATAGCACCATTAATTCCATATCACTTTACATTCATCAGCAACACTGTCCCTATTGGGGCTCAGAATCAAAATGCCCAATCAGTATGTCTTTGAAGTGTGAGAGAAAACTGGAGAACCTAGAAGAAGCCCACACAATCATGGGGAGAACATACAATCTCCTTGTAGATGTTGCCCTTGGTGGGATTTGAACCCAGAAACCCAGCACTGAAGACACCGAGCCATTGTAGATTGCTGTGTTTCTACCCTCAGCAATCAACGTCATTCTTCCATTGATTTCTCCCTATTTAGCATACTCCTAACCAGTGTTTATGTACCAATATGTACTATCAAGTTTTACATATTCAAAATTGTGATTCTCTAGGGTCACCTGCCCGTCCTCCATGATTGTTGTTGACCTCAATAATATTAGACCAATATTAAAATATTTAATTTGCCCTAGAAATCTGGTTTAAATGTTGGGAAAATGTTTACATAACAAATTTTAATGTTTGCCAGCTTCACCATCATTTTGAAAAATGTGTAGAGCTTGGCAAGAGGAACATGTCCAAGTGAAAAGTATAAATTAAGACAAACCTCCAGTCTGTGACTGGAGTATATTTTTGACACTCCTATATGGCAGCTGAATGATTCCTCAAATTAAGAGGTACAGACCTTTTATTGAATTTGGTGCATCTAACTGCTGTGCACCTTGGATCAAGACGAGTGTGTAACATGCCAGTCATGATGAATCTTATCCACAGTGTTTATTATATTGCTTATTGCTTCTAGTAGAACCCTTTGAAATGTGATCACTTTGTAAATCTCTATTCCTTCAGGAACATCAAGAAAAAAGTGTTAATATTTGTTTGGTTAAATGTCCCTATCTTGAGATGCAATGAGTAGTTACTCTAGAGATAAATAAGGACTCTGGTCTGGATTTTGAAAATTTAGAGAAGAAGAGTAGAGAAGTGTATGTATCCATTTTGGGAAGGTTCTGATTGATTAGTATGTGATGAAAAATGTTGAGAAAAATGTTGCCAAATTAGTTGTCTATGGAAGAGGGCATGTAATTATTGGCTTTGAATACATTTTTACAAAACAACTTGGAAACTTTCACATGGAGGTAATAAATGTGCATTCTCGTAAATCTTCATTTAAAATTTACTGTCAACATGTTTTTAAGTTACAACTCTGGAAACAGTTAGAACTGACCCATACAATAAAATGTGACCTTTTTATTCTTTTTATATAATGGCGCCATATCCTTTTTGCTTAATATAATTCTTGTTAATCAGCGTATGAGTAGATATTATGAAACAGTCGGCAATACCAGAGGTTCTTGTGTGTGCTCTTGTCTCCCTTTAGCTATAATAATGAGCCAACATAGTATTTAACAACTGGAATTAAACTTGAGAAGCACAATCAACTAAGTACTGTACATCCCTTTTAATGAAATTGCATGGAGAAAAATTGGATCACGGCCAATATGAGACAGTGTTTGTAATTTTAATATGTACGCATGTGTAAGCTGTTGGTGGTAAATGAATAATTTAGTGCTGCATATATCCCTTTTATTCAATATGGAACATAAAAGGTAAAAAATACCTAAATGTTTAATGCACCACTTTTAAAATGTCATAAATACCGTCAATTGTTTGCTCAATGTTCATTAACATGAAAGTGGCACAATCATATTGAATATACAGGACTTTATGATTTTGCTAGTCCAAACTGTATGCATGGATAATTGTGGTACCTCAACTAATATTTGGGTCTTTATAGGATCTATGACATAAATGTACTGTATGTCTAAGCAACATTAATGGAAACTGAACTGGTTGCATACATTTCTCTTAGACAGGTGACTTTAATGATATGGCTCTCTAGAATAGGAACTGATATTGAGTTTTCCCTTCCCAAAAGCCATGTTCATTGAACATTGGGGATCATCATTGGTATAACATATTGCGATGTAGCCACTAGAAATGAAAGAATCTTTTTACATTCAAATTCACCAACATTGCCAAAGTTTTCACAAAAATTGAATATCACGGCATATAAATATGCGAGGATCTCAGTACTGAAAAGGAGAGAAAACGTTAGAGTTTTTCATATGACATACTGTATATATACAGTACAGACCAAAAGTTTGGACACACCTTCTCATTCAAAGAGTTTTCTTTATTTTCAGGACTCTGAAAATTGTAGATTCACATTGAAGGCATCAAAACTATCAATTAAAACACGTGGAACGAAATACTTAAAAAAGTGTGAAACAACTGAAAATATGTCTTATATTCTAGGTTCTTCAAAGTAGCCACTGTGAGATAGCGGGGCCATTGATATGTGACGGATGGTACGTATCTCCCAGAATGCGTATAGAAACATATTAGAGCCCTACATAGTGGTCAGTCCAGTAACCTCCAGGCCGGGTTATGCAGGTGGCTCATGTCCACAGTTCTCATTTAAAAGCTCTTTGTAAAGGCCTGGGGGTGGCAGAGCCTGGGGTGTAAGCTGCAGAGCAGGAAACTGAAGAGAGTTCAGGCCTGTGTTGAACTATAACACAGGTCTGTGGACCCCCGGGAATAGCCAAACGGAGTATAGTAAGACCGTCTCCTACGGCAAGCAGTGCCTGTGTGACGGGGAACCGTATGGACTGTGAGTAACCCCGCTGTGTTCCAAATGACTTTTCCTGTACAGCAAGGACAATAAAACTGTTTGGATCAGACTGTTTTGGGTCACTGCCTCATTGTCGTCCTGGGGGACCCCCACCCCGCTACATTATGGTGGAGAATGCGGGCATTGAGCATTGAGGCATACCCCACCGCTGCACCAGCTGAAGTCTGTGACGGCTCTGCATGTCCATAATTAGGCCGGCTACGCTACAGAATAAACCGGCTGATAACATGGAGGAGCTTCTGCGGCAGTTGGTAACAATTCAGCAAAAGCAACAGGAGCAATTGGGTCTGTTCCAGCAGCAGCACCAGGAATCCCAGCGGCAGCATCAGGAATCCCGGCGGCAGCATCAGGAGACCCAGCGACAACAACAAGAGGATGCATTGCATTGCTACGGCAGCAGATTGCGAGCCTGCGTGAGACACCGGCAGCAACTGACTCCGACCGACGGGTGCCCCGGGACAGGGTTCGCTCTGCCCTGCGGAAACTAAGCCTGGAGGATGACGTGGAGGTTTTCCTTACGGTTTTTGAGCGCACTGCAGAGCAGGAAAAACTGCCGGCAGACCAGTGGGCGGAAGTGGTGGCTCCGTTAGGGGACGCCCAGAAAGCCTACTTCGACCTCAGCCGGGAGGATGCCCTGGACTACAAGAAATTGAAAGGTGAGATCCTTGCACGTCTGGGGGTCAATACCTACGTGAGGGCTCAGCGAGTGTTTTCATGGGCCTATGTGGAGACCTGTCCAGCCAGGTCTCAGGCATATGACTTACTACAACTGGTTAAAAAGTGGTTACAGCCGGAGGTGTTGTCTCCAGCCCAGATGGTGGAAAGGGTGGTGGTCGACCGGTTGGTGCGGACTCTGCCAGTCGCTATTCAACGTTGGGTGGGGCAAGGAGACCCGGGTAACCTGGACCAGGTGGTGAGTTTAGTTGAGCGATATACCGCCACACAGGACTTTATACGAGACTCTGCCCCAGTGCGTCAGGCCCGGCGGCCACAGGACCCTGGCCGAGAGACACGTACGGCACTGGTGAACAACAAAAACAAAGCCCATATTGAGGGGGCAACCCACACTGAGAGCGGCAAAAGACTAGTTCCCCCAGGAATAGTAACAAAAACTGGTGGGGCCACCGCTATGAAGTGCTGGACATGTCAAGGGCCCGGCCATATCGCCGCTTATTGCCCGTTGATTACGGAGTCCATGGATTGTGGGTACACCCGCCGAATGTCTATGTATGCTAATACGGTGTATGCTGCACGCCCTATTCTTGAACCTCCTCTCTGTCATGTGTATGTAAATGGACATCGGGCAGAGGCCCTTTTGGACTCGGGCAGTATAGTGACCCTCGTTCATGGGTCGCTGATTTCGGGGTCGGAGTCCACGGAGAGGGAGGTTGGGATTGTGTGTATACATGGTGAACTCCGCAAATATCCAACAGCAGAGGTATGCCTCTCCACTTCGTGCGGAGACGTGACCCATGTGGTAGGAGCGGTGAAATCTCTACCATACGGGGTAGTGCTGGGAAGGGATTTTCCGTTGTTTTGGTACCTGTGGGATAGAAATAATACCTTTTCCCAGGCAAAAATGAATCTGGGTGTGGAGCCCGATGATCCCGAGTCAGGGATACCTGCTGTAGGGATCGCCGACCTTGGGACAGGGGGAGAACCTGACAGGGGTCCACTAGAGGTGTTGGCAGGGGAAAGTAAAAAGACTGTAGCAATCCCGGAGCTGGAAACATCCAGAGAGGACTTCGGGACGGCCCAGCTAAGGGATCCTACCCTCTCCCAGGCGTGGGAGAATGTAAAAGAGGTGAATGGGGTGGCCCAACAACCAGGGGCAGAGGTTGTCTTTCCCCGCATGGCGGTTTATAACGATTTACTCTACCGAATAGACAAAAGCAGGGAAGAGATAGTAGAACAACTGGTCGTGCCACAATCCCATCGTCAGGCAGTGCTTAACATGGCTCACACACACCCCCTGGGGGGGCACTTAGGGGTTACCAAGACACAAGAGCGTATTTTACAGAGGTTCTTTTGGCCAGGAGTGTACGCAGATGTACGGAAATTCTGTGAATCCTGCCCGGACTGCCAACTGACCTCGCCCATTGCGAATTTCCGGAGTCCATTGGTGCCTCTTCCAATTATAGAGGAACCTTTTGAACGGATTGCAATGGATCTGGTAGGGCCCCTGGTAAAATCCGCACGCGGTCACCAACACATATTGGTGGTTGTGGATTACGCCACACGCTATCCAGAGGCCATTCCGCTGCGCCATACCTCCGCGAAGCTTATTGCTCGGGAGTTATTTGCCATATTTTGCCGTCTTGGGTTACCAAAGGAGATCCTTACTGACCAGGGGACAACGTTTATGTCCAAGGTGACAAAAGAATTATGTAAACTGTTGAAAATAAAGCACCTGCGCACATCGGTGTACCATCCACAAACCGATGGGCTGGTCGAGCGGTGCAACAAAACCCTTAAGTCCATGCTTAAAAAAGTGGTTGCCAAGGACGGGAGGGACTGGGACATGCTGTTGCCCTATCTTATGTTTGCGCTCCGAGAGGTGCCGCAGGCATCCACGGGTTTTTCGCCATTCGAGTTGCTTTATGGCAGACACCCTAGGGGCTTCTGGACGTAGCCAAGGAAACATGGGAACAGGAGCCTACCCCATATAAAAGTGTGATTGAACATGTGGCTCTAATGCAGGACCGCATCGCAGCGGTTTTGCCTATTGTAAAAGAACATCTAACACGGGCACAAGGGGCACAAAGGCGCACTTATAACACACGAGCCACCATCAGATCTTTTAATGTAGGGGATCGGGTCTTGGTTTTGGTGCACACGGCCGAGAGTAAACTGTTGGCCAAATGGCAGGGGCCGTATGAGGTTCGGCAAAAAGTGGGGGAGGTGAACTACCGAATATACCAGCCGGGGAGGAGGAAGCCGGAACAACTGTATCATATTAACTTGCTTAAAGCCTGGAAAGACCGTGACTGTATGGTGACGGGAGTAACACCGGTGGGGCCCTGGGGGGAACCTGTAGCGCCACCCATCCTGGGAACCGAAGGGGGGGTACACTTAGGCAACACCCTCACTAAACTGCAGCGTCGGGAAGTTCGGAAGTTGGTACAGCAGAACTCGGATGTGTTTTCCGAGATACCCGGCCGTACTTCGGTTATCCAACATGACATTGTCACCGAGCCTCGGGTAAAAGTGCGTATGAAACCGTACCGGGTGCCCGAGGCCCGGAGACAAGCCATTGCAGCAGAGGTGAAACAGATGCTTACCCTAGGGGTGATCGAGGAATCAAAGAGTGACTGGGCTAGTCCCATTGTGCTGATTCCAAAACCCGACGGGTCGCTACGTTTTTGCAATGACTTCCGGAGACTGAATGAGGTTTCCAAGTTCGACCTTTACCCTATGCCCCGGGTGGACGAACTTATTGAATGGTTGGGAAAGGCTCAATATTTCACGACGCTTGACCTTACCAAAGGCTATTGGCAGGTGCCGCTGACAGAGTCAGCCAAGGAAAAAACGGCCTTTATTACACCAGAGGGGCTCTATCACTATGTTGTCTTGCCTTTTGGTTTACATGGAGCTCCGGCTACTTTCCAAAGACTGATGGACATAGTGTTGGAACCCCATCAGAAGTACGCATCCGCCTATCTAGACGACATCATCATCTTCAGTTCCGATTGGCAGACCCACTTGTCCCAGGTCCAGGCCGTCGTTAACTCCCTGCGGGCGGCAGGGTTGACCGCAAACCCAAAGAAATGTGCAATCGGTCAGGAGGAAGCCCGCTATTTGGGGTACGTGATTGGCCGCGGGGTGATCAAGCCTCAAGTAAATAAAATAGAGGCCATCCAAAAGTGGCCCAGACCAGTGTCCACGAAACAGGTGAGAGCGTTCCTCGGCATTGTCGGGTATTACCGGCGGTTTATACCGGACTTTGCCGGGAGAACAGCAGCTTTGACCGATCTGCTGAAGGGGAAGAAGGCGGCTATGGTACGCTGGACCCCTGAGGCTGAGGAAGCGTTTCAGTCCATGAAGACTGCCTTGTGTGGTCACCCGGTCCTCATTAGCCCCGATTTCGGTAACACCTTCCTGGTACAAACAGATGCCTCCGAGGTGGGTCTGGGTGCCGTACTCTCGCAAGAGGTGAACGGAACTGAGCATCCAGTTACCTATTTGAGCCGGAAACTTACCCCGGCAGAAAAGAATTATAGCGTAGTGGAGAAGGAGTGCTTGGCTATTAAATGGGCCTTGGAGTCCCTGCGCTATTATTTGCTCGGGCGACAGTTTCGGTTGGTAACGGACCACGCGCCCCTCGTCTGGATGAGAAATGCGAAGGAACGGAATGCCCGGGTCACCCGCTGGTTCCTGTCCCTTCAGAATTTCAGTTTTACGGTAGAACATCGGGCCGGTTCCTCCCAGGGCAATGCCGATGCCCTGTCTCTGGCGGCCTGTTTGGGTGCGTCCGTTCATCCCCTCGGGTTTGAATGGAGGGGGGGTATGTGAGATAGCGTGGCCATTGATATGTGACGGACGGTACGTATCTCCCAGAATGCGTATAGAAACATATTAGAGCCCTACATAGTGGTCAGTCCAGTAACCTCCAGGCCGGGTTATGCAGGTGGCTCATGTCCACAGTTCTCATTTAAAAGCTCTTTGTAAAGGCCTGGGGGTGGCAGAGCCTGGGGTGTAAGCTGCAGAGCAGGAAACTGAAGAGAGTTCAGGCCTGTGTGGAACTATAACACAGGTCTGTGGACCCCCGGGAATAGCCAAACGGAGTATAGTAAGACCGTCTCCTACAGCAAGCAGTGCCTGTGTGACGGGGAACCGTATGGACTGTGAGTAACCCGGCTGTGTTCCGGATGACTTTTCTTGTACAGCAAGGACAATATAACTGTTTGGATCAGACTGTTTTGGGTCACTGCCTCATTGTCGTCCTGGGGGACCCCCACCCCGCTACACCACCTTTTGCTTTCATTACTACTTTGCACACTCTTGGCATTATCTTGATGAGCTTCAAGAGGTAGTCACTGGAAATGGTTTTCCAACAGTCTTGAAAGAGTTCCCAGAGAAGCTTGGCACTTGTTGGCCCTTTTGCCTTCACTCTGCGGTCCAGCTCACCCCAAACCATCTTGATTGGGTTCAGATCTAGTGACTGTGGAGACCAGGTCATCTGGCGTAGCCCCATCACTCTCCTTCTTAGTCAAATAGCCCTTACACAGCCTGGAGGTGTGTTTGGAGTCATTGTCCTGTTGAAAAATAAATGAAGGTCCAACTAAACACAAACCGGATGGAATAGCATGCCTCTGCATGATGCTGTGGTAGGCATGCTGGTTTTGTATGCCTTCAATTTTGAATAAATCCCCAACAGTGTCACCAGCAAAGCACCCCCACATCATCACACCTCCTCCTCCATGCTTCACGGTGGGAACCAGCCATGTAGAGTCCATCCGTTCACCTTTTCTACAAAGACACGGTGGTTGGATCCAAAGATCTCAAATTTGGACTCATCAGACCAAAGCACAGATTTCCACTGGTCTAATGTCCATTCCTTGTGTTCTTTAGCCCAAACAAGTCTCTTCTGCTTGTTGCCTGTCCTTAGCAGTGGTTTCCTAGCAGCTATTTTACCACAAAGGCCTGCTGCACAAAGTCTCCTCTTAATAGTTGTTTTATAGATGAGAAAGTGTGTCCAAACTTTTGGTCTGTACTATATATAGATATATATATATATATATATATTGCACTTAACCCATGGACTCTGGAGATGGAAACGGATTGTGCAGTACTAAAAACGAGTCCTATGTCTGAGGCCTGTTTCACACGTCAGTGATTCTGAAATGTATATGACAGTTTTCATACGTACCAGAATCACGGACATACGCAGATCCATTATAATCGATAGGTCTGCGCACACACCAGGGATTTTTCACTGACTGTGTCTCCGTGCAGTGTAGACGCGTGTCTGATTTCCGCACGGAGACATGTCCGATTTTTTGGCATCACTGATGTCCCACGGATCACATTATGGGGCGATCCATGAAACACGTACCTGAAAATCACGGATAATGAAAATAAAAAACATTTGCAACTCATCCGTCACCAGCAACGCAATGTTCTGCCTCTGCTTTCTGCAGCTTCCTGCCCAACACATTACTGTCGTGCATATTCATTATGCATGACACAGCCAACCCGGAAGTGGCTGCAGATGTAAAACAGATGCTGCACCACAGGGCTCTTCAGCACCATGGACAGCAGGAGCAGGAGACAGGTGAGTATACCTCCATGTGCTATCCCGGAGCACGGATAACGTCTCATGGATTCCACATAAACAACCCACGTTTGCCATGAATCAAGGCACACGGAGGGACATATGCATGTTTAAAATGTCAGTGAAACACGTCTGTGTTTTTCACTGACGTGTGAAACAGGCCTGATTGTGATCCACTAGGAACCGCTGATCTCTGATGACCAGGTGCGGACCACTAATGTACAAGGTATATTGCAGCCATGCAAAATACAATAGCCCACTCTCTCATATTTCAGCAGTGTGGGTTATGTTTCTGGGTACTTTTTTTTCTAGCAAATCGAATCTCAAAGTGATTACATTTGTATGATACTGTAAATTTCAGAACCTGTAACTCAAACTCAATCCTTCATGCGCTCATCTATAGTAGCCATGATTATTTTTATTTTCCTAATTAACTGAAATAACAACAATATACAGATTCATCTAACTTATCTAACTTAGGCATGGCAATACGTGTATAAAGCAAGGCTCCACATACAGCATATGGACTGTTGGAAACAAACTATGTGCAAAATTTGAAGAGTGTGCCCCATGAAAGTGTTTACTTAAAACAGAATTAGCCAAAAAAGTTCCATAAATTTTGGAAAACGTGAGGATGACTGTCCTATGTTGTTTTCGTAACTTGCATATAAAAGAACGGGATGGTAGCACATCCTAATTGCCGGTTGCTGGAATCCTAGTCACTTCTTATCGCTGTATGTAGAAAAGAATGAATGACTGAGATGGGAATTCCACTTTAATGAATTCCCCCACTGAGTCCAGATATGATAAGTTATCCAAAGAGACATAGAATAGTGTCTCTGGCCTTTGTAGGATGAGCAGCATTACAGCTGACTATCATAGAGAAGATATAAAAGCCCCCTTTGTCTAACACTGTCCTTCCTCTGCAGACCATAGCCCCCACAATGTTCATAATGCACACTCCAGAATGATGGATATTACCGTAATGCTTATTCATGCAAATAAACCCTACTACATATATTCTCTTTTTAAACAGTATATTTTTTCTGTATGTTTAAAGTCGGTTTTAATCTTACTGCAAGGAGCCAAAGAGAAAAAGTAATGAATAGATCAATGACCGACTCACAGCAAGACAGTTTTCTTTCTATAGTGGAATGCCAGCCATTCACACCAAGCCAGCTATCTAAGACATAAATGCATTTTATAGATACTGTAAAATGAAAATCTTTTGTACCAAAAAGCTAACATATCATAAAGACGTAATCACTTTATTTATATCCAACGGAATAAATGTACTGGCCAATGTAATTAAATAGGACATTAGGAGTTTAGGGATTAAACAGATCATCTGCTTTTAGAGTTCAGCACACAGTAAATAGGTAGAAAGACAAAGTAATGAATAAACAAAATAACAAGGCGGTATTACAATGTTCAGACATGGAATTGGACAGGGGATCATACCATACGAACAAAGATACAAAGACGCATGAAAAGTTAAGAATTCATCAAATGATCAACATGCAATTATTTTCTCATTATGCTGCATGCAATTAAAAATGAAATGAGATGCAACGTTATCACAGGCACTGACCACTTTAAACATGAAAGGCAAGGAAGTACGTGATATACGACAGTTCTGTATCTACTCTGCCCTCCACCATTCCAGACTGCAATTATCAGCTGTCTATGTGACTTGAAAGGGATGAATATGAATGCAGAAAGAATAAAGACCAGTCACACACAGCACTGCAGATCAGCATACTCCTCTTGCGTGGCGTCTCCTGTGAGATTTATCCAATGTAATTAAAAGAGATAGACCCTGTTTCATCAGACTACCTTCTTTCAAATCAGTTACTACTGAATAGATGGTAAAGATGGTTAATAAGCCTTACTGACACAGATAACGCTATAAAATTCAAATATGTACAGTGCCTTGAAAAAGTATTCATATCCTGTGAACTTTTCCACATTTTTTTCACATTAAAAACATAATTGTATTTCATTGGGACTTTGTGTGATATGCCAAAACAAACTATAAAGTATTTCTGAAATGTAAAGGAAATGATACATTGTTTTCTAAACATTTTAAAAATCTAAATCTGAAAATTCGGACATGCATTTGTATTCAGCCCAACTGAATCAATACTTTGTAGGATCCCTTTTCACTGCAATTACTTTGGCAAGTCTTTTGGGATATGTCTCTACTAGAGATGAGTGAACCGGTCGTGGTTCGGCTCGAGTTCTGTTCGCCGAATGGAGGTCTCGTTTGAGTTCGGTTCGGCGAACCGCTCAAACCGCGTAGGAAACAATGGGAGGCAATCACAAACACATAAAAACACCTAGAAAAGACCCTCAACGGTGTCCAAAAGGGGACAAACAACTCACAACACAACACAATACAAACACATGGGAAAGTGACAAGAAAAAATTCTCATGCAAAAACAAAACAGCCTTACGAGGAAAAAGAGGACGAGACACAGATATAGGCATGGCATGCCCTTCTAAAATCATCTAAAACATCGCAAGGTGACTCCAAGCGGAGTCTCCCTTTTTTTCCAAAAATTGGGCCACACAGACACCCACCCCGTCAATGGCAGGACTTGTGCCCCAGTTGTACACTTCACAGGTAGATTTGCATCAAGCACATTCAAAAATACGCCATCCTTAACCGTCCCCAGGATTGCACCGGGGTAGGTAGCAAAGCCTTTGCTGACCCATGACTTGTTCATCTTGGCTCCTTTTTAAAAACACTGCAAGCAAAGGTTACTCCATGCGGAGTCTCCCTTTTTTTCCAAAAATTGGGCCACACAGACACTCACCCCTTCAGTGGCAGCACTTGTGCCCCAGTTGTACACTTCACAGGTAGATTTGCATCAAGCGCATTCAAAAATACGCCATCCTTAACCGTCCCCAGGATTGCACCGGGGTAGATAGCAAAGTCTTTGCTGAAACATGACTTGTTCATCTTGGCTCCTTTTTAAAAACACAGCAAGCAAGGGTTACTCCAAGCCGAGTCTCCCTTTTTTCCAAAAATTGGGCCACACAGACACCCACCCATACAGTGGCAGCACTTGTTCCCTAGTTGTACATTTCACAAGTAGATTTGCATCAAGCACATTCAAAATACACAAGCATTTACTCTCCCCAGGATGACACAGGGGTAGTAAATTCTTTGTGGATCCATGACTTGTTCATTTTGATGAACGTTAGTCTGTCCACATTGTCACTGGACAGACGCGTGCGCTTATCTGTCAGCACACACCCTGCATCACTGAAGACACATTCAGAGACAACGCTGGCAGCTGGACACGACAAGATCTTCAAGGCATAAGTGGAGAACTCTGGACATTTTTCAAGATTTGAAGCCCAAAATGAGCAAGGCTCCAGTTGCAAAGTCATGGCATCGATGTTCATTTGGAGATACTCCTGTATCATCCTCTCCAGCCGTTGACTATGTGTCAGACTTGTTGTCTCTGGTGGCCTTGCAAAGGATGGTCTAAAAAAATTATGAAAAGATTCAATAAAATTGCTGTTACCAGCACCAGATACGGTGCTGCTGGTACGGTTAGACTGTTGATGATGACAAGACTGTCCCATGTTTGTCAAGTTACAACTGGGAGATTCCCTCCGTGCACCACGGGTGTTTTGTGGAAAAGCCGAGTTAAGATCGAGTAACAGCTTTTGCTGATACTCCTGCATACGTGCGTCCTTTTCTATGGCTGGAATTATGTCACAAAATTTGGACTTGTACCAGGGATCTAATAGTGTGGCAAGCCAGTACTCATCATCACTTCTAATTTTGACAATACGAGGGTCATGTTGTAGGTAGTGCAGCAAGAAGGCGCTCATGTGTCTGGCGCAGCCATGCGGACCAAGTCCACGCTGTGTTTGTGGCATAGAGGTGCTAACCGTTCTTTCTTCCTCTGACATCTCCCCCCAACC